>NC_083097.1:96531272-96856272 GCF_949774975.1 Lagenorhynchus albirostris | reverse complement strand
GTGATACAAGTCATGTTCTTCTAAGAACTCTCTCTCATCCTTCACCATGTGGTCGGTCCCCTGGAGATGAGCCTTTGAGTGCTGTAACTCCGTGAGCTTCCAGCCTGGGAGGAAAATGCTAATCTCTCTTTTTGCAACTTCCTTCCATGAGTGCTTCTCTAAGGGTGGAAACACTACTCCTGTGTTTTATCTGAAGGGATAGGGAGGATAAAAGCATAATTTACTCCTTGCCTTTATTATTTCCCTTCTGAGAATTCTGTCTCAAATTTCTAGTCTTTTCTTAAGTAGCTTGGATGGGGTGGTGGTGACTGGTCCTGCTGTTGTTTAGTAAGTCCTTCAAGGATGTTTCTCGTACTTCTCTTTAGGAGGTCTGGTTGCTTATCAAGGTTCTCATCCTTTTGGCTTTAGTGAAAATTTGCAGGCCACAAAAAAGTCTCATTTAATAGCTTATTACCTATAATAAAATTACAGATAATAATAAGTGCTATTATGAAAAAAAAGAAGCCAGATAAGGGAAAAACGAGTAACAAAGTAACTTTCCCAAGGCAGAGAGGAAGGGGGAAATTCCCTTCTCCCTTCCTCCTCCTCCTGTTTCCCTGCCAGGACCTGCCATAGGCCAAAGCCAGTCAGTCGCCCCCTGATGGGAGAGCCTGAGAATGCAGGCTGGAGGGGTCAGTATCCCAAGGTACAGAGCAGAGCCAGAGGGAGAGCACGCACCAGAGGGGCATGTGCGCAGGCCAGCTCCTCTGGCTTCCCTGCTGTCTGACTGTAACTTGGCGACTCAGAAAACGATCGGGTTTTAATTGTTTAATTGCTTCGGGTTCCGATAAATTTAGCTTTTTGAGTCAGAAGAAAAAGTGATGGCATTTCAGCTCAGAGCTTCACCAGGCTCTAGGAGGATTGTTTCTCCAATGAGCTTTGTATGAGGGTCCTTCAGACAGAAGACAGCATGCTTTGGGGAACAGAAAGAGAACATACAGCAACCTCTCTAATCCCTGTGTGCTTGTACAGCCCTGTGCGTTTCAAGTTTTTCATGGCCTTTATTTAACTCATGAAAAGCTGTTTTTAAAATATAAAGCAAGGTTTTTTTTCCACTCTGATAGCATCTTATTTATAAATAAGATATGTATACTTAAATATGTGTTTCTATACACTAAAGAGAAGTGTCCAATAACATTATAAAGTAGAAAAATAAAACAAATTCTATGTTTTTGGAACGTTATTTTAATTTAACTCTTTTAATAAAATATAGATTTAATTGTTTATATATAACTCAAATTAGAAGTACAATTTTAGAATTTCACATTCATTAATCAGGTACCATTTTGTATTGTCGTTTTTTACCATACCACAAAACATTGTTCACATCAAATAATATTTTTTTATGACTTAGGTTAGATTGAGCTCCTGTATGGTAAAACTA
The DNA here is from genome assembly GCF_949774975.1 of Lagenorhynchus albirostris. Classification (NCBI taxonomy): domain Eukaryota; kingdom Metazoa; phylum Chordata; class Mammalia; order Artiodactyla; family Delphinidae; genus Lagenorhynchus; species Lagenorhynchus albirostris. Next base: position 96,854,849 of record NC_083097.1, on the reverse strand, counting down.
TTTTGTAAAACTTTATAATCTTCAGAAAAGCCAGTTCTCGTGATTTCTTCACTGTGAGTTTTATGCACAATCATTTCTAAGTCCTTCTAATCAGATTACAATTGACCCCCATATTATTACTAAAATCATCAGAGGAAAAGATGTCAAACTTGTCATCAGTTTTCCCTTCCACTTGAAAAATCCTCATTGGGCATGTGTCTAACCATTCTATCTTACATTTCTAGACTTCTTTTATTTGTTCTTCAGTCTGGGAAGCAGAAATTTTTCCTGAGTGTTGATTCCTTTCTCTATATATACATATACTTGTTTTCGCTGCATTTGGCCCATAAAATCCAATTTCTTTAGTATTTTGTTAAAATTGTATGTTAAGGTTTAACTCATACAGCTTGTGTAACACAAATCCCACTTCTCTCCCTACCTAAAAGAAAAGAAAAAAACAACTTTGATTAAAGTTGCTTATTTTGTAGGTCAGTTAAATTGCCATTACTTAAGAAACTACATCCTGGGTCTTGTTTTAGCTGCTGGGGATACGAAATAGTAACACACAGTTCCTATGCTCAAGGAGTTTACAACAATTAAAAAGGAAAAGGAGGGCATCTTGTTTGTTTGAAATATGAACTTCGGGGTCCAGGATTTTTAAGTGTACAGTTAAGTGTCATTAAGCACATTCACCCTGTTGTCCTACCATCACCACCATGCATCTACAGAACTCTTTTTATTTTACAAAACTGAAACTCTGTACCTATTAAGCAATAACTCCTCATTGCCACCCTCCTGCAACCCCAGCACCAAAGAACCACCATTCTATTTTCTGTCTGTATGAATTTGACTACTGTAGGTACTTCAAATAAGTGAAATTTTACAATATTTCTCCTTTTATGACTGACTTATTTCACTTGGCATAATGTCCTCAAACTTCATGCAAGTTGTAGCATGTGATAGAATTACCTTCTTTTTTAAAGTTAAATAATATTCCATTATATGTATACAGTGCATTTTGTTTATCCATTCATCTGTTGATGGGCACTTGGGTTGCTTCTGCATTGGCTATTGCAAATAATGCTGCTAGGAACATGGGAATGCAAGTATCTTTTTGAGACCTTGATTTCAATTATTTTGAGTATATGCCCAGAAGTGGAATTGCTAGATCATATTGTAATTCTATTTTTAAGTTTTGAGGAACCCTCGTACTGCTTTCCTTCACAGCTGCACCATTTCACATTCCCACCAGCAGTATACAAGGATTCCTATTTTGTTATTTTCTGTTTTTGTTTTTCTGAGAGTAGCCGTTCTGTTGGATGTGAGATGGTATTTCATGGTGGTTTTGATTTACATCAGCCCAGTGATTTGTGATGTTGCGCATCTTTTCACATGCTTATTGACCATTTGTATATCTTCTTTGAAGAAGTATCTGTTTAACTCATTTGCTCATTTTAAAAATGGGATTATTGGGGTTTTTTGTTACTGTTATTTCAGGCCTATTTAAACATTATAAACTGGTTAACTCATGCATTATTTCAGTAAATATTTATTGAGCACTATTTATCTATTTGGTGTTGATTATATTAAGAATTTTTATTAGGAAATGTATTTTGGCCTGATATACGGAAATTCACTTCATTCTGATTTCCAAATAATGTAACTTCTCCTACACTGTTAGAGTTAAAAATAGTGAAGGAATTACTTTTACGAGGCAAGAGAGAATCTTAGAATTTTATCCTTGTAATTGATGAAGGCACTACCTGGAAACCTTATGGTTGCTCTAGTGTTTTAAGTTCACTGTTTAACTGTGGTGGATGAATTATAGGTAAGTATAAATTAGTTTTTTACATAGAGTAATTTTCAAGCAATATTCCCTCAAGCAAGTAATGGCAGAAATTAGTGTTTTTTATGGGACTGTAACTATCTGGGCATCTGCTGCTGCTGAGTTTTGGAATCTATTGCATTTTTGGATAAATACAGTGATGGAAAGAAACTGTCTTCCAAAAGTGGTATGTCAATCCTGATGAAACTAGTCTTAATTAAAGGTAAAATATCAAATAGTTTGCAAAGTCTTTTCTTGCTTTATGATTTTGTAATAATAAAGAGAATATTAATCATTGTCAATTATATTTTTTATATAATTAAATTATTAACTCTTTGATTTTTCCTTTCTTTAAAATGGGGGCAACAAGAAACTGTAATTTATCTTGGCCACAATTGGGAAATTGTGTCTTAGAAATTTTTAAATCATCAAGTCCAGTAGTTACTTGTTCCCACAGGTTCACCTGGAGGACTTATTTAAAATGATGATCCCCACCGTCTGAGACTTTGATTTAGCATATGTTGGGTTAAATCTTAAAAATCTGTAATTTTAGCCAGTACCCCAAAGGATTCTGATATAGCCTATTCATTATTATTTTGGGTAATAATTAGTCCAACTCCGTAATTTATAGGATTAGAAGAGTGAGGTTTAGCCTAGTAAAGTTACTTGGCTACATCAACAGTAAGTGACTAAGCTTGGATTTGACCCCGATATGCCTTATTTCATAACCATATGTGAATTGTCAATGTTTAAAGAAATAAATAAAATAGCTAACAATTAGTTACATGTTATTTATACTGAAACCATTCCTATTCTTTTTCATTTTTGAAAATAAACTTTAGAATCTGTCAGAGATTCAACTTTGTCGGTATAAACCTTGATCCTCATTGTATATATAGACGCTAGAAGATGAGCTAGGTAGAATCAAGATGGAATCCATGCTTTACTTTGAAAGTTACTTACAGAAATCATCTACTGTATGCTTTTTTATAAAACTTGGCATTAATTTTTTTTTTAAATAATGAAGTGCACCCTGTAGGAGAAATTTGTGCTGATTTGGATACCAGGTATTTGTGTATGTCATTATTGTTACTGTTAGTGTACATAATGGTTAAGATTTGGGCATTAAACCAGACTACCTGGGATCAAATCCTGGACCTACTACTTAATATCTCCATAACTTGGGCAACTTTACTGTCCTTTCTGGACCTTGATTCTCTTATTTGGAAAATGAGGATATCATAATCATTATATCTCACAGAATTGTTATGAGAGTTAAATTAGATGAATCATATAAATAATTTGAACAGTACTGGGAACACAGATAAAACATAGCAAATTTAACCCTATTTACCTGGATGACTTGTGTAACTTATCCATGTACTCATGGGTTAAAAATCTCTTTATACTTGAATATTGTACCCGAATGATATGAGTAATTATTCTAGGTGAGCGAGTCAGGAAATTATCGTGGGCATAGCTGGTATTTGAAATGCAAAAAACACAGAAACAAGAAATAAACCAGCATTTCTGAAAGGCAGGTGGAATGAAAGAAAATGAAGTTTCTTTTCTAATCACATTTCTTTTCTGCTTGATCTTAATAGAGTCCATCCAAGGTGCTAAAAGTGGTCTAGGAAGAATCCCGCTTTCCCCATTAGAAAATTTTAATGGAAAATTCCCAACTGAATCTTATGTATTTTTGATCCTTGGCCTCCTTGGCCTTCATATATAGGGTCAACCAAGTTCAAGCAGAGAGATTAATTGATAATTAAATTGAAGGTAGAACTTGAATTATCTGAGCCCTTATTCTAATGTGTCTGAAACTCTAGGTGAAGAGCTGCTTTAGAAAATACTCTTCCAACTATTTCTAGCTATCACATCTTGCCTTAAAGGTCTGAAAACTTATCAATGATATCAAGATTGGGTAGTTTGTCATTTTGATACCTTTAATTTGCTTTAATTCAACTGATATTTCTGTTATTAGCGTTTAGTAATTTTATTAGTTGACAGTTGTTGAAATTGACTTGCAACATGTATCTCTTCTTCTGCTGCTGTTACCTAACTCATCAGTTAAAGATGGAAACCATTTTGTTTTCTTCATTACATTATCATTTTCAGTCATCCTCAGAGACTGGAAAGTCGGATGGCTTTCCTCTGAATTTTAAATACCAGGTTTGTCTGAATATGCTAGGTGTCAAGCATCCCCTACTTGTGAGCCTTTAAATCAGTGCTTCTAAAGCATCACTGTGTTTAAAAGCCACATGGGATGTTTGTTAAAGCTCTGTTTCCTAGCCTCCCAACTCGAAAGACTCTGACCTAATAGATATGGATTGGGCCTAGAAACCCATGTTTTTAATAGAAACCTGACAATATTTAAGGATGTAGGCCAGGAACGATACTTACAGAAACTGCTAGACTAAACTTAATCTCATATTGGAAAATCAGTTATTACTTCCTACTCCCATAGGGAGAAGTTCAGAAACTTACTTTGGAGACAGGCTCTCTCTCTCTGTTATAAAATAGATTGTTCTGCCTTGGGGCTTCACACTGGGCTGTAGCACGGAGTAGTTCAAAGAACACCCTCTTTGTTGCTTTAATCTTGACTTTTATCAGCTGAGTAACCCTTGCAAAGCCACTTAAGGTCTCTCCTTTTCTGTAAATAACAGTATAACAGAGGCAGTTGGGAGGATTAAGAGAAATAAGAGCTGTCTGGAAAGATGTTGCCATTGTGCCTGGTATATCATGAGAAATCAATACATGTTAGTTCTTTTCCCATCTATCTGCCTCATTTCTGCCACTTATCTTTCTTGACTCTGAGTCTTCATGACCTCTGCCTCTGGAATATTTACTAGCATTTAAGCCACTTCTTTGCCTTGATCTTTTGCTTCAGTGTGACTTTGGCTGTTGGGTTCTGAATCTTTCCTCTTCTTGTCCCATTAGTCCAAATGAACTCACTACTTTGACACCATAATGCTGCTTTCATTGAGTACTGAACTTAAGTTCTAAATTTAATTATTTGACACTATTCATACATGCCGATTATGAATTCTTAAAGTAGAATTATAGATCCAAAAAACTGGAGTAATAAAAACGTTATTTACTTAAAATATATTTATTATTCTGTAAACTCTATTCTATATTGTCTTAAATACGTTTCCTGTCTAGTGGTCTATCTCTTCTGGGGAATTAAAATATAATTTGACACCTTTTTTTTTCTTAGTGACTGCTTAACAAAAGCATCTCTTACATAAAGTGAAGGGGCCCTAGTATTGGTCACAATATGAAGTCGGTCCAGTTCTCTCAAAGCCCAAGTTACTGCTACCCCGGAATAATAATTTAAACATTTATAACGTCTTGCCTCCTGAGAGTTAAACAGCTTCTAAACAGAACTTGCTTTCAAGGAATACTTTGTGTTCAGAGAAACTAGTTCATTAGTTTGAAGAGAAAGCTTACATTTCAAAGTATAGAGACATAATAAGTCTATTTTTGGTGTAGTTGAGTGCTCCTAAAGAAAGTTATTATAGAGATGCTACATTGATTTCAAGACTTTAAAATGCAAGTGTATATCATGGAAAATGCCAGAAAGCACTGCGTGACTAAGTCCCCTCTGCTCAGAACCCACAAATTATATTTAACTAAATAATCACAATGTACTGATGCATGGGGAATTTCATATCTCAAATCTTCTGAATAGATCTATTTAGGATGCTTGTTGAATGTGAGGTAAATAATATGACATTTATAAAGATACATGCACATATCCATGCACCTATATATGTTTATAACTGTGTAAATAAATGATTTGATTATTTAACATCAATGCTTTTATTCACCCTTTCAAGCAAGTATCACATGCTGATTATGTGCCAAGAACTACATCAGGTTCTGCACGAAATACAAGCAGAAAGTAAAGAGTTTCAAGACATGAGTACTCTCAAACTCTGTTGGTGAGGCTGTAAATTGATACATTTTTGCAGGACAATTGGACAGAACTATTTGAAATGTATATATCTTTGATCCTACATTGCCACTGACACTTCTGGAAGTTTCTTTAAAGGGAAATTGTGTGTGTGTGTGTGTGCGTGTGTGTGTGTACATGTGTAAAGAAATATATGTGGGCTTCCCTGGTGGCACAGTGGTTGAGAGTCTGCCTGCCGATGCAGGAGACACGGGTTTGTGCCCCGGTCTGGGAAGATCCCACGTGCCGCAGAGCGGCTGGGCCCGCGAGCCATGGCCGCTGAGCCTGTGCGTCCGGAGCCTGCGCTCCGCAGTGGGAGAGGCCACAACAGTGAGAGGCCCGTGTACCAAAAAAAAAAAAAAAAAAAAAAAAAAGAAATATATGTGATTTTAATTGCATGATGTTTTATAATAATAAATGAGAATCAACTCAAATACCCCTCAGTTGAGCAGTTGTTAAGTACATGGGAAACAAGAACCTTGCAGTATATTATTCATAATGAAGTAATTCCATACTATGAAGGTAGCCTTACAAAGTAAAATGAGTTGCTGATCAATATGTATATCATGGTTACATTTTTGTTTAAGAAGTCAAACTATGACAATAAAAATAATACATGCACACGAAGATAGGTAGAGAAATATTAAAAATATTGAAGGTAGTTATCTCTAGAGGATGGGGTAATGGGAATTTCATTCTCTATAATATGTATTTCTATAATATTTAATATTGTAAAACATGCAATTTTTTTATCCAGAAAAATAACAAAGTTTTTTAATTCATTTTCCCTTTTTTAAAAAAAAAATTATTGGCGTATAGTTGATTTACAATGTTGTGTTAGTTTCAGGTGTACAGAAAAGTGAATCAGTTATACATACACTCATATCCACTCTTTTTTAGATTCTTTTCCCATATAGGCCATTACAGAGTATTGAGTAGAGCTCCCTGTGCTACACAGTAGGTCCTTATTAGTTATCTGTTTTATATATAGTAGTGTGTATATGTCAATCCCAATCTCCCAATTTATCCCTCCCCCTTTACCCCGTGGTAACCATAAGTTTGTTTTCTACATCTGTAACTCTGTTTCTGTTTTGTAGATAAATGCATTTGTACCCTTTTTTAGATTCCACATATACATGATATCATGATATTTGTCTTTGTCTGACTTACTTCACTCAGTATGACAATCTTTAGGTCCATCCATGTGGCTGCAAATGCCATTATTTCATTCTTTTTTTATGGCTGAGTACTATTCCTTTGTATATATGTCCCACATTTTCTTTATCCATTCTTCTGTTGATGGACATTTAGGTTGCTTCCATGTTCTGGCTCTTGTAAACAGTGCTGCAGTGAACACTGGGGTGCATGTATCTTTTCAAATTATGGTTTTCTCTGGATATATGCCCCAGAGTGGGATTGCTGGATCATATGGAAGCTCTGTTTTTAGTTTTTAAGGAAACCCCATACTGTTCTCCACAGTGGCTGTACCAATGTACATTCAACAGTTGCTTTACATGTAAGGTTAGGTTGTTTATTTGAGATTTTTTTCTTGCTTCTTGAGGTAAGATTGTATTGCTGTAAAATTCCCTCTCAGAACTGCTTTTGCAGCATCCCATAGGTTTTGGATCGTCATGTTTTGGTTGTCATTTCATTGTCTCTAGGTATTTTTTGATTTCCTCTTCGATTTCTTCAGTGATCCATTGGTTATTTAGTAACATATTGTTTACCCTCTATGTATTGTGTTTTTTTACAGTTTGTTTTTGTAATTGATTTCTAGTCTCATTGCATTGTGGTCGAAAAAGATGCTTGATATGATATCAGTTTTCTTAAATTTACCAAGGCTCGATTTGTGACCCAAGATGTGATCTGTCCTGGAGAATATTCCTTGTGCACTTGAGAAGAAAGTGTATTTTGCTGCTTTGGGATGGAATGTCCTATAAATATCAATTAAGTCCATCTGTTCTAATGTGTCATTTAAGGTTTGTGTTTTCTTATTTTCTGTCTGGATGATCTATCCATTGGCGTAAGTGGGGCATGAAAGTCCCCCACAGTTATTGTGTTAACTGTTGATTTCCCCTTTTATGGCTGTTAGCATTTGGCTTATATATTGAGGTGCTCCTATGTTGGGTGCATATATATTGACTGTTGTTATATCTTCTTTTGGATTGATCCCTTGATCATTATGTAGTGTCCTTCCTTATCTCTTGTAATAGTTTTTATTTTAAAGTCTATTTTGTCTGATATGAGAATTGCTACTCCAGCTTTTTTTTAATTTCCATTTGCATGGAATATCTTTTTCCGTCCCTTTACTTTCAGTCTGTATGTGTCCCCAGGTCTGAAGTAGGTCTCTTGTAGACAGCATATATACAGGTCTTATTTTTGTATCCATTCAGCCAGTCTGTGTCTTTTGGTTGGAGAATTTAATCCATTTACATTTAAGGTGATTATGGATATGTATGTTCCTACTGCCATTTTCTTAATTGTTTTGGGTTTGTTTTTGTAGGTCTTTTTTCTTCCCTTCCTCTTTTGTTCTCCTGTGGTTTGATGATCATCTTTAGTGTTGTGTTGCTTTTCCTTTTGTGTGTGTGTATCTACTGTAGATTTTTTGGTTTGCACTTCCCATGTAGTTTTCATAAAGCAGACTATATATATATACAAGGTCGTTTTAAGTTGCTGGTCTCTTAATTTCAAATGCAATTCCCACTTCCTGCACTTGTACTCTCCTCTTCTTGTGGTTGCTGTTTTTGATATCATATTTGTGTATGGATGATTTCCTGCTTCTGCTGTATGTTTGCCTTTACCAGTGAGCTTTCCCATTTGTGATTTTCTTGTTTCTAATTGTGGCTTCTTTTGTTTTTTGTTTTGTTTTTTCTCCTGTCTAGAGAAGTTCCCTTAGCTTTTGTTGTAAAGATGGTTTGGTGGTGCTGGATTCTCTTAGCTTTGCTTCTCTGTAAATCTTTTAATTTCTCCCTCAAATCTGAATGAGAGCCTTACTGGGTAGAGTATTCTTGGTTGTAGGTTTTTCCCTTTCATCCTTTTAAATATATCATGCCACTCCCTTCTGGCCTGCAGAGTTTCTGCTGAAAAGTCAGCTGATAACCTTATGGGGATTCCCTTGTATGTTATTTGTTGCTTTTCTCTTGTTGCTTTAATATTTTTTCTTTGTATTTAATTTTTGTTAGTTTGAGTAATATGAATCTGGGCATGTTCCTTCTTGGGTTTATCCTGTATGGGATTCTCTGTGCTTCCTGGAGTTGGGTGACTATTTCCTTTCCCATGTTAGGGAAGTTTTGGACTATAATCTCTTCAAATATTTTCTCAGGCCCTTTCTCCTTTTCTTCTTCTTCTGGAACCTCTATAATTCAAATGTTGGTGCATTTAATGTTGTCCCCGATGTCTCTGAGACTGTCCTCATTTCTTTTCATTCTTTTTTCTTTATTCTGTTCTGTGGCAGTGATTTCCACCATTCTGTCTTCCACCTCACTTATCTGTTCTTCTGCCTCAGTTATTCTGCTCCTGATTCCTCTTAATATATTTTTCATTTCATTCATTGTATTGTTAATCTCTGTTTGTTTCTTCTTTAGTCCTTCTAGGTCTTTGTTAAACATTTCTTGTATCTTCTTGATCCATGCCTCTATTCTTTTTCCAAGATCTTGGATCATCTTTACTATCATTATTCTGAATTCTTTTTCAGGTAGATTGCTGTTCTCCTCTTCATTTAGTTTTTCTTGTAGATTTTTTTTTTTTTTTTTTTTTTTTTTTGTGGTACGTGGGCCTCTCACCGCTGTGGCCTCTCCTGTTGTGGAGCACAGGCTCTGGACGCACAGGCTCAGCGGCCATGGCTCACGGGCCCAGCTGCTCCGTGGCATGTGGGATCCTCCCGGACTGGGGCATGAACCCGCGTCCCCTGCATCGGCAGGCGGACTCCCAACCACTGCGCCACCAGGGAAGCCCTGTTCTTGTAGATTTTTATCTTGCTCCTTTGTCTGCAACATATTTCTCTGTCATCTCATTTTGTCTAAATTACTGTGGTTGTGGTCTCCTTTCCATAGGCTGCAGGAACGTAGTTCCTCTTGCTTCTGGTGTCGTGAGGTTGGCACAAATGCGTGTGCCGTAATTCCCTTGATAGGGGGTTTGACTGGTGTTGTGGTGACCAGAGATTGCCCTGGATATTGAGCAGGGGCTCCCCTTTGCTCTGTGTTTGTCATTGCCCTGTCAGGGGCAGGGTCTGCTCACTAGTTGTTGGAGTAGAGGTCCTCAGATCTGTTTCTTGGCTGTGTTTCTGATCTGTGATGCGAGGTAGGCTGGTTGGGAGCACTCCCACTGGGAGAGAAGCCACTGAGTATTCCTCCTCTGCAGCTGTTCACCCGTGAATGTGCTCTGTTGTGTCCCCTTTTGCCCATTGTGCAGGCTCACAAAGTACATTTTGTTGGCACTGCTCTTGGTCCCACCTTAACTGTGGATATGCTGGCACTTGGCCCTGATGACTCTCAGGTATTGTTTTCACCAGGCCACCAGCACAGATCCACTGAGGTCAGGTCCCAGGACTGCAGCAGTCATGTGCCTGGACTGGCTGTGGGAGCCATGGAGGCTGCTTGGACTCTGGCCCAGCCCTGTGTATACGTGCCCACAAAGCCCACAGCTGCTAAAGCCAGACCTGTCCCAGTTGCAGGAGCACTTGTTGTCCTTTTGGATGTTTCACAGGCACTGAATTTAGGAAGCCATCAGCGGAGGTGCAAGTCTGCAGTTCATGCAGCCGCAAGGGGAGATTTCAGCTCTTCTTCCTTAGTCCCACGGCCTCTGGGGCTCAGCTGTTGGGTTAGCCCCACCTCTGCATGTGTTCCTCCCGCTGGAATCTGCTATAGAGGTTGACAGAACACACGAGCCTGTCAGGCAGGAAGGAGCTGAGGTTGTGAGTGGGGTGAGAAGGCCACCCAGGCGGGAGGGCTCTGGGGTAGCAGTCGTAACATGTGAGCCCATCAGGCAGTGATCGGGGCAAGCAGGCTGCCCAGGAGGGGAGGGGGGATAGAGGAGGCGATGGCAAGAGCCCACTCCCTCAGGAGTCCTCCGTAGTGCCCATGGAGGCAGGGACCGGTGCACGAGGAGAGGGGCTACAGTGTTGACCACGCCCTTTGTGCATCACTCAACAACGGCGCTTTGCTTCTGTGGCGGTCTGGGCTTCCTCCGCGAGCATTTCTGGTTGCAGAGCTCCTCACTCCTGTCCCCTCAGGCTGTTTCCTCACCGCCAACAGCAGTCCCCTCCCCCAGTCTGCTCTCCAAACCCCATGTTCCAGCACCCAACCCCCAGCCCCCACGTGCACCAACAGACACCTCTCTCAGGCTGGGACATGCAGGGCTGTGGCACAGACCAACTGAATAGGTCACTCTGTCCTGCCTGCCACAGACCAGTTGCTGGGCTCTCCTCCGAGCCCCCAAGGCTACCCTTCTGTCCCAGCTAATCTCCCCACTGATGAGAGGGCTTCCCCAGATGTGGGAACCTCTCCTTACCTTCAGCTCCCCACCAGGGGTGCAGGTCCTGTCCTGTTTCCTCTCCTCTTCCTTTTCCCTTCTTCTTGCTTTCATCCTACCTGGTTACATAGGGATCTTTCTTGTCCTTTTAGGTGTTCTCTGCTACTGTTCAGCGGGTGGTCTGTGAGAACTGTTCCATTTGTAGATGTATTCTTGATGTGTTTGTGGGGAGAGATGAATTCCACATCCTCCTACTCCTCTGCCACCTTGGAAAGGTTCCTCTTTTTCCTTTTTTAAAAAACATCCCCTTAATGGCCTACAATCTAGTATGGGAAGCAGATGTGTGTACCAGGCTTTATGGAGTTAAGTCACTTGTTTGAAGTCAAATGCTCATCAGAGATGGTGGAACCAGAAGCTAGATTCCAACTCCTTCGGCAACAGCCTAGTATCTTGTCAAAGTGTGTGTCCTTCCTGGCTCCCCAGGTGACTTGGAATGCTTGACTGTATGATCGACATCCTAGGAGTAACAGCCATTTAAAAATACCTGTAAACTTTTACAGCTTTTTATTAAAGAGAAGCTATACTAGAAGACAGACTTGGCAGCAGACTTAAAAAATTAGGAACCAACTAAAGACCATTATTCTTTAAAAAAAATGTTCAAAATGTTTGTGTGATTTTAAAAAAAGTAATATTTTATTTTTAACTTAACATAATAGGTTGGAACAATCACAGCTTCAGGAAGGGAAAATTATAGATATAAACTTTCAAAGATGGCAGGAGATAGAGATCTCTCTTGCTTTAATGCATTACAATATGTAGTTTTTCCTTTACCAACGTTACAAATGCATTTAACTGTCAAGGAACTTAAATGTATCCAAGCATTGTGTTTCATTTGGAGATTGATTGGATAAAAATGAAAGATAGAATGTGTTTATCTGAAAGGACTTTATTTACTCTTATTTTCAACAACTTTATGTGAAGGCAGGAAATTTAACCTGTCAATGGATTGTGGTCAAATCTTTGCCTCCCATCAGGGTTAAATTTCTGTGTTGATGTAAGTGGGAGCCTGCACTTCCATGTTTACAGCTCTTAGTGCCGGCCCTAAAAGTTTGCCATATTCCTGTGACTTTCAGAGTAAATGCTAGAAAGTCAGAAGTTGCTGTTCCTTGCTCTATCATCTTCTAAGTCTCCATCATCTTGAATCTTTTTATCTGCGGCTTGAAGTTCACTGCCAGCTGGGGGACTTATGTTTCTGTGACCATAAGTGATGATCTAATAATTTTCCCATTTTCCTAAGCAGGCGGGTGGAAACTATTTCTGTTGTAAATGGCGGCTGTAATAAATAATAGGATTTATTAAGCTAAATCCTCTTTATATCCTGCAGAGTAAAGCAGAACTATCTTAATGGCAGGGGATAAGGGGGTAATGTTGTTGGCAGAGTCTTGATTTTATTACCTTGCACTCTCCTTAGCTTCTCTGAGCCGCATCCAGCTGAAAAATAACCTTTTTGGTTCAGAGCTTGCAAAATCTCAGCATGCCATCTTGGCACAGAAGCTCTAAGGTGAGAGATGGAGGGGACTGCTGTTTGGAGACTGTACAGGGGTGAAAGGCCAGCAGATTCTAACATGAGTGGTGACCCCTTTTCAATGGGTGACAGAGGTACTGAGTAGGACTGCAGTGCAATCAGCAGCCTGCCTCAGCTTTCTTCTGGAGTCCTTCAGAAGCCATCCATCTCCCAGGACATTTTCTTTGTCCCTGCCCCTGAAGAGGCTTCCACTTGCAGGGTCTTAAGGAAATGCACGTGAAGGCACACACATGTGTATACACAAACACACACATGCTGACACACACGCATGCGTGCACGCACGCGCGCGCACACACACACACACACACACACACACACACACACACACACACAGCCCTTCGTGGCACCTTTCAAAGCACTGAAGTCCTGAGTGTGGTTCCTAGTTGATTGATGGGTGGGTTTGCTTGACAGATGCCTTGTCTCGACTTCAGTAGGTTTTGGTGTAGAATGGGAATAAGGTAACATTTATTGAGGAATTATATATTAAACTCTGTGTTAGGCTTTTTACAATCCTTATCTCATTAAAGGAGCCTATGAAGTGGATGAGGTAGCTAATATTATCTCCATTATCAAAGTAAAGAAATTGAGACTCACAGAATTTAAACAAACTTTTCAATTCCATGCAAGAGCTGGGATTCAGATTTCTGGGGTTTCTAGTTCCAAAATTCACGTGCCTCTCCTGATATAATGCTTAGTAAATAAAGCAGGATTTAGGATTATGATGTGGTGATACAAATATTAGGGGAAAATTGCCGAAGTGTTTTCAAGGAGTGGTAGAATTTCCTTTGTTACACTTTGTTATATTTTCTGAAATGAGCCTGTATATTTTACCTTCAGAAAAGGCACATAATGCACTCGATTCTGTTTACATTGAATGAGCAAATAATTTACCTGGTAAATTTACCAGGTAGGTTTTGCCATCTTCTTTTTACCAAGGAGTCTGAGGAGCAGGAAGGGTGTTTGGTTTACCCAGTGTCATAGAACTTACACGTAACAGCTTTAGGAAAATCTATGGGAAAAGAGTCCTTATCTTGCTACATTAAGCTCCTGAGAGCATGTCTTAAAGGCCCCACTTTGTTTTAGCGATCTGATGCTTAGGGCAATAAACTCTGACCTACCCATTGTTTGAATATTCAGCTTAATTTATGTTCTAGTTCTATTTGGAGTTGTAAGGTTACCTATTTATATTTTTTTCAATTTTCACGAACACTGGATCTTCTGGACCTTGGGGTAGTATTTCTGATCCCCAAAATCCCATTGGAGAATTTTTGTTGTTGTTGTTGTTTAACTATTTTGTTGTAGTTGTTAAGTCGCGATGCGATGTTGAGGTACATTTTAAAAATACTAATTAAAATATTTAATTATATTCATTATCACTAGGATAATAACATGCCCTACATGGTGATAAATAAAAGGAGGTGTATCTGCTACATGATACAGAAAATTATGCAGATCTCTACTTGAATCCTAGACTTTTGTATAAGCTGATACTGAATATCTGGAATAATGCAGAGCACTGCTCTGGTGAAGGGAGTCTTGCTACTTTCTTCTAGCTCCCCTGTAGCATTGCTTGGTCATGTGTTTGGATCAACTGCCCTGCGTATCAGGCGTCTATAGACAGCTATTTTCCTAGCACAGAAGGATATTCTCGTTTGTGTTTTGTTTGTTTGTTGGCGGTACGCGGGCCTCTCACCGCTGTGGCCTCTCCCATCGCGGAGCACAGGCTCCGGACACGCAGGATCAGCGGTCATGGCTCACGGCCCCAGCCGCTCCGCGGCATGTGGGATCTTCCCGGACCGGGGCACGAACCCGTGTCCCCTGCATCGGCAGGCGGACTTCCAACCACTGCGCCACCAGGGAAGCCCTAGTTTGTGTTTTTACTTTCTATTACTTGGTAAGAGCAACTGGCATTGGAAGTCACGTATGAGGAGCCATTGAGGAGAGAAAGACATGACTTTTCCAAAATGTCCACCTTATACCTTAATCCTTTTAGACTGTCAACGCTGTTTCTCCCCTTTTGATATATGAATAAGTGCAGGAAGGTTAAGTAGAAGCAATTGTTGGCTAACATCTTGGTTTTTAGGGATTCATTGACATCCAGCTGATTGTCAAGGTAGATCAGGGGCTCAAAATCTGGAAAGAAATAAGGGGAATTGGGACTAGAGAAGTGGGATCAAGTAAAGGAAAAGAGATGGTTAGGCAGGAGGTGGGAGATTCATTGTCACCCTATTAGGGCTATTTTTACAGCACTGTGTCTGGATCTCCCAGGTAAGCCTGGGTTTGTTTTGTTGCTGCTGCCACCATATGAAGAAAACAACATGAACCTCTTTCTGCATGAACCAGTACTTAGGTAATTAAAATGCCAGAATGACTCATCAGGTGGAACACGAACAGTGATGCCTGTCTCTGTTGTTTTCAGCTTTTGAAGAGCATCTAGGTAAATAATGTCCCTGAATTTAACTGTTGTGTGACTTTACTTTAGAAATACTTCACAGTTGTTCACAATCGTAAGCTGGAGTGCAACGTGGTACAGTGTTGAGCAACAATTCTTGGTCCCACATGTACAATATAAATTTTATCTTTATTGCCCTATATTATTTATAACTTATTCAGGGGAAATGGAGGAGGTTGTCTGGGCAGAAACATAGAGGCAACTAAAATATTGTTATGGTGAGCATGAAGGATTCCATTTTATCTACACTTACGTTTTTGTAATATATCAAATAATATAAGTTTAGTGTACTTTGAAACTGGCTCTCGTTTTTTATGTAAAGGTCAGATATTGAGGGAAGTGTACATATTAGAGGTGTTATTTGTATAGAGGTAGAAGAGAGAGTGAGGAGAGTTATAAAGGGGGGGGGTGAACCAAACTTAAATGATTTAATAAAACAATGGCTCATGACAGATGATATACAGAAAGGAAGCAATTAATAAAGCTATAGTTGGAAGAGAACAAATATAAATATGATGTAATACAATGCATTTTAGTGGATGCAACTTTTAAACTAAGAATTTTGATAACTCTACATTTTTAATTATTCTGCCTTCTTGTAAAACATCTATTCATTCTACAGCGAATCATGACTTCTCAACTACAGGGAAGACCTGGGGAGAGAGGGGTGACTTGTGAAACTGTATATCCTCTGATAAACATGGAGAGACCATCTCTAATCATTTAAGATGATTTTTGTTTGTTTTTGCTCTTAAATCCAGGTGACATAATTGCTAGTCCTATGATGTAAGCTTCCTAAGCATTTTTAAAGACATTAGTGCATAAATCAGTAGATGGCATTGGCCACACACGAGAAGAAACCGCTGTCTGTTCATTGAACTAAACACAGTAAATTGCTTTATGGAGAATCCATTTTGTGATTATAGTCAACCTTTGCTCATTACTGTATTTGTATACACCTCACCTTTAGTGCTTTACTATTTCAAGGTAGCAAAGACGTGCTAGGATCAATAATGTAAATAGAATTTTGAATTATTGTGGTTTTAGTTAATTAAGCACTGTTTTTCTCTAGGGAGCACTCTAGACTATGATTTAGTAGTATTAAAGAGTTATTGTGGGGCTTCCCTGGTGGCACAGTGGTTAAGAATCCGCCTGCCAATGCAGGGGACAAGAGTTCGAGCCCTGGTCCAGGAAGATCCCACATGCCACGGAGCAACTAAGCCCATGCACCACAACTACTGAGCCTGCGCTCTAGAGCCTGCGAGCCACAACTACTGAGCCTGCGTGCCACAGCTACTGAAACCCACACGCCTAGAGCCCGTGCTCCACAACAAGAGAAGCTACCACAATGAGAAACCCGCGCACCACAACGAAGAGTAGCCCCCGCTCACTGCAACTAGAGGAAGCCTGCGCACAGCAACGAAGACCCAACGCAGCCAAAAATAAAAATTAAATTAAAAAGAAAAGAGGTATTGTGTAGCTCCGCCTGTGTGTGTGTATATATTTATATTCATTGTCTTCAGATGACAAATTTTTCCAAGTTTGTGCCTTTTTGTGTTCATTTTCTTTCCTTTTAGATGAATCATAGCACTTAAGCAGAAGTTAAACTCAGGAAAGAAAAAGAATGCCATGTTAAGCTGTCAACTTGGCTTCCTTAGTGATAGTTTAAATTTTAAAATAGACAACTACAACAATTCATTAAATAAAGGTCATGAGATTTCTTTGGGTATCAGCCCATATCATATTTATTTTCCATGACCAAATATTTGGATATCCAATTAGATAGAAGTAGTATGCTAAACTTGTGAAATTAACAAGAAGTTATTTTTATTTAATGTGCCATTTTGGGGAAGATATTATGCAGAAGACTATTTTCTAGACAGAAAGAGTTTTTACAAAGTTTTTGTCTATGACCTTCCACATTGCACACTGCTTAAAATCCCACTGAGATCTCCCATTAGATGAGACTTTTTTTTTTATTGGAGTTTAATTGCTTTACAATGGTGTGTTAGTTTCTGCTTTATAACAAAGTGAATCAGTTATACATATACATATGTTCCCATATCTCTTCCCTCTTGCATCTGCCTCCCTCCCACCCTCCCTATCCCACCCCTCCAGGCGGTCACAAAGCACCGAACTGATCTCCCTGTGCTATGCGGCTGCTTCCCACTACCTATCTGCCTTACGTTTGGTAGTGTATATATGTCCATGCCTCTCTCTCGCTTTGTCACAGCTTACCCTTCCCCCGCCCCATATCCTCAAGTCCATTCTCTAGTAGGTCTGTGTCTTTATTCCTGTCTTACCCCTAGGTCCTTCATGACATTTTTTTCCCCTTAAATTCCATATATATGTGTTAGCATATGGTATTTGTCTTTCTCTTTCTGACTTACTTCACTCTGCATGACAGACTCTAGGTCTCTCCACCTCATTACAAATAGCTCAATTTCATTTCTTCTTATGGCTGAGTAATATTCCATTGTATATATGTGCCACATCTTCTTTATCCATTCATCCGATGATGGACACTTAGGTTGTTTCCATCTCCGGGCTATTGTAAATATAGCTGCAATGAACATTTTGGTACATGACTCTTTTTTTAGGCTTTTAAATGTTCTTCCTCAGCTTTGAGGCATTCTGTTTCATTCCCCCCTTTGGACCTAGTGTCATTAACCACACAGAGGCAACAGGCTTATAGTTCTTAAATAGTTCCAGTTTCTTGACAGTTTGAAAAGCTACAGAGGCTTTCTATATATACCAAAAATAAATTGTCCATCCCAGCTAAAATACGTCGAATGGTTTACATTCTTTACAAGTAACTTATCTGATTTGTGAAATGCATGACAAGGCCATTATATTTACAGTGATGATATTTATAACAAGTAGTTTGTAAGAACATGACATATGACCACCACCACATGAGGATCCAGAAATAGATATGTCAATTAGTTATGCATGAGATGTGGATCTTATTTATTGTCATTAATCTATTAAGTGAACTGACTAAACCAAGCAGTGATATTTACATATGAGGATAATGAAGATTTATTGCAAAGTTGTCTTCATCAGTACCTCTTTTCTGAAGCTTACCAATGAAGTTACTCAAGGGTAAATTAAATTTTGGAAAGGTTCTCATTTAATTTTCTGCATAACTTTAAAGTTAAATTATGGGAATTCCCTGGTGGTCCAGTGGTTAGGACTGCACACTTGCAGTGCAGGGGGGCCCAGGTTTGATCCCTGATTGGGGAACCAAGATCTCGCAAGGCACATGGTACAGCCAAAAATAAATAAATTAATTAAAAAAAATAAAGTTAAATTATAATAATGAATATGCTGGTAAAGACTATGCCCCAACTTTGAACATTGTATTGGAAAGTTGTTAAAAATATCTAATTTGTGCTTGGTCCTCCTATAAATATCAATCAATATTTTCTTATTCTGAGGATATTGAAATTAGTATGAATTTCAATTGAATCTTATACAGCATATTATATACTTTGCAAAATATTTTTGTAATATATCAAATAATATAAACTTAGTATATCATGAAACTGAAATGAGCAAAAGTGAATATTTGTCGAACAAACTATAATTTGTCAATTCAGAAAATCTTGTAAATGAATGTAACATAATAGATCATTTTTAGTACCTTGTTTTGTATCTTTAGGTAATGGATGATATGAAGGAAGTTAGACTTCAGACATTTCAGAAAATATGAAGATATTTCTCCACACCATGAGATTCTGGAAAAAAATTTAATCTTAGAATGCTTTCACAACTTTCATATTGATTATGAAAACGATTTCAGTGAAGAAGAAAATATGAATGTAGTGAAAGAATCCAGTATGGACCCATGAACATTTGAATTTGGGCTTTAGGTAGTCAGATAAAAACGTTGGAAAAAAAAGATAAACATATGAGACTAGGAGAATGATTCAAAACTTGGTAGGAAACTAAAAGCCAAAGTGGAAAGTGAAACAAATTTTACTAAGAACTAAAGGCAATGAGAAAGGAATTTTAATGTTTGATTTGATATGGATATGTAACTTATGACCAACTATGCCATATTAATGATAACTCCATGAAAAGAGAATTCCTCACTTTGACTTTTGATTTTGTATCTGATAAAAAAAAGAGAGATATTAAGGGGAAAATACATGCTGCTTTAGATTTTAAGACAGAGATATTCATTACCTCTCTGAATACTATGAAATCAAACGTTTGATGGATATCTTTTCAAGTTTTATTGAGGTACGATTGCAAAATCGTAGGATATTTAACATGTACAATGTGATGATTTGATATACATATACTTTGTGAAAGGATTCCTCCCGAGTTAATTAATGCATCCTTATTATGTATTTTAAATGAATGTGATATTTTCAGGGACCAATTTGTCTTGGTTTTCATTGGAGATGAAGAAAATATGCTACATTCCATGTTAATTGGATGCTACTCCGGCTAATTGGAGGTTAGATCACCTTGGCTGAGAGTAAATAGACTCTAAGACCAATAAAGGATTTAAAAGTCTTACGAGCCAGAAGAGGTGGAGAATTCTGTGGGAAGACGTGTGGACAGAGCTGGTGGGCGCGTAGGGAGGGCACTTTGACGGAGCGGGGGATCTGGCCCTCTGCTCCAGGATAATAGAAGGGACCACTGCAAACAGACCAAAGAGCTGTCTGCAGTGAGCAGTCACATTGTACTGGCATCAAACATGTACTTAAGAAATTAAGACAGTAAAGTGTCTGTAACCTTTCTTCATCTTCCAACTATGAGGTAGTAGCTAACACTTCACCAAAAATAATTGAGTAAAATACAACGAAATTTGAATATATCAGAAAGGCCAAGATTCTGGAGAGAGAGAAAATGTACCAAGGTATACCCTCCGTCAGTTTTTCAGCTTAGGGCATTTGCTAATTAAGAAAAAGCAGTAGCCCAGAGCATATCAAATTTCACTGGGCTGGAGAGAAAAGAAAGCAATATCTAAACAAAATGGTTTTCAAGCTACCAACGAAGACAACAGTTAATGAGACAAGATCCTGGAGAAAAGAATTGTGTATGTATGGGATGAGACACAAAGAACTAAAAGAAAGTCAGCTATTAAAAACACTAAAATGATAACCAGAGATTTATGAAGTCTCACAGTGCTATAGAAACAAAAATTTGTAACTTTAGGCTTCGTTAAGTAAGAAGGGTCATGGTAAACACCTAAGGCTTTCAGTTGAAATCCCTGATGGTTTATTACAACTGATGTAAGAGCAGTTCATAAATAGATAATGTCTGAACACACCCTCGAATAGATCTGCCTATATTCTCTCTGTCAGCTAGAAGCAGCATAATTTCTCTCTAGAGATCTATGGTAACATAACACCTAGAGCTTCAATACTTTTTCACAATAAACAGCCAATATTCAGTAAACTACCAGGGATTTCAAGACTGAGGATCAATAACCAAAAGCCAAGAAACAACACAATAGAAATAGACCAACAGCTAAGCCAGGTATTGAAATTATGAGATATGGGCTTCAAAATAACTGCAATTAACATGTTAACCATAGATAAAAATATGGAAAAACTGAGCTAGAGTCTGTAAAAAAAGAAATATTAAAGCTGAAGAGAAGACTAAAAGCATGGGAGTCTAGGTCTACAGAAAATAAATTGGAGCATGAGAGAAAAAAATGATTGAAAATACAGAAAAGAGCACAAGAGGCATGAGGAATATCGTGCAAAAGTCTGATGTATGTATAAATGGATTTAGAGAGAGAACAAAGGGCAGAAGCAGCATTTGAAGGGCAAATATGACAGGAATTCTCCCAAATTGATGAAATAGATCAAGCCATAGATAAAACTGGAAATGACATCACAATAGTTCATACAGTTAAAGATGAATCTTTGTTTTCATAAATTCATTCTAATAATGAGAAAATATCAAAGAAATTGAAGAGAAGTCTACAAAATAATTTGTAGCACTTTTAAAAAGTGTTGAGATTATAAAAGACAAGAGAAAAACAGGAAGTGACACTACTGGATGACTAACAATTGAATGCAATTTGGAATCCTAGATTGGTTCTGGGAATGGGAAAAGGAGATTAATGAAAAACGCTGTTGAAATTTTAATAAGATTTATAGTTTAGTTAGTAGTATTGTATTGCTATGTTAATAGTATTATAATGCTATGTTAATTTCCTGTTTTTAATAACTGCTCTATAGTTATAAATATGTTAACTTTAGGGTGAGCTGCATGAAAGATATACAGGAACTTTCTGTACTATTTTTGAGACTTTTCTATAAGTCTAAAATTATTTCAAAATAAATAGTTTAAAGATTATAATAAACATATAATCAAATATTACATCATTTTTTTTAAATCTTATTTTTATTTATTTATTTTTGGCTGTGTTGGGTCGTCGTTTCTGTGCATGGGCTTTCTCTAGTTGCGGCGAGTGGGGGCCATTCTTCATCGCGGTGTGCGGGCCTCTCACTGTCGTGGCCTCTCCCGTTGCAGAGCACAGGCTCCAGACGCGCAGGCTCAGTAGTTGTGGGTCACGGGCCTATCCGCTCCGCGGCATGTGGGATCTTCCCAGACCAGGGCTCGAACCGGTGTCCCCTGCATTAGCAGGCGAATTCTTAACCACTGCGCCACCAGGGAAGCCCCTACATCATATTTTTAAAATGTTGAATGCCACAAAATATTTAGCACAGTCTACCTGATTAATTCATTCTGTGAGTTTTCTTTCTATCTGTATTTACATGAAGAGTATCCTGAATTGTCATGATGAGTAGTTCAATAACAGCTAATCTTTGCAAATAATTAGTGAGTAAATAGGGTTTTTAATATTCTGTAGTTAAAATACATGATAGAAATAAATACTATAGAGGCTAAGTTGGACTTGTAACCATAATGCAGATTTTTTAAAAATAAAAGCATCATTATTCTTATTAGTTTTACAAATAAAGCCTTACAAGCTTATATTTATAAAATAATTTTATCCTAATAATGTGGCAATTAAATTAAGTTTAAATGTACAAGGATTTTATGTATGATTTCATTAGCAAAAAGCAAGTTGCTTCTAAGAAAGTTGCTAAACTACTTCACAGAACTACGAACACATTTATGGCAGGGATTATATTTACAATGCCTAAAAGAGTGCTTAATCATGCATATTTGATAATTAAGTTGATAGACTATGTGTTTAACAGGCATAGATGAAGCTAGATTTTTTTTTAAGTTTTTTTTTTTTTTTCTGATGTGGACCATTTTTAAAGTCTTTATTGAATTCATTACAATATTGCTTCTGTTTTTTTTTTTTTTTTTTTTTTTTTTTTTGCTTCTGTTTTATGTTTTGGTTTTTTGGCCGCGAGGCATGTGGGATCCTAGCTCCCCGACCAGGGATCGAACCTGCGCCCTCTGCATTGGAAGGCAAATTCTTAACCACTGGACTGCCAGGGAAATCCCCAAACTTACATTTGATTGTCTTAAATTTCTTGAACAATAGCACTCTTCCACATGTATTAAAATAATCAACTTTTCAAAATGCTACATAACTTCTTAGTTATTAAACCAAATGATAAAATGTCTTCCATAAATAGCTATAAACTGATCTCCATTTCAACTACCATTTTGGCACAGATGTGAGCCTAATATCTCCTTCAAATTGGTATGATCTTATTAAGAGCTGAATTTGAATGTTACTGACCTCCATTACAGACCACTTAAAGCTATGAAGAATAACCAAAGCTAACACAACTACTGAATCAACCTAATCCTCACAAGTTGACCGTACTACATCCTGGAATGTAAAAAATACAGACTTTGGGATGTTATTGGAAGGAGATACTTGAATATTTGAAGGTACAAAACATGCACTTGGCTGAACGCATATACCAAGGATGGGGGAAGTGAAACGCAACTACATAGAACTGAATTTTTTTTCTGGAAACTGAGTCTGACACGTGATAAGCTTGCCTGATATATGCCTCAGTTATGCAAAAATACATAAGTCACTTGCCCATGGTCTATAAAACATTCCACAAATGCACTGAGGTCTGCTGGAAAAAGGAAGGAAGGAAGAAAAAGAAGCTTTTAATGCGTATTTCAGTCTCTAGGAAAACCCTGAAATAATGTGAAGTCTGTATCCTGTGATAAACAGGATTGTGATTATGATGAAAATGAACTTGAGCCAACCCAGAGTTTCGATGTGGATTTTTCCAATTGATCAGGACTTTTTTGTCCCTGGTAGAGGAATGAGGCATAGTTTAATACCTACCCAATTATTTCAATACTGATTTTTAGATAATCTTAGGTAAAACCACAGTCACTTTTTAGGACTTAAAAGGAAACAGACCATATTAGCCATATTATTGTTATACATACGAGGAATGCAATTTCGCTTTGATATAAAGCTTTACAAAAAAATTCTTTTTTAAGATCTTCCCACTTAACTTGTAACCATAGGTATTTTTGTTCTTCTTAAAGAAACTCACTGATGGACAAGGAAGATGAATAGTCTGCCCAGGAATCACAATGTTGGTGTTTCTTTCTCCTAATTCATTCACAAAGATGATTTATCAGTGGTAACCAAAAGTACTCTGTGGAAAATGGAAAATTCTTCATTATTTTGTCCTTTAAATAAATAGGGATTATTTCGTATTTTATTCAAATTACATCCAAATTGGTGAAGTCAGTATGAGCCAAAGTATTTTCTAAGACATAGATATTTTTAGATTTTTTTGTCATTAAACTTTCACCATAACAAATCTTAAAGGAAATAACAATATACTGAATGGCTCTTCTATGGCCCCAACCTGGAGACTACTTGCTTACTTATACAGTCATATCCTGAGGTCAACTGCTTCAATCTTTTGCAGTTTCTGATCAACTATGGGGGGAAAAAAATGAGTCTACCTTAGATTCTGTGTTGGAAAAAGACGAAATCTGGCGAGGTCAATTGGGCACAAAGCTGGGTAATTTCCAAATAGGATTGAGTAAAGCAGCAAGCTGAATCTTTTCCTCACCACCCTCTGTGCCTTCCTGCTAGGAATGGAATTGACTAGCAGGTGGGAGTTTGGGATCTAGAAGCAACTCTAACGTTTAAGAGATGAGTTTGATAATTTATTCTTTTTTAAGGTAATTTTTAGATTTTGAAGTTTGTCATTTCTCAGCACTCTCGTAAGAATTGGGTTCAAAAATTATTATTTATCAGGAGCATTAACTATAGAAACACTGTTGATAATGGCATTGAGAATTGTCACACACCTACTTGCCCAGTGCCTTTTTGTGGAAGAAATAGCAGACAGTAAGACAGGTTTTATTCGTTTTACTCTCTGCAGTGCCCATCAGGAGGGAAGGATTTGCTGATCTAAATTAGAGCAGGTTGGTAAATTATGTACATCTTTACAAACTTATTTAGTAGTTTTCATAACCTTCAGGTTCAATTTTACTCTAGATTCATGGTCTATAGAGATGGATTTCACAATAATTAGGTGGATTTATGGTTTCAGGATTTGCAACATACACATATTGGTTTAGCTATGTAAAAAGCACTTGCATAGCAGTGTTTATTGCTGGTTGTTTATTTAGCTGCATATCAGTTCACGGTTGCTTGCTGAATTGTTTCTTTTTGCCTGGCAGAAATGTTAAGGTACCTGCTTTTATTGCTATGTATTGTCTACAACCTTCAGCCAAAATTATTAAGCAGATTTTGTTCAGTAAACCTTCATTTATTTTAAAGTTTTCTTTACCTGCAATCATTTGTATTTTTCAGGAATATTTTTCTGATTTGACTGACCTTTTTTTTTTTAAATGGTAATTCACCAAATAATATGTGGGAAAGTGGCTTCTAAAATCCTTTAGGTATTTGAACAGTTTAAAAGATTTAATTTTCCTCTCACACTGACACATACCTCTTTTTCTGTCATTTGTGTCTGTATATACAATTTTATAGCCTTTCACTTCCTGAGAAAGAAGAAATGCCATATAATGAGTGGCCATTTAAGTTAATGGTAATTTTTGGTTTACAGTATCCGTATAAACTGGCAGCACAGTTATTATTTCAAATACATTATTCCATTTTCCTCATGAATATATTTATACTTGTCAGCGTGAGTGCTTTCTGAATTTGGGGTGAGAGTTTCTGTTAACCATTGCCCATTTGCAACAATTTGCGTGAATTTTATCTTCTGAGTATCTCTCAAATTCCTGGTATCCATTCCATCGCAACTGCAATCAGCACAGAAAGCTATTAAAATAATCTAACTTATACAGTTGGAAACCTGAACCCCTACTTTTGTTTGCCCTCTGGATGATCCAGTTGAAATTCTTCTGTTACAATTAAGTGATGTAATTCTGGCCATGCTGCTTCATGTCTTTGAAAGTCCCTTAATGACCCCACATTGACTGTAAGGTAAAGCCCAAACTCCAAAAATGACAAATAAGCCTTTCCCTTTCTTCCTGATCTTCCTGCTTTTTACCCAGCCTCACATCCTGCCATTCCCTCAGAGTAAACTAGTCCAACCAGTGTAAACTAGTCCAGCCATAGCAAACTATCCTTAGTTCCTGTGAATCTCTTTTCACCCCCTCTCACGTGTTTGCCACAAATGCACCCCATCCACCCCCAGCTTGCCCACCGGGCAATTCCCAAGAATTATGTAAGAAAGTCATAGTGTGAGCTCATCTGAGAAGCTTTGGAATTCCTCTCTCTTTCAAGTGGGCCACTTTATTCCTTACTCTCATTTGCTCCCTGTGTCTTCCTTTTCATAAAAGTTGTCACCCGGTGTTAAAATCACTGTTTTTATCACCTGATCTTTCTTTTGGGAAAATGACTTATTTTACTCATTTAAAAATCTTTGTGCTGGGCTTCCCTGGTGGCGCAGTGGTTGAGAGTCCGCCTGCCGATGCAGGGGACGCGGGTTCGTGCCCCAGTCCGGGAAGATCCCACGTGTCGCGGAGCGGCTGGGCCCGTGAGCCATGGCCGCTGAGCCTGCGCGTCCGGAGCCTGTGCTCCGCAACGGGAGAGGCCACAGCAGTGAGAGGCCCGCGTACCGCAAAAAAAAAAAAAAAAAAAAAAAAAAAAAAAATCTTTGTGCTTAGCCAAGTATCTTGCAGGAAATAAATGTTGGTTTAAGAAGTATTTACATGTGGTAAGGAGAAGGAATATAGCACATTGGCATATTTATCTTCATTGTCCTCAATTATCTTTGGCGTAGACCCTATTTCACTTGCCAAATTATTTGAGTCTGGAGGAAAATTATTTCCCCGCCTATGATAAAGATTTTGTGTTTTTACGGCCTTGTTGAAGGGTTGAGTTCCAATTTCTCTCTATTAAATATAATTTATGTTAATATCCCCCTCTCTATCCCTGTTGTCATTACCTCAGGAGGCAATTTAAATACACTCTAGTAAGTCAAACTTGACCTTGTCTTACCACAAACCTCACCTATGCGAGAGTTACATCAATGGAAGGATGTCGTGTATGTTTTTTCTCTTTCCCCTTGTGGAAATGACAATTTTGAGTCTCTTAAATTGATTTTTTTAATCCTAGTCATTTCCAGGATTTCAGAATGTGGTTAAACTTTGATGCTTCTGATGCAAGATAGCCCAGCATCCTCTCTGTTGAGATATTTTTCCTGCCTACTCCCCCTATAGCCACCCTCCCTGGGGCCTAAACAACTCAAACGCTTAGTTCACGTCTCAGCTGAAATATCACTTCTTCAAGGAAGCTTTTCATGATTGTCCAAGGCAGAGCCCAGTCACTTTAACTTACTTCCCCAAGCCCTACATTTGTCTTTAAGAGCACTTATTACTTTGCAACCTGATGGTATATTCACATCTCTGTACTGATCACTGAAGTATAAAACTGTGGAGGATAGACACCACCCCCTGCACTGTTAAACCCATGTTCTGGAATTGTTCTTGAATAATAAATACTTATTAAGTAAATTTAAACATTGTCTTTTTTAGCACTGAAATTAATTCTTTTGAAAATTAAGCTTACGTTTTTCGAAATATCCATATAGAAATATAAAACCTAGAACCTGCAAAACTAAGCTTGCGAATTACTGTTTTATAATTCAGTATAGGCTTTCTGATGGTTAAAACACATCTAATCTTTGTTACCCTCTTACATTTCATAGAACGTGGTTATGTTGCTTTTTCATGTCAGGAAGCTTCAGTAGTGTTATTGTTTGGTTCTGGTTGATGAGAGCTCCTGAGCTGTTCAAAAAATAGCTGATTCAGAACATGATCAGGGAATGTCAGTGTCAATTTCCTGATGAGCCATGATTACTTGTGAGCGAGGACACAACCATGTTTGAGAGGCATGGCTGAGTGGACAGGTGCCATCTGGCTGGAGAATAGACAGGAGAACTGTCATTATAGGAAAATCCACAAGTAAAACTGTTGACAGTAAAAATGAATCTTTTATGGGTGTGAGATGGATTGTAATTATAGTTAATTAAGGATATCAGGAGAGGCACAAACTGAGTCAGTATCTAATGTAGCCCTTGGCTTTACTGTGCTGTGTGACAGACGCTCTGGCTATGGGCTCCCTTTTACTTGAGAACACTCAAATTTTCACTTAAAATATACAGGGTCCTTTATAATTAGTGAACAGCAGAGTCCTACTGCAGACTCATTGCATGGATATTGTGTGTTTTATTACCTATCCCCAAATTTCTCCAAGACTGCTGAATCCCACTCAGTCTTGGAACCAGTGTAGGTAGCTGGAGGATTTTGTTCAGTGACCTGCCAGTTAGTTGCTCAGTGCTCTGACAGATTCTTAGGTTATAGAGACATGCTTCTCTCCTTTTTGAATGAGTGAATAAACACCTACTTAACTACCTGGTACTTTAGTAAATCTCCCCAATTCTCACATTTCAGTACATGCCTTTAAAAATGTTTCTCCTGATACATTTCTCACTTGTAGTCTTTTTGTAAATGATATTTAGAAAATACACTCATGAAAATGACATAGTGCACACCGTACCAACCCTTGTTGTAATCACTGTCCCCCGATGTTTAATGAACTCACATTTGTACATAGCTCATCCATCTCTTCCCCTTACCAGGACACAGTGTTGTTTTCATTTTATCTAGGCTCTTTTCCTTTTAACATTCAGTGCACTGTCAAACCTACCTTATCTGAAGTAAATGGTGTTACTTGTTCTCCTATGAGAACACAGTAAATATCAGTAGGTAAATAGAAGCTCTGGTAACTCCTGCAATGTCAACTTTATCTTTGTCACCATTATGGTGATGGAAAGCATGCAGAGCCTGTTGGTCCATTCCATCTCCCTTCCGACATCCCTTGCAGTTGGGGGAATGTGACTAATGTGTAACTACACATGAGTTTTAATTACTCGGAATACCATAAGCAGCAGGTAAAGTCTCAATATTCAAACATCCTCAGAGCCCCAAGAATCATAAGCCACATTATTGACGTTCATTTCTCCATTTATTCATGGGAGTCTCAAGCTTAAGTAGGAAGATTTGACCTATTTAAGGAGTTAGGGAAATGTTTCTATGTGGAAAGGACTCTTGTTCTAGTACATCAATGATCGGCGGGAATTAACTTGAACAAGGAGGAAAAGACAGAAACCTTCCAAGCAGTGGATATATCAGAAGTCTTTTTAGTGAAGAGACGTGCTGAGTACAAGAGACAAGAGGAGGTTGGTGTGGCTAAAATGAAGAGGCTGAGGTATCAGCGTGGTTTGAGATAATGTTGAAGCGATAGGTGGAAGCCATGCTGTACAAAACCTTGTTACCCAAGTTAAAGATCTTTTTTTTCTTTTTTCCCCACAAAACCAAGGAGAAGACTCTGAAATTTTTACAGAGTATGAGTGTGTGGCGTGTGTGTCTGTGCACATATCTGTGTTTCACTGTGTCTGTGTGTTTGGATGAGTGATATAATCAAATTCAGTTAATCTAGTCCACAAATTTGGGGGCACTGCTCTATGTGCTGAGATAAGCTCTGTATATAAGACATGAAATCTTTGATTTCATGGGAGCATACATTCTCATAGGAAAAGCCAGAAGAAACCACAGAAAAAAAACAGAAAGACAAATAATGAAATGATATAATTTCACATAATATCATGCACTTTGAGGAAGATTAAGAGTAAGAGGATGGATACAAAATGACAGGTTATGGTGATCAGGATAACAATTGTTAGGAAGCAAGCTGTGGGAAGATGTGGGGAAGAGCATGCTACTCTGTGAAGAGTAAGTGAAAGGCTTTAAGGAAGGTATGAGCTTATTGTGTTTGAGGAATGGCAGGAAGTCTATGGAAGAGGCACTATGGTAGGATGAGAGTTGAGATAAATTAAGATAGTCGGGGCTTAGATACCAAGGTGTTACCAGGTGTATTTATTAGTGTCTTCTCACCACGAGGTATGGTCAATGGATTATGAAGAGCACAGGAGGATATAAGGATAGATGCAAAGCATAGGAAGCCTGTTGCTATAGATCGGGCAAGAGAAGATGGTGGTTTGTGGAGGAGGATCAGAGTCTAGACAGGTGTTCAAGGTACAACCAACAATACTCGCTGATGGATTAGATAGAGAATGTAGGTGGAGAGAAGATGGAGAGGAAAACTAACCTTGTTTTGGGCCTATGAAGCTGGGTGAATGATGATGGCATATGCTGAAATGGAGAAGATTGGGAGAAGAAAGGATTTGAGGAGAAATTAAGTATCCTATCATATTGTATTTTGGGCATTTTATCATGTCAGAGTAGGCATTCTGACATGCCTACTAGGTATCCAAGTAGAGATATGATTATGAAGTTGGATATGAGTATGGTTTGCATTTAAAAAATATCTCTGCCTTTGACATGGAACAGATGGTTGGGGAAGCACTCTTATCTCACACCCTACTCTTAGTAACCAAACTGTAGTCAAAGTGTGGTTTAAATACACATACTTAAAGGAGGAGGTGGTTTAAGAAGGTGATGTAGTCATAGTGAAGAGTTCCAAACATAACTTGGGTTTCATAGTCGAGTGGGGTACGAGGTTTAAATGTTTCTCTAGGTGTTAGCTGTCTGCCAAATTAACTTGGTTCTCGTTTCCTGATGGAGGAGGTATATGAGACATCCTCCCTTTTCCATTTAATTATATAACTCCTCCACAGAGCAGCATGTAAGGCTGCAGACCGTACATGTACAACTTCAGGAGCCATGCCCCAAGGATGCATGCTAACCCTAACCCTAACCAACCCTAACCCTAACCCTAACCCTAACCCTAACCCTAACCCTTGGAGTTGAGCAAACTGGTAGACTTTCTCCTACTCTACTGATGAGTATAAAGCTATGCTGTATAATACAGTAGTCACTGGCAACATACTGCTATTTAAATTAATTTAAATCAAAGCAATGACATTGGAAATTCAGTTGTTTGGTAACACTCACTTTATTCCGTGTGCTCAGTAACCAGGTGAGGCTGGTGGCTGCGGTGTTGAACAGGGCACACACACAATATTTCTACCACAGGAAGTTCTTTCGAACAGCACTGTTATAGAGAGAAATGGATTGGAGTTTAGAATTATTTTTGTCTTTTAGTTCAATATCTAGTGAGACTAAAAGCAAATGTTTCTTTAGTCTGGAGAATCTAGTCTAGATTCAGATTTAATTGGGAGTTTATGATAGAGACTATCAAATAAGTTGAAGCCATATATTCTTGAATTTTTCCTGTACGGGCTTTACCTTAAAAATATTAAAAATACACACACACACACACACACACACACACCATCTCATATAACAAAACAACAAATCATTGCTTTTCCAAATTGAGGCCTGGGAACATGTCTTCTGCATTAATGCAACGAAATATAATGAAAAATAGAGCCAGTCAAAGCTTGTTCATTCTATTTAGATTCCTAGAAAGGTACTTTCTATTCCTTTTGTCCCAATTTGATGAAGCTTTGCCCCTATAGTGAATTATGTAAGTTGTAAACAAAGAGCTACATTATTACAAGCAAAGCCTAATGTAATATCAGCTTTTAATGGTCTTTTATAAACCTGGTGTGAACAGCAGCACCTCACAGAAAAGCAGCACGATTGATTTAAAGAAAACTCATTTTGCACACCAAGTAGTACAAGAATAAAGGACATCCCACCAAACAATGAATTGTATTGAAGTAGAAAAATATGTGAGGCAAGACTGCCAAATTATTTATCTTTCATTAAAGGAGAAAATCACACATAATTATCTCTGGTAAATGAGCATGCTTGTGAAAGTTGGCAATGAGCTCAAAATAATAACCATAAAAATATTCTACACTTAATCAAGTTAAATAACTGTCTGTTTTTATATAAGTTGTAGGAAAGGGACTTCTGAACAAGGAATGCTTTCTAAAGGGAGTGGAGATAGCCCTTTGAGCCCTGCTTGATCCTCACTACAGATGGCACACCCTGGATCTCTGCAACCAAGTGAAGTAGCTAATCCAGGCTGAAAGTAATTTTTCCTATCCTTGTAACTAAATTACT
The DNA here is from genome assembly GCF_949774975.1 of Lagenorhynchus albirostris. Lineage (NCBI taxonomy): Eukaryota > Metazoa > Chordata > Mammalia > Artiodactyla > Delphinidae > Lagenorhynchus > Lagenorhynchus albirostris. The sequence goes on along the minus strand of NC_083097.1, from coordinate 96,823,105 downwards.
GAGCAATTACAATGTGTAGCTTTATAATTCATGCATAAGCAAGTAACAATTGAATGCTTTTTAGCCAGAGACACTTAGACTTTCATGCCTGGAAAGGAAGCAGATATGCAACACTCTGTGGTTTTATTCGTGTGTGTGTGTGTGTGTGTGTGTGTGTGTGTGTGTGTGTGTGTGTGTGTGTGTGTGTGTGTGTGTGTGTGTGTGTGTGTGTGTGTGTGTGTGTGTGTGTGTGTGTGTGTGTGTGTGTGTGTGTGTGTGTGTGTGTTGCAAAATTAAATAGCATGGGCCAGAGGTAGATACCAAACAAGAATTTGCATTTCAGCATGGAGATAACGTGCAGGTGTCATCTCTTAGCTCTCAGCGTCAGGAGCAAAAAGTCTCAGCCTACTAAACCTGAGAGCTTTCAAATTTTAGAATAGCATCGCTTTTGGTTCTGAAGATAAACCTATCGGTATGTAGGAAGCAAGGATCTGCCAAATCAAAAGTTTTGCTGTTCAGAGAAACTCTCTCTCTGTTTCTCTCTCTTTTTTAAGGGGCAAACTGCTCAGTCTGTAAATATTTCTGGCAGAACTTCTGAATAGGCATCTCTTGATATTCACTGAAGAATCTTGTCACCTTAGAAAAAGTGAATATATGCTCCAACTCTTAACTATTCTAGGAGAAACTGGAGTTAGAGTGGAAGATTTTTGTTTTGCTAGTATGATCTGGTGAATGTTTTTGTAAACTCTGAGACTTCTGAGAGAGTTAAAAATTTACCTCAGAAAAAACCTGGCTGTCTCTGACCACTGACCACTTTTCCATGATTTATAGTTGCTTCAGGAGCTCATACAAATGTTCACTAATACTGTTGTGTTAATTAACAATTATAGAACCTCCACCCTCCAGCCCCCCCCCTTTTTCTTGCTGTCCTTTAAATAGAAGTCTAGATTCCCTTTTTATGGACAATATTTTCCTTTAAAAAACAGTGTACCTTATTTTCTAAAACCATATCTTGGAGTTCTTTTTTTTTGGCTTGGAGGAGCTCTTAGACCTTTCTCCTTTTTTTGACCATTTTCCAACTCACATAGATGACCTGAGTTCACAACAGCCATTGCTTGTCACAAGGAAAGATAATTTTAGGAGACACATTGGTACACTGTTTGCTCTCACTTTATTTTACCTCGACAGATTATTTAGATTTAAAGGCTCTCTTTCACTCTATTGTCAAAGGTAGCAACTTAGATTTTATAGTACCAACTTCATAGAATTGTTGAATGTCAGAGCTGGAAAAAAGCTGAAAAATAATCATGTCTATCTCCTTATGTTTAAAGATTTAAAAATGATGATTTAGACACAGATGGAACTCATGAACATCAAAGATGAGTCCAAGGTTTAGGTCTCTGGATACCCATCTTTTCCCATACCTTGCATTCTCATACAGTTTCCCCACAGAGCTAAGTCTCTAACTTACTGCCTCTCCTTCCAAGTGGAGTTGCCAACATTACCCCTTTCCTGGTCTCTGGAGGGTATGATTCTTTCCTTGTGTGCCCCACACTCATTTTCAAGCCTTACTGACCCTTTGTGGCTACCACCCACTGTCTGTGTGACAGCTTCATTCCTCTCTGTGATCCGCTGACATCTATTTTCCCAGCCATCATTTTCTTTCTCCTCTTCGTCTCTGTGCCTGGGAGTTTATCTGAAATCTGTTCTCAGGATAAACTACTCAGGCTATAAATTTCCCTTATAGGAATTTTGGACAGGAACAGCCTGACTTTTCTTAGAACTTTGTCACGTCGAAGAATTAGAAAATATGCTTCATCTTCTCACAGGAGACATCCCTCAGCAAAGCAGGAAACAAAAAGAAGTTTTAGTGTTTCTTAGGTGTACTCTATTCTCTTTATGCTTTCCCTTCTAATTTTTTAGTAAGTAATTCACTTCCTGAATTATCATGAGGGTACAGTATTGGTAATAACAACAATAATAAGAAACGCATAATGAGATAGAGAATTCGGGGTGATAAATCATATTGAACAGAACAAAGAGCTCAATTCGAATCTAGGATCTAAATATATCATAATTATTACTGGTAAAGATGAATTGAGTACTGCTGTTGGAACCATCTTCCACATTGAATTGATTGTAGGTTTTCAGAAAAGTATAGTTCCCTCCAAAGAAGAGAAAACCTGCCTGGTTACAAGCAGGGTTGGGAAGCAGAGAAGTGACCTGACTGCGACCCATGACATAGGGAGGAGGAGAGGGGACAGAAACCCAAGGGAAGAGCCTCCTCCAAGAAGTGGCCTCTGACTCAGTCACTGCCTGACCCACAATCGTGAACTAATGAAAGTGAGGTTCTTTCCAGTCATCCTCATTAGGGATGTCCCTCCTTTCAGGAGGATTGAGTAAGGGTCAGGAAGGATTGTCAAAAGATTAATTTTCAGTACTTCCAAGAAGTTAAAAGTAATGAGGCAGCTACCCATTTACGTGTGGAATCAGGAATATAGAAATGGAATTTTTTTTAAAAAAAAAAAGCTTCTTTAGATACTAATGAATGACAACTGAAGTTAAGAAAAAGGTAAGCTTCTCTTTCAGTAGCATCTCTCATGCATCAGACTAGTGATGCTAGTGGTTCACATACTTCATCTCATGTAACCCTATCAAGAACTCTTTAGGGCTTCCCTGGTGGCGCAGTGGTTGAAAGTCCGCCTGCTGATGCAGGGAACACGGGTTCGTGCCCGGGTCCGGGAAGATCCCACATGCCGCGGAGCGGCTGGGTCCGTGAGCCATGGCCACTCGCTGAGCCTGCGCTTCCGGAGCCTGTGCTCCACAACGGGAGAGGCCACAACAGTGAGAGGCCCGCGTGCCGCAAAAAAAAAAAAAAAAAAAAAAAAAAGAACTGTATAAAATAGCATAACAGAAGAATTCATCCCCCCTCCCAAATACTCCCTACCACAATTCATGTCAGTGCAGAAGGCCCTGGAATTTAAATATCACCTTAGGGAGAAAGCAGAGAGGGAAAAACCTTCACAGTTGAAGTTTAAATAGTTAATAACTGAATTTACCAAAAAGTTACTTACTATTTTCTGGCACAACAGAATGGGAAAAGGAAAATAAAGGAAGATACAATTTTCCTTGATCTAAATACTTTTCTTGAAAATTCATAAATTTGCACATAATATATTTGAAAACCTTAACAAGGTAAACTTGGAAAGCAGGTCAGTCACGGTGGCTGAGCTTGGGGAGGGGTCTCCAGTACAGAGAGGATTCTGGGCATGGGAGGATTTGCAGCAACATGACAAAAGTAACAAAATGCAAATCCCCTGTTAAGAGGAGATGTGAAGAGAAAATTTAAGCCAAAGGCATAGAGCCAGAAAAGAGTTACTTAGCCTAGACCTTAGGCTCAAAAGTAGCGTGGGGTTGTGGCGGCACTATTGTTATAGAGTGTCCTGGGATCCTCTCCTTTCTTGGAAGAGAATCCATCTTGAAGTCTGAGTCTGAGCTGAGTCGATGTGTGGGGATTATTTGGCCCAGCTAAGGGAAGTGGAGAGAATAGGGGCAGGTGGTCTCACTGGTTATAATTGGAATCCTCCTGGTTTGTTCTTCTAAAACAACTCTCACCAATTTGAACATTAAAATATAATTTAAAATTTGTAATACAATATATATAATAAAAAATATATGTGATATAATAAAATATAATATTAAAATATAATACTTAAGACTGTACATTTGAACTTTAGTTGCATTAAATTTCAGCTTCTTTTTGTGGGCAAGCATCTTTTACTCTCACTTTTTAAGGCAGATGAAGGATTCATCTACAAAGTATTAGACTTGTCAGGTTGACTTCATTCAGCTGATACACAGACCTTCAGACAATTGTTTCTTTTTCTTTCTTCTACTAAGAATCAAATTCAGATGAAGTTAGGGAAAGAAAACACAGGATAAACACAACATCTTTGACTTAAAAGAGACATCAGAAGCAAATACTCCAGCATCCCAGCCATGTAGATGTACCTTCTGGAGCATCCGTGAGGGAAGGTCTGTCTTCCAGTCTCCCTTCCATTGGTCCGTCTCTCTAAGGTCCATAGACTATGTCCTAGGAATCTAAGGGGACACACTCTGCAAAGGGATACAAGGAGGAAAAAGCTATTAGTTTGAAATGAGAGTAAAGGAAGAAATTTGGAAAATCTGTCATTCTTAGTAACATTAAAGAGTACCCTAAATGTAATATAGACCTTGGGTCAATAATGTCTTTCTTAAACCTTTTCTTCAAATTTAAATAATTTTCCATATTATCAGTTTTCAGTTCTCTTCATTAATTTAGCTTACCTTATTCCAAAATAAATTAAAAATACCATAGAAGCACAAAAAATTGTAGCACACCAACAGACGTGTGAAGAAAATTAAAATAATGACTGACAAAAAAAGAGACAAGAAAAGTGGGTAATACAAAAATATATAAGGTTGTTCTGTCTACTTACAGTGGGTGGTTATTATGGACTGAATGTTTGTGTCCTTCCAAAGTCCATATGTTGAAATCCTAACCTTCAGTATGATGGTATAGGAGGTGTGGCCTTTGGGGGTGATTAAGTCATGAGGGTGGAGCCCTAATCAGTGGGATTAGTGTCCTTACAAGAAGAGACACTAGAAAGCTTGCTTCCTCTGTATCTTCTGACCTGTGAAGACACAGCAAAAACATGGCCATCTGTAAACCAGGCAGAGGATTCTCAGCAGAACCCAACAATTCTGGTACCCTAATTTCAGACTTCCAGCCTCCAGAACTGTGAGAAATCAATATGTGTTGTTTAAGCCTCCTAGTCCACGTTTTTGTGTTGCAGCAGCCTGAGTAGACTAACAACTAAGACACTAGTCATGTGATGCTATTCACATAGTTACATAGGGAAAATTTATTTTCTTTGACGTCATCGAATTGATTTAAATAAAGGTTTATCCTTTAGTTTTCTACCTTAACTTTGCATCAGACTTTTATTTACAAATGGACATATACTTTGACCAAGTTCAGAGCTTCATAAAATCCTTTTGTTTGTACAATTGTAGTAAATAGGTCCTGGGTATTTTCTATTTATATTTGTTCATTTTTCTCAAAATAGGACTTCACACTGTTGAGGTTAAATGACTTCAGAAGATTCTAAAGGAATAAATCTATCTTTAAGTTTAAAAATATCCTTGCCCTCCTGAAGCTCATATATCCTATTTCTGTAGTTTTTAATGAGTTGTACATTCGAATCACTGAGGGAACCTAAGAAAGTACTGATGTTTGGGTCCCATTCCAAAATATTCTGAGGTAATTGGTCTGGAGTATGACCTGGGTGTCCTCAGACTTTTAAAAATCGCCACAGGTGTTTTTAAAATGCAGCCAAAATTGAGAACCACCGTACTAGTATAAAATAGGACCATATATGCAATTTAAGGCAAAATATTTTTTTTTATTAAACACTTTGTTAAATTAAATCTCATATTTAGTTATGGCATTTAAACTCTAGAAAAGTGAAACAAACCAAGAAACATATTTTATGAGAGTTGTTGAAATAAGAGGCCTAGACGTAAAACACCAAGTGGGCCTGTGATTATAAAGCTAAAAGATGGTGGTGGAGGGAGAGCCTGAGACTTGTATAAATATCTTCATCAAATGGCCGTTCTTTGGCCAAAACATCATATTGCGTTTTGACGCCTGATGCTTCTTTCAGACAAGTCACATACGTGACAGTATAGTATTTTGCTACAAGATTAAATAGCTGGGCCTGAAAGAAAAAGGTTTTTTCTTTTGCATGTTTCTTTCAAAGTCAAAGTATTTCTTAACTGGGAGGCTGTAAACAAGTGTCCAGGGCTATTGTCGTTTATTCTTGTGGATGGGAGGGTGGATGCAGTGCATGTATGAAATCTCTTAATACACAATTCCAACCTCAGATCACATGCCAAGTACCCAATTCCAGGAAATTATGGGTCATCTATTTTTTAAATTGTGAATGTATGCTTGTGGGGGCGAGGTTGAATTAAGAACTTTTTCTCTGCCCTCCCTGCCCCCACCAAAAAAAATGGTGTGTTTTTTTTTTCCTGGAAAAACTGTCTTGGAGGAGCTGAGCTATCCAACTATGTCACCAACCACCTCAGTCTTGTTTCAGCACTCCAAAACACGTGGAACGCTTCTTTTAATTGATGCCTGTATAGGTTTGCATTTAAGTGTTTCTCCCCTATGCTTATTTAGCTGCTGATTTGAAATGAAGTAGCAGAGTGCTTGTCAAACTTTTATGTACAAAAACACCTGGCTGTCAACAACTGTAGAGAGTCTGAGACTTTACCTTACCTTCAAGCAAGTAAGTTAGGCTCCCACAGTTTCACTTGTACTGGCAGAAGACATGAGGCTCATGGTCCAGAGACAAAGTAATTTATTATTCATGGCACAGCAGACAGCATGAGGTTGATGTCTACATTGGTTTCTCTTGCTCCTCAAGACCCATGGGGCAATGCAGAGTAGCCCATGGGGAGGCCACGCATACTGTGGGTTTGCATAGCAGCTGAGGAACCTCCAGTGTAGGAAGTCTTAATCTTTGGAAGAGTTGCAAACAAACCTGTTCTACCTTTGCCCCAGAGAGAGACATTATCTTTATTAACCTCAAAAGTAAACATATTTACCCGCTATGCTATGGTGGGAGATACCATCTTTGTCTTCCAAGACTGCTGTGCAAACATCCTTGAAAACAAATGTTGTCAATGCCTCTGCTCAGAGGACATGATTCCCATTGAGAAAGGTCTCCCAACACTGGGATCTTGTTTGAATTAAAATTCTGGTTTAGTTAGTTTGGAGTGGTGCCTAAGATTCTACATTGCTAACAAGCTCCCAGGTGATGCCCATTACCAAATAGCAAGGAAGTAGTGAGCACATTTATTGCCATCTGTAACTTAGCATACTGTCTTGATATTAATGTGTAGCAAAAAAAAGTTGGACGTGGGTGTCTGTGATGATGATGCGCTGGGATAAAGCTAACTACTACCTCTCCTAAAGCACAGCATACTACAATTTAGCTCCCTTCTTCCCCCCTCTCTCACACATACCTGTACACACACACATATACACACTCGGTGTGTGTGTGTATAGTGAAATCCTAACCCCTAATGTACATACAAGTGCACATGTGCACACATGCTCGCACACACACACATATGTATGAAATGACACACCTAATGTAGTAAACTTCGAACATTATATAATGCCCGCACATTCCTGTCATCATAAGACCTCTTTGCTATTTAGGTTTTTAAGGAGAAAATCTCATGCTGCGGTGAAGAGTATGGTATACAGAGTCAAACGGGCTGGATTCAAATTTGTATTCTGCCACTAGGTCTGTGAACTTTGGCTAGTTAGTAAACCTATTTGTGACTCATTTTCCATAATTGTAAAACAGAGATGATGTAATCAGTAGGTGTCAAGTGTGTAGAGGAAAATCTTGTCCTTAATAATAGCTATATAAATATTTGTTATTATTGCTGGATCTGCTAACACTTTCTTTTTGGTTTCATATATCCCTTGAAACCAAATTGTGAAATTAATTGGCAAAAGAACATGCTCTGCTACAGAGAAATGCCAAAATTGAAGTTTATGGTATTAAGAAGTTGTCATCAAATAAATTATCGTTCTCATCAATATCATGTTATATTATTAAAAACCCAGTAGCTATAAACTTCTAGTCATTATAAAAGTAGAATTATGCTCTGCTTTATGAAATGTGGATATATATATTTATTGTCTGAAATTTCACAGGATAAGTATATAATTAATATTCTTTCAGTACCATACCTTAAAATACCATAAATACACATAATACATATGACAGTTCTATATGATAACGTTGATCAAAAGTTAATATATTGGGTTGGCCCAAAAGTTCATTTGGTTTGAAGTAAAAAGAAAGACACATTTTTCATTTTCATGAAGACCTTTATTGAACAACGTATTCACTAACCGAATGAACTTTTGGGCCAACCCAGTACTATTGACCCATCGAGGTAAATAAACATTTAATTAATAGTTTATCGTATATCATTACATGTAGATGTATCTCATTTATGCCAGTTTTTTGATATTACTTGCAAGCATCAATGATTTGTACGCGTAACAAAGATGTTCAATGTTATTTGTATTTATAGAATGGATTTTTAGAAGTGACATTGCTGGCTCAAAACGTATGTACACCTAAAATTTTCTTAGACACCACTAAAGTATCTTCCAAAGAAGACAGTACAAATTTATACTCCCAACAAAAATGTATGAAGTTTCTCCTTTCCACCCATGCTTACACTCTCTATGATAAACTTTCTGACTTTTTCTAAACTGAGAGAGAAAAATTGATATCACAAAATTTTGATGTGCTTTTCTTTATATAACTGTGTTGGTTATTTTAAGATTTGTGTAAGGGTGTGTGGGTGTGTGTGTGTGAGTTGGGTTGTTACCCTTTTTTAATTTTAAACTTATTTATCCATATTAATGATCATCCGTATCAACAGCTGGGGTCCTTCAAAACTCCAGAGATGCTTTAGGGGATGTTATTAAGTTTTGTCAGTATCGTTTTTCAAATAAGGAGAGTTAGAAATAAAGAACTTTGGTAAGAAATAGGGGAAGGTCACATAAATTGATGGCTAAAGGTAATGAGGACATTTTTTTTCATTTTCACCAGGTAATTAAATGCCCCATTCATTCAGTGGAGAATATCTGTGAAAAATATGCTCATTGTTTTCCTTTTAAAGCTCAATCGGATGCTCTTTTTTACCCTTTGAGTACTTTATAGTTAGGCATTTAAACTTAATTCTTTCCATCCATCTGTGCAGCTTCCATGCTGAAATGCACAAGGTCAGCAAAGTACATCAAAGATATTTAAAGATATTGCTTAGGCTTGTGACCTCTGGACATTCGAATAGATCATTTTTATGTACCCTGGTCTTAGATAAATGTCTCTTCCAAAGTAAAGTTATGCATCTTTCAGATTTGTTAAAGCAGTTAATTCAAGGCTATTAGCAACATTCAGAAAAAAATATTATGCCTGTTTGATTTATTCATTAGATATATTTCCTCTGGAAAATATTGAACAGTATAAACTATATTTGAGATAATGAAATATTCTGTAGCTATAAATATAATGCACAGTGATAATCATATAAAGGCAGATATAAATAGATGTATTAAAGTTATGAATCATTTTATTCTAGAGTATTTGGCAGAGATTAATTTAAACATAGAATTTCAGTACAAGTTACCTAATCAGAAAATAACCTTTACAGAAATATATTTAGAAATTGAAATGTTGTCTTGTGAGAGAATTGGCTTGACTAATGCTTTGTGGAGTAGCTATTTTAGAGTGTTGACTGATATGATCCTCTTTTTAATGATATCAAATAAAACATTGATTTTAAGTTCTCAGAAAAAATTTAATAAAATCTAGTATATGAATCTCCTTATATATGGAGATATTTCTGGTCCGTCCGCTCTTGGAAAGTTTATCTCAACCTGCCCCTCAAGAAATGATGATAGGTTTGAAGAAATACATTCACATGATGAAAATATGATTCTCTTAAAGAAATAAGCTGTCATATTTTTGAAAGGGTACCAGTATTTTTGAGGAAGCGAGATGATATAATAAAAATAGCTTTTAGTAGTTTAATAGCAATAGATTGAGTGTGTATTTTATTTTCAATATTTCTTTAAAAATATAAATAATGTTTTAATGCAAATGTAGAAAAGTGAAGAAAAACCTAACAAGCTTCTAGGAGATGTGATGCTGCTGGGTTGTGGACCACACTTTGAGTGGCAAAGCTTTGGAGCACTTTTTACTTTGGAGCCAAACTATGCATTCTAACACTTATGGGAACCTGGATGAATTACACTAAGCTTCAGTTCCCTAATCTGTGATATGGGATCTTGATGAATTTACCTTATACATTTATTGTGAAGATTACATGAGTGAATACACAGAAAGACCTTTTAATAGTCCCTGACAGGTGGGAGGAATTTTTGACACTATCATTTTAATTTTTAACTTCTTCTAACTGAGCAATAATATGTTGTGATAGGGATACAGAAATCATTACCAGAGACTTTAGAAATCATCTAGGCAAAGTACCTTGTTTTACAGTTTAAGGGTTCTGATTGGTTAAGTGACAGAGGAAACAGCATATATTAGTCTCCTGGTGTACATACTGGAGCTTGTTGCCACCATGTTCTTGCCCCTATAATTGATATTTTAACTATAAGTGTCTCAAATGTTTTTTGAGAAATTCATCAAGTTAAGCTACAATATAGATGTGTAAAAACAAACAAAAATTACCAAAAGGCAAATCATATTCTTTGTCAGCTAGAAACCCCAGCTTTCCTTCAAAGTGACCTAAGAGCGATTTGCTATTATGCTAGTCTTTGCTACAATAGTGATGTGTTGCTACCCTCAAAAGTATAAGCAACATCTCTGCTACTGAATTTTCTTTGAATGAGATAGAGAACTGAAAAAAAATATAGGATGGATGGGATTCATTTCAACCTCCTGCAGCCCATGCATTGATGGTCTTTGCTCACAAGAATGTGGTTGAGTATGAATGAAGCATGCGTGGCGTGATGGGAAAGGTGGGTTAGGGAAAACGTAACTCCTCTGCAGCCAGAGGATGCTCCTCTGGTTCTGGGATATATTACGTCACTGTTGGAAAAAGCATTTGTATTCAAGTGCCTGACTAAATCTAAAGATCGTAAAGAACAAAAGCTGCTTCTTGTGTTTTCTTATTGCTTTATAATATCAACTGGTGTTTGCTCTCCAGAAAAGGTAATTGTAGCTATCTTCCTATCCTAGGGATTTTTCTTTTTTATAGCCTGGATAACTGGATAATGATTTAAGAGTTACTAAATAATTACTGTGGGTCAGGTACCATATTTGGTATTGAGGAAGGTACAGTTACAGGTAAAGCAAAGTTCAGCTTCCGAGGAATGTGTAATCTAGAAGAGTGTACAAGGCTACTCACCTATAGTTACAATTCAAGGGACAATGAGATAACTATTAATAATATTGCTAGTATTCTGAGAAGGGAGTCATTTTTTCAGTGGACTCTTCCAGAACGAAGGGATACTTAAGCTTGCCTAGAACATTGGAAAGAATTTTAATACACAGGCAGAGAGGGGCTTATCGGATAGGAGTGCAGATAACAAAGAGCAAATCCTGGGCAAGTTCTGGCCACACAGATATTCACATTTGGCTTCAGCATAAATTGTATAGCTAGTGGTGGGAGAAGAGGGTGTTTTAGGACCAGGTCATAAGGAACTTTGTTGTGGTAAAGAATTTGGACTGTTTTTCTTCTAATGGAAATGGCGAAACCCTAACAGTTTTTACACAACAGAGCTGACAGCAGAATTGTGCTCCCTGGGCATGCCATGATGAAATGGTGGATCTGGGGCAAAGATTAGTGAAAATTCCAGAGGGAAAGTCAGGATAATCTGTGGCTGTCGGCTTCTTCCTGCTTGATGATGTGTCAGAAGGCTGAGACTAAATAACCCATAGTTACTATATAAATCTACTTGCCATGTAACCTCGATATCATATCTATTAGACTGTATGATTAAAATCTATTTTCCGCTCTGTCAGCACAATAGAGTAAATAGGTAGCCATAGAAGCTGTGGTGTGAGCACCATCTGAAAAATGATTTCGCTATATTCTGAATCCAGACAGAAGCTTGACTCTTAGTCAGATCTAAGGAATAAAGAACATTGGCTTTGACAGAAGAGATTGTGTTTCTAATGGTAACAACTAGTAAGGAAATTATTTCAATTAGCCAAAATTGATGGAAGCCAGAGGGGAGATTGAAAACAAATAAAATAATATAGCAAAAAGGTTATAAGATTTAAGGAAGAATTAGTATATTCAAAGGCTAATTTTTTTAATATCTTGTACCTAATATTAGCCTAAATTATAGAAATTTTTGTTTAACTTCTATAAAACAAAAAAGATTTGTTTTAAATTTGGATCAGAGAAACTATCAATGAAATCTTGGTGGTTTGTCAAAAACCATTTTGGGGTATCTTGCAATTAGTTCTTAAAACAGTTCTATTTCAGAGTTGTTATTAACTCCCACTTCACAGATGAGGAAACAGTCCTGGAGAGATAAGATGATTTTCCTACGTTCATACAGTTAGCATATAGCAGAGCCAAAGCTGGAACCAAGATCTATTGACTCTAAATCCCATACTTAAAATGTTCTCTCTTGTTGCCTCAAGCTCCATTAAGCTATTTTACAAGAGAATTACAAGGCAGGGTTATTTCAGTCGTTGAATTTGAAGTCAGAGTACCCAAGTTTATGTTTGGGCTCTGCTCCTGAACTAACTGGTGTGATCATATATGAATTGCTAATTATTTTTGGACTTCATTGTAAGATTGTGGTATTTGTTACCTGCTAGACTAATGGAAAAACTCGATGTGAACTCACCTAGCAGTCCTGAAGAAATGAGTAAGTTAAGCTCAATATTATATAAATAATATCAATGTTTAATATTGAATTAAGCATTAATGATGATGGTGAGAACATTGGTTGTGCTTTGTGAAGTTCATATCTTGCTTTTAGCATGTTCCTGTTGGTTCTTGTGTTTAAATGGACAGAGTTATTTCCATCTGTCCAAAATATATACAGTGTCAATTTAGAGGCAGAAAACTAAGCGTAAATGGTAGATAAGAAGCAATTTGGGATAACGGTAGACATTTGGTTTTTAAGTCCTTCAGACCTGGTTTGATTTTCAGCCCAGACACCGCTGGCTGTATGTATATAGGTAAATTACTTAACTTGAAATATTTCCATATTTACAAAATGAGGATATTAAAACATGTAGTTAAAGTTGTTATGAGGATCTGAGGTTCTATACGTAAAAACCTGGCAAATAGTAAAAGGCAGATACTACCATAGTTATTAAACTAATTTTCCATTTAATTCTCTTGTGTAGATGAAAACTGGACAATGACATGACAAAGAAGCTAGCCTTGGCAAAAAAATATTTTATTTTCCTTCTGAAAATTTAGTAACAACAAAGAAGTTCAACAAAGAAGTTGATCACCAGGGCCAAAAATCACAAAGTCCACATTCTTAGGTCGTTTCTTGACCTTTACTGTTCTGTCAGTGCTGAGAAACATAGAACTATATACTGACAAAAAAAGTGGGTAATGTGCTCATGAGATTGAAGTCCCTTTACTACAAAACAATCTTATATTTAGGTAAACAGATGATAAGAGTTTTTTGAGATCATATGTACACAGGAAGTTTGTATATTAGTTAATTTATAATCTGTAACAGGATTTATACTCTCTCAGAAATAATGTGAAAGGAAATAATTAAAAATAAAAGTATACCAAAGGATAACTTCCTTTGATGATTGCTCATATAGGGTCTCAAGGTTGTAAAATGAGTAATCTGAGGTCAGGCTACTCAGTTTTATTCTGACTTTTTCTGTACTACCTGGTCGAGGTTAGAAAATTTGACTTTAAGTTTCAGCGTCTTCACTTGGTTAAAAATAATAAAAATAAAAAAGGACTGCAGCTGCCTCTTAAGGTTGTAGAGATTAATAAGAATATTTATGTAAAGTATATAATACATAGCCCACCCCAAATGCCATTATTTCTACCATAGTCAGGGACATCAGCCATCAGTGTGGAGCCTGTCGTCCTATAGAAGATGCTGGGCATGGGGCTGACTCTGCCCTGAGTGGAATGTTCCTTTGTGTTCAGTACATAGTCATGACTTATTTGCTTGCCATTTTTAAATCTTTCTTTCCAAAATAGGTTAGAATGCTTTATGATTATTTGAAATTTCTGGTTCTTTGATTACAAACTGATGACAGTTTTCTATTTCTGTCTATGAATGCCTTAATCTGTTTGCAGTACCAAATTTGGAATATTTAACTAATTGAAACCAATTTACAAAAATAAAATCAACTCTTAGCTTTTGAGATAGACCCATAATTTTTCACCTCTGGTTTCTCTGCATGCCAGAGTGCACACTTCCATGGGCAAATCTCATTTTCCCTTGAAAATCTGTAGGCATAAATTTGCAAGTCATTTTCAAAATTTTGCTTCATTATGCCTAATCCTTTTTGGAATCACACTAAACTATTTGCTTCAATAATTTCCTCTGGGAACTAGTTCCGTGGGTTAACCCAGCTGTATGCAGAGAAGTATTTCTTTTTGTCTATTCTTAATTTCTTGCTTTTTAATGCTATTGTATCTTATTAAAATGGAGCATCTAATTTATATTCTCTGTACCACTTATTCAAACTTATTAAAAAAAAAAACCTCTGTGTGATTGATGGGATATATGCATATGTTGATATCTGCATTACTTTTTAATATTGATATTCTGTTAAAATATTAAGAAAACGCGTAAAAATAGCACAAGTAGTCTACAACTTACTCATAATTTGGACACCAAACTCTTGTTTGTAGGTTTGTTTTATTGAATATAGAATGGACTCTCCACAATAATGATTTAAGAAATAGTGATTAGAATATAGTTCAGTTAAATATATATTTATGGAGCACACACTCTGTATCAGGCTCTGTGTCCTGTTCACTATTGGGGACATGATCTCTGACCTCATGGGGACTCTACAACAGCAATCCCCAACCTTTTTGGCACCAGGGACTGCTTTTGTGGAAGACAGTTTTTCCATGGAATGTGGTGGGGTGGGGGGATGGTTCAGGCCGTAATGGGAGCGATGAGCGATGGGTGGCAGAGGAAGCTTCGCTCGCTCGCCCCGCAGCTCACCTCCTGCTGTGCGGCCCAGTTCCTAACAGGCTGCAGACCGGTACTGCATCCGTGGCCTGGGGGTTGGGGACCCCTGCTCTACAACATACCTGTTAGTAGTAGTAGTAGTAGTAGTAGTAGCAGCAGCAACAATAGCAGCTACCATTTACTGAGAACTTATGCTAAATACTGTCCTGAATTTTATATGTACATGATCTCATTTATCCTTCCCAAGTGCCCAATGAAGTAGATACATTTGTAGGGACTCCTTCCAACCTCGGGTCTGAAAACAAGCCCTGCTGGCCTCTGTCTCAACAGTGATGGCAAGAGCAGGCATGCCAGTGGAAGGGGATAGAAAGGTCCCACATGAGGTGCCCTGAAGAGAGGTCTGCCTTTTATATATAAATGGATGAAAAGAGTCTGAAGCCCCAGACATGGACTGGCTCATCCACTTACGCCATGTTTACCTTCTTAAGTTGATATTTTAAGAAGCAAATTGTAAATGGGAAGGACTTTCAAGGAAGAATCAGCTAACTGATGAAAGAATAAAATGGACAGATATTAGGAGAATAGAGTAGGAGAATCTCTTAAAAGAACATCGGATTTTTAAAAAAAGCAAAGCAAAATACTTTCCTAAAAATATTGCTCAAAGTCAGATGGATTTGTGTTTTTTTATTGAGAAGACATTTCCACTACAAGTGAAAACCTCATGGCTTTCTAATATTGACTCAGATTCAAGGTATTTAAAGAGGAAAAGCCAGATATCATGGGATAGAGTCCAAGAGATTACCTTGTTATTCACATGCAGATGACTGCATGGTGAATGGACTATTATGGCTAAAGAGTGCTGTAAACCTCTGTTCTGGAAGCTTCATGGGTTGAATTGGATGGAAGAGTTTATGAAGCAAACCTTGATGCCTGCATACATTTTAAATTGGCAGAACAACTTTGAATATTTTCCTGTTGGGGGGTGAATAAACTAATCTGTAGAACCTTTTATTTATCTCTAGATTATGCAAGCCTATGATTCTGTCATTAGAAATTGTCTGAATAATTACTAAAACATAAAAGCTGCATCATTATTAAAACATGAAATATAGAGGCTGTTTATCAGAAAATTAACCAGATGTCTTTGAACTTAAAATTCCACAAGAGTAGATTCTTTTGAGATTACCTCCTGGGGAAAGCATGATTATCTAATCATAATAAAAGTTTTCCTTTCTCTGTTTACAAAATTGACTGATGTGGTTTTCAGAAAATTAGACAATTCAGAAGTTGAGAAAAAGACAAAAAATGAATGGTAAATTTGTAAAATGTCCTAAACTTTTTAACTTTATTTTTTCTTAATCTCAGTGTCTGAATTTGAAGAAGTTGTAGACATTCTTTTGTTGTTGTTGTTATAATGCTTTGTTAGTCTAACATGAATAAATTATCTGAAAGAAAAAAAACAAAATAATAAAAATAGTTTAAAAACAATTAAACCATTGGTGAAAGTATCTAAATATTGGAAACTCAGAGTTCACACCAGTTAGTTATATTTGTCTCTGCTAAATTGTTTCAGATAGTTTAAAGCTCATGGTATTATGAAGCTGGAACATCTTGGAGATTACTCTAAGCAGCTTATTTTTACAAATGAGAAAATTGAAACAAGACATTATGACTTACCCAGGTGACATAAATTGGCAAAACTGTTACTGGAAGCCAGTTGTTAGAAATCTCAGTTTATCTTTTTATCTATGATCTTTTTTCTGTTTATTCCATTAAATTGCCCTTAAAATGAAAAACAAAACAAAACACCTCTCCCTCTACTCTTCATTTACAAGAGATGTTAAATAGTGAACATACAGAGTAAGTGCCTTTCAAAAAAAATAGTAATAAAGTGGTGATATACCGATGCTGATTTTTTACTGCTGTATTTAAGGACACAGTTTTACTAAATGAGAAAAATGACTGGCTTTGAGTGGATAAGTCTACCCGTATATTCTATTCTCTCTACTGCAGTGATGAAAAAGATCATGTCTAATTTCATGTTTCTAGAGACTCGGATGGCTACTGGTTGTTGGAGGTATCTCCTGAAAACTAGTAAGTTTAAAATATGAACTAATAATATAAAAGAACCTTCATAATAATGCTAACTGAATAGGAAAATAAAAAGAGGGACTAAAAGATCTAAATGCAGATGAAGGAAATTGGCCCTCGTGTCTGTGGTCTCTCTGTGGAGAGGCAGGGCGAACGTACCTCAAGTGTGGGTGTTTTAGAGCCAGCTGGTCTGATGACTTTTCCTGCTGACCGTTCTCAGCTGACTTGGGATAGGACTTCTGTAAATCCCCAGAGCTCTTTGTCTGTGTAACCCTCTCTTTTCTGCGCTCTGCCCTGCTATTTCTAGCTGACTTGGCCTCTCTGCACTTCTAACCCAGGCCACTCAATGAAAGGAGACAATTGGGTTCTTCTTGGGTTTCCACTTCTGGTGTTGTAGGCTAAGAATCACTCCAGGCATTACACCGGGGCTAGTGTGAGGCTTATCTTGTTTGTTTTCTGTGCTTTCCCATGTCTGAAAACCATTGTTTCATATTTTTGTCTGTTTTTTTCAGTCGTATCAGGTGAGAGGGTCAATCTACTCTCAGTAATGCCATTTTGGCTGACAGAAAGTCTTTTTTATGTTTTCATGCAAATTTTGTGACATAATCTGGGTTTACCCATCTCTGACCATCTCTCTAAGCCTAGATGAGAATCAGATATGGGAAGATGATTTAAGACTGAGGAGAGTTCAGGTACCGGGAAAAAGAAGCCCGAGGACGGGGTATGGTCAGGGATATATTTGCAGTATCTTACATAATGTTGACACATGCGTTTATATTTTATTACAAAATAAATGAATCAAACTGTCCAACTCGCTGCCTTTCTCCTATAAATTGTTAGAACGACTAGCTTGAGAGAATAATGCAGAGATTGTGTTTCACATCATTTTGTCTCCCATAACCATCCTCCCTTAAACAATTTTGTTTTTATGCATTACACACACAACGTCTTGCTACCTTTCACACTGAGTGTTGCACAGAATACTAGAATTGAGCATTCTAGTGAAAACTGTGAGCTCCCTCTCTCCTTGGATTTATATGAACAAATACAAACAGAAAAAGAAGTTTGACAGAGCTTTTGCTTCTCCCCTGAAGTTCCTTTGTGTGTTTTCATGCCAAGCTCAGCGTCCATTTTTCTTATCTCAAGGCTTTTCCTCTCCTTAACTCAGATGATTTACAGAAATTTGCCCAATAAATAACCTAGTTAACCTCAACTTCTGTTTTGGCATACTTCTATATTTATGGGCTAGAAAATCCCCTCTTGGCAATTTTAGCTGTAAATCACGTCTTGTATTTAGAAAAATGCATTCAGATATATTTTTTGCTTTGAAATTAACCGGGTGAAAAAGGCACAGGTAGGCAATAATGAGTTAAATGGTTTTGGTTTACATCTTTGCTTTTTTTTTGTTTTTTGTGGTACGCAGGCCTCTCACCTTTGCGGCCTCTCCCGTTGCGGAGCACAGGCTCCGGAAGCGCAGGCTCAGCAGCCATGGCTCACGGGCCCAGCAGCTCCGCAGCATGTGGGATCTTCCCAGACCAGGGCATGAACCCGTGTCTCCTGCATCAGCAGGCGGACTCTCAACCACTGCGCCACCAGGGAAGCCCCATCTTTGCTTTTTATTCAAAAAGTAGCTAGGATCTTCAGAGGTAGGAGGGGGATATGATACATAAGAACACTATCTCTGTCCCTCAAAACCTACAAAATAAACCCAAATAAATAAACATCAGAAAAAAATAATAAAACGAAAGAGAATGCATTGCTATATATTTTGAAAAGACATAGTCAAAGAATAAAAGAGAAGGTTTCAAATAACTTCTTTGCTTAATCAGCTCCAATTCCCTTCCTATGCAGAGTATATCCCATCCTATGCACATGTGGGGAAAAAAAAAAGGTTAAGGGACATATCATGAAAAATCTCCTCAATATCTGGCCCCTGCACTCAATGTGGTGAAAACTAGAATGAGCCAGAGGAAAAGTTCCCCTTAAAAGGAAGTTCAGAGAAAAAAAGAATTTGTAGTTAGAATATATTCCAAAATCTTTGCTTGACCTATAAAGTGCTATATGGCCTGATGCCTGCCTGCCTCTCTCTACTATTTCAAATCATTTACCTCTCAATTCAGCCAAACCAGTTCAGGAGCTTGGTCTTTGCCAGAAATGCTCTTATGCAAGATCTTCCTATAATTAGCTTCTTTTATTTTTGTTTAGATCTTTATGACAGACGTGATTGCTTTAGCAAATATTCATGATGAAATGAGCAGAATTCATTTCAATTCCTAAGTCTGAATAGGGCTTGCACTTGTGGGCTTAGTGATGGAAGAGAACAATGACAAGGAGTACTTCTGGGTAGAGGGGAGAGTATAAATGTTTCAGTTTCTTCATCTGGAGTGTGTGTAAAGTTTGTGTCTAGGCTTGGACATTGATGCTTGAATGTGTTTAGTTTGTAAAAATCCATTGAGCTGTAAAATTATTTGTTCTAGTTCTATGGAAAATGTCATGGGCATTTTGATAGGGATTGCTTTAAATCTGTAGATTGCTTTGGGTATTATGGCTATTTTAACAACATTAATTCTTCCTATCCAAGAGCATGGGATATCTTTCCATTTCTTTGTATCATCGTCAGTTTCCTTCATTATTGTTTTATAATTTTCAAAGTGTACTTCTTTCACCTCCCTGGTTAAGTTTATTTTTAGATATTTATTCTTTCTGATGTGATTTTAAATGGGATTTTTTTTTGCTTTTCTTCCAGATAGTTCATTATTAGTGTATAGAAAAGCAACAGATTTCTGTATATTAATCTTATATCCTACAACTTTACTGAATTTATTTATTCTTATAATTTTTTGGTGGGGATTTTAGAGTTTTTTATATAAAGTATCATGTCATCTGCAAATAGTGACAGTTTTACTTTTCCCTTGCAAGTTAGATGACTTTTCTTTTTCTTGTCTGATGGCTGTGGCTAGAATTCCCAATAGTACCTTAAATAGAAGTGGAGAAAATGAACATCCTTGCCTTTGTCCTCATTTTAGAGGAAAGATTTTCTGTTACTCATCATTCATGATAATGGTAGCTGTGGGTTTGTTATAAATGGCTTTTACTATGTTGAGATATGTTCCCTCTGTACCCACTCTGATGAGAGATTTTATCATGAATGGATGTTGAATTTTGTCAAATGCTTTTTCTGCATTTTTTTGACTAGATCATGTGATTTTTACCCTTGCTTTTGTTAATGTGGTGTATCACATTGATTGATATGCAAATATTGAACTATTCAAGGGTCCTTAGAATAAATCCCACTTGATCATTGTGTATGATCCTTTTCTATATTTTGTTGAATTCAGTTTGCTAATATTTTGCTAAGAATTTTTCTCTCTGTATTCATGAAAGATATTAGCTTTTAATGTGGACAATTTTTACAGTCTTTATTGAATTTGTTACAATATTGCTTCTGTTTTATGTTTTTTTTGGGTTTTGGCCATGAGGCATTTGGGATCTTAGCTCCCTGACCAGGGATTGAACCCACACCCCCTGCATTGGAAGGCAAAGTCTAACCACTGGACTGCCAGGGAAGTCCCTGTAATTTTCTTTTTTTCTAGTGTCTTTGTCTGGTTTTGTTATCAGGGTATTGGCGGCCTCATAGAATGAATTTGGGAGTGTTGCATCTCTTCAGTTTTTTCGAATAGTTTGAGAAGAATAAGTATTAGCTCTTCTTTATATATTTGGTAAAATTCCCCTTGAAGCCATCTGGTCCTGGACTTTTGTTTGCTGGGAGTTTTTTTAATTACAAATTCAAATTCATGAGTGGTGACTGGTTAGTTTAAATTGCCTGTTTCTTCATGATTCAGTCTTAGCAGGTTGTATGTACCTTGAAATTTGTCCATTTCTTCTAGGTTGTCTAATTTGTTGGCATATACCTCATTGTAGTAGTCTCTTATGATTTTTTATTTTTTGGTATGTTTGTGGTATCAGTTATTTCTATTTTTTCATTTCTTATTTGGTTTACTTGGGTCTTCTCTTTTTCCTTCTTGGTGAACCTGGCTAAAAGTTTATCAGTTTTGTTTATCTTTTCAAAAAAACCAACTCTAGGTTTCATTGATCTTTTCTGGTTTTTGTTTTGTTCTCTATTTCATTCATTCTGTGATCTTTATTGCTTCCTTCCTCCTGCTGACTTTGGGCTTTGTTTCTTCTTATTTTTCTGATTCCTTTAGGTGGTAGGTTAGGTTGTTTATTTGAGATTTTTCTTATTTCTTGAGGAAGGCCTTTGCCACTATAAACTTTCCTCTTAAAACTGCTTTTGCTGAATTCTATCGATTTTGGAGTGATGTGTTTCCATTTTCATTTTTATCAAGGTATTTCTGATTTCCTTTTGATTTCTTCATTGACCCACTGGATTTTTAGTAGCATGTTGTTTACTCTTCATGTGTTTTTTCTTTTCCCATTTTTCTTTCTATAGTTGATTTCTAGTTGCATACCTTTGTGGTCAGAAAAAAATTATTGACATAATTTCCATCCTCTTAAATTTGGTGAGACTTGTACTGTGGCCTAGCATGTGATCTGTCCAGGAGACCATTCCATTTATACTTGAAAAGACTGTGTATTCTGCTGAGATCCCTTAAGCTGTTTTCATTTTTCATGTTTGTTTTTATTTTTGCTGTTCTCATTAGGTGATTTCCATTATTCTATCTTCCAGATCACTTGTGTGTTCTTCTGTATCACTTAGTCTGCTATTCATTTGTTCTAATGTGTTTTTAATTTCATCTATTGACTTCTTCATTTCTGATTGGGTCTTTTTTATATATTCTAATTCCTTGTTAAATATGCACTGGGTACCTGGATTCTTTTCCCTAATTCAGTTAACATTTTTATTACTAATGCTTTGAATTCTTTATCTAGTAAACTGTTTATTTCTGTTTTGTTATTTATTAAGATTTTCTTATTGCTCTTTCAGTTGAGACCCATTCCTCTGCCTTTTCATTTTGCTTAATTTTCCTTTCCTCTATGAATTTAGATGAAACAGTTACCTATTGCTGTATTGAAAAGGTGTTCTTATGTGCGAGCATTCCTACAGAGACTGCGTGTGCCCAATGCCTTTGGTGGGAGATCTGAAGTTGTTGTTTTCTTTTAAATTGAGGTAGAGTTAATTTACAATGTTGAGCTCTTTTTCATATTATTTTCCATTATGGTTTATTACAGGATATCGAATATAGGTCCCTGTGCTATGCAATAGGACGTTGTTGTTTATCCATTTGATATATAATAACTTGCATCTGCTAGTCCCAAACTCACAATCCAACCCTCCCCACAACCCTTTCCCATTGGCAACCACATGTCTGTTCTCTATGTTTGTGAGTCTGTTTCTGTTTCTTAGATAAGTTCATTTGTGTCATATTTTAGATTCCACATATAGGTGATACCATATGGTACTTGTCTTTCTCTTTCTGACTTACTTCATTTAATATGATAATCTCTAGGTTCTTCCATGTAGCTGCAAAGGGCATTATTTAATTTTTTTAATGGCTGAGTAATATTCCATCGAATATATATACAAATATTCTTTATCCATTCACCTGCTGATGGACATTTAGGTTGTTTCCATGTCTTGGCTATTGTAAATAGTGCTGCTATGAACATAGGGGTGCATGTATCTTTTTGAATAATAGTTTTGTCCAGATATATGCTCAGGAGTGGGATTGCTGGGTCGTATGGCAAGTCTGTTTTTAGTTTTTTGAGGAACCTCCATACTGTGGAGATCTGGATTTCATGTTGATCCAAGTCATGTATTTCCTCAGGATGTGCTAGCACCTATCACATCAGCAGGAGGTGAGACTGGGTGAGATAAGGCTTCCACTCTGCTCAGTGGCTGTCTCTTCCCTATTAGTGTTGGGATCTGATCTCAAGTTGCTGGAGCAGAAGCCCTGAGGATTGGTCCCAAGCTGGGACTGTTCCCTTTGAGTGTTTGCTTTCCACTTTATCAGCCCTGGGATCTTTGCCCCAGAGTTGGAGGCATTCTGAAACAAGATGTGCCCATGAGAGCTCTAGGCTTGTGGTAGCCACAGACAGAGGTCCAAGTTGTCTCTAATGAGCTGCCTGTGCAGGCACCAGTAATTGTTTCCCTTACTCCATGCAGATGCAGCCTCAGGTTCAAGTCCCTTTTTTTCCTCACAGCAGATTGCTCCCCTCAGCCTCCACAGCCCCCACCCTGTTGTGAAACTGCAGCTTAGGGCAGGCGGGGCCTGCATGGACACTTGGCATGTATTTGGGGGTGAGCTATGGTAGACTGGATGTCTGTTGTCAGAGTTCTGGGCCGCTTGAGTAAGAGTCCGCGATAGCCACTGCTGCCCCACTCAGATGCTGCTCAGGGACCAAGTCATCTCTATTATTCACAGCTGAGCTTTCTCCCTATTTGTGGTAGCCCTAAATCCAGAGCTGCACTGTGATGTGGAGTAAATGGGGCTGGAGCATTCGCTTGGTTCAGGCTGGGACACACAGTGAAGCTGTTATAAGAGCCACTGGAGCTGTCCTCAGACCTCCCTCTCTGCCTTTTTTGGGAGCAAGCCAGCGTGGACGTGCTCCTCAAGAGCAGAGCCCAGGCTTCTCACAGCTTTCCTGTTGGTCCCAGGAGTCTGCCAAGCAGTCAAGGGGGCTCATCTCCCCAGTGTAGACCCCTAGTACTGGGCGCCCAGCCTGTGGCTCTAACCCCTCACTCCCCAGGGCAGGTCTCTACCAGTGTCCCTTCTCCTCTGGGTTCCCTCCCAGGAGCACAGGTTCTGACCTGACTGCTACCGAATTATGTGTGGATCTTTATTACAGTCTTGGTTTTACAGGAGTCTTTCTGCCAGTTTCCATTAGTTTTCAGTGAGAGGAGTTCCACATGTAGATATATTTTTGATCTGTTCATGAGGAAGGTGAGTTTCACGTCTTCTTGCTCTGCCATCTTGCTCAATCTCTCTCTACGAATTTGATGAGTAATCCCATCAGAACTATTGCATGGTTGGCTGCTAGATCACATTTGTCCTCTGAAATATTCCCACCTATGGCCTCCTGCTCCAAAAGCTCAAGGAGGCTCTTGCTTTAAGACAGCATCAGGCACACGTCATAGCAACAATGATGGGGAGACTCCCCTTTGTTACAATCACCCTTGCCCGTTTTACCTGGCTGAGCTTTAAAAATCAGGAGTTATTGTTTTAAATGTACACATAAGATAAGCAAAAGATGGGAGGAAAATCAAAGTGGGGAGGGGTGGGGAAAAAAGAAGCCCCCAGGACCTCAGAACCTATACCATAACCAATTAAATTCAACCTACAACGCATTAGGTATTCTTATAATCTTTTAGTTTTCACTTACAATATGGAATGTATTATAGGATAAAAGGTGAGAAAGTCTGAAATGACAACTGTACAGAAGCCTAGCCTGGAGGTATGAGGTATTGCAGCATAGAAAGCAATAAGCGATCAGAAATAAGAAATAGAAGTGCTCTTCTTAGTAAACTGGTCAAAAAGCAGAGAAGCAGCCTGGGTGTGAAATTGTGACTGTTTGCAGTGCATGACTGAAGTGGACCATTTGGATTCAACCAATCCTACAACTTAACTGATATTCCAGGCCTAACATGATTTAAGGTTATTTAGGATGTATCCCTTTAAAAAAAAATCCTGTACCAGTTTCTTTCCCTGAAACCTTCATCCCACAGGGCCTAACTAACCCCTCTGTGTTGTATTAAAGTTTTCCTGCCTTTCCTAGCAATAAATTCAGGTGAACATTCACTAGGTCTCAAAGTCTTTATTGTTCCCTTATCAACTCAAAACATGATTTGTATTTAAAGTTCTACCATTGCATTCTAAACAGATTTTTTATTTATCTCCCACATATATACCCCTTCATGTATTTAATTATTGAATAATTGGGTAATTAGTGTCTTGAATATATTATACAGTGAAGGAATTCGCAGTAACTTATTATGGAAGTGTTTGGGATGTTTAAGTGGTATTTGGGTAAAATTGGTTAAGAGTTTGAAATAGACCGGGAACAAAATATTCTTCACATTTTACAATAGTAGAACAAAGGCTCCTGTTATTCAAAAATTTGATATTCAATGCCTTTTCAGAATTGGGTTAATTCAGATAAAGGAATGCCTGTATTAGCAAATTGAACTAAATGATACAGAAATATAATATGTCAGTATACCATGGCCAGTTAAGGTTCATGCCATGAATAAAAAAAAAAAAAGAGCCTCACTCAATGGTAACAAATACATACTTTAGAGAATGAGGCAGTTGAAAAAATACTAATGTTATTACCATGCCAGTTACTAAATTCTTATATTTTGAATAGTTTTTCAGTTGATTTTATGAGGGAAGTTTCTAGTATTATAGTCAAATTGTCTGAGAGAAAGTGAACATTTTTTCTACTCCTTTATAATTTTTATATTTCTTATTTCTGCATCTTGTCAAGTTACATCAGCGAGTTCTTCTAGAAAAGGGCCAAATAACAGTGGCAGAGTAGGACTAAACAACAGTGATGACATTGGGGATTGATACCTTGTTCCTGACTTAATAAATATGGATATGCTATGTATGATTAAGTTGCATGTCATGCAAGTGGGAAAATACTAGGATTATTCCATACATAGGATTGAGAAATGACCAGCCACTTCATTGTATATATGTCTTTGTCAGTACACCAAAATATTTTTCAGATGAAGTAAAGCTTTAATTTTAAAGATTTAATTTATAAACTTGTTAGAAGAAAGTAAGAATAAATTTATTTATTAGAGTAAGGTATGCTATTCTGAACAATACAGGAAACTAAGAATCTATAAAGACAAATATTAGGTAATTTGACTGCTTTTATATGATAAACATAACCAACAAAACATTAAATGATACATCATACATTGTGAAAAAATACTACATTGCAAATTTCAGGCAAAAAGCAAATTTACTTGCTACAGTGATTCCATGCAAGTTAATGAGAAAAATATAAAAAATTTACAGAAAAAGTAGATAGGACTTCCCTGGTGGTGCAGTGGCTAAGCACCTGCCTGCCAATGCAGGGGACATGGGTTCAATCCCTGGCCTGGGAAGATCCCACATGCCGTGGAGCAGCAAAGCCTGTGCACCACAACTACTGATCCTGCACTGTAGAGCCCGCGAGCCACAACTACTGAGCCTGCGAGCCGCAACTACTGAAGCCCATGCGCCTGGAGCCCGTGCTCCGCAACAAGATAAGCCACCGCAAGTGAAGCCCGTGTACCCCAATGAAGACTAGCCCCCACTCGCCACAACTAGAGAAAGTCTGCGCATAGAAACAAAGACCCAATGCAGCCAAAAATAAATAAATAAATAAATAAAATAAAATTTTTAAAAAAGAAAAAATAGATAAGTTACATGCATGATTATTTCACAGAATAAAAAATAAAAATGTTAATAAATATATTAAAGCTTATTCTCACTTATAATTAAGTAAATGTAATGTAAGGCAAAATAACAAATAGATAATATTTTAACCCATCATATTGGCAACTATTTAAAAATCTTAATGATACTCAGTGTTGACACATAAATTGGGGAACAGGAACTCTTCTATATTTCATGAAAGAAGCCAAGATATACAAACAGGATATGCTTTGCAGCATTATTCATAATAGTAAAAAGCTAGAGTATACTAAATCTCCATTAGTTAGGAAGTGACTAAAAAAATCATAACTCTACATGTCAGCTGTTAAACAGAATGAATGAAATAAAATCTATGTTTTGATATGGTATCATGGGATTCTCTTGATCAGAAATAAACAAGTAAATACTATATATGCCAGTGTATACACTTTATCAGAAGGATACGTTTGTAAAACTGTGGTTACCTTTGAGAAAATGTACAGAGGAGACTGGATGTGGGAATGGATAAAAGGTATTTGCATTTCATATCAAAGCCTTTTGTATGTATTTTCTAACCATTTACATGCAATATACATTTTAATGTCATCAGGGGTTTTGTGAGTGATAGGATTAAGAATTTTTTTGTTTATCTCTGCATAGTATTCTTTAACAGCAGAATAAAAATATAAAGATTAAAGTAAAAATTAGCTACCTCAAATATTTTTTCATGAATAGATATTCTTACAGGCATTTTCCCGCAACTGTACTTTAGGGTGATTTTTCTAGATTTTTTAAATATCAGAATTGTAAATTAAGTCATCTATTAAACAATCTGACCTTGAAATGATATTAAACTTGAAATAGAATTAATTTTCTCCCATCTCTCTTTCAAATAATATGTATTTATGCATATCAAATCATCCTTTATCATCACTAAACCATTACACAGTTTTCCTGTCAGTTTTGTTTAATTAAAAGCACAGGTAGGTCCACTTTAAACCTCTGGTCTCATCTTCCCCACTCCGCCTTGACCTTGGCTAGAGGGACCTGGGGATGGACAGTTCTTTACATCCTCTCCCTCCTTCTTCTGGCATTGGAGTAGGAAGGATGCATCAGAGACAAGAAACAAAATCTTTTCCTCCTGAAACCAAGCATGAAATTGCACGATTTCTTTTGGGCGGCTGAATCTAAATACTCCTTGGATCACATGTGTAAATTTTTTGGAATGTCCTTCAAAAGCCTCTCCATTACCCAGTTTCCTAGTATATAAGATCTAACTCCAACGTCCTCATCTTTTTCCAATCCAACACTCTTTCTTGGTGGGGTGGGAAGTGGTAAGCATCTAAACCCCAGCTAAGGGAAACCACAGTTGATTCTGCTGATTAGCTTTCACTCTCCCTCTAATTTCCTCCTTACTTCTTATAGTGATGAGGGCAAGGAGTAAAGGTTGTACAAACAGATGCCCTTAACCAGCTGGTTCACCTTTGATAAGATGTAGGAAAGAGGGAGTGCTGACTCCTATTGGGCCCAATTCCAGGACAGCAAGAAGATTACCATCCAATCTCATTTTCCAATAAATTCTTTCATAATATCCTAATACACCCCAAAAGCTAGTTATCTTTTTAAACTTGAGTAAGTCTTTGATGCTAGGGATCAGTAAGTTTGTCCTAAATCTCTTGTTAGATTTAAGATTTCTTGAGGATATTACTGAGTTGATAGTACTAATATTTATTCCATGCCTATGAGAGGAGAAATGATATGGCATAAGAGGCTGGAAAGATAAAACTAGAATAAGATCCTTGAAAGTATTTTGTTCTACAAAAAATGAGGCTTTTGCCCTGTCAGTAATGAGAAGGCTCTGAAAAGTCAAAGTTTACATGGAGTTTCAGGGAAAGAAAAGTAATGGGATTTGTTAAATGATAGAATTTAAAGGAGACACAAATGATACCCCAAATACCATTTTGGGAAACTGGCAAAATGATGTTGCTGTTTATTTTAATAGTGAAAACTTTAGCAAATTCAGAGAGGAGATTATTACTTCAATTCTAGATGTAGAGCAGTTGGCTGTATATATTTGTTTAAAGCTCTGGGTAAAGATCTAAGTTAAAATGGGAATTTGGAAGTCATTAGTCATAATCAGTGGGTATAGATTAGGGTTTCTCAGCCTTGACACTACTGATATTCTGTACAGAATGATTCGTTGTTGTGGGGAGCTGTCCTTTGCATTGTAGGTGCTTAGCAGCATCCCTGGCCTTTTCTCTCTAGGTGTCACAAAGGCTCAATCTGTGACAACTAAAAATGTCTCCAGACATTGTCAGCTGTCCCCTGGAGGTCAAAATTGCCCCTGATTGAGAAGCACTGGCATAGAGGATATAACCAAGGAAAAGAGTTAGGTTGAAATTTACTAGGATAGAGAAAAATTACCAGAGTTGCACCAACATTAATTGGATAGGCAAAAGAAGAACCATTTTCAAAGTGCAGTGAAGAAAGTCTAAATGAACCAGAGGAACATGAAATCATAAAATTATGAGTAGAGAGGATTTCACAGAAGATGTGATAAATTATATCAAAGCTATAAAAATAAGATAAACGTATTCATTTTCTATTGATGATATAGCAAACCTGGTGACTTAAAACTGTGGAATTTTGTTTTCTTATGGCTCTGAAGATCAGAAGTTTGATGAGTGTCTTGCTGAGCAAACATCAAGGAGTCATAAGAGCTGTGTTTCTTTCAGGAGGCTCTAGGGGAAAATCTGTCTCTTTGCCCTTTGTAGTTTCTAGAGGCTGCCCACTTTCCTTGACTTGTGGTCCCTTTTCTGCATCTCCAAAGACAGCAGCATTGCATCTCTTTGACCTTTCCTTCTTTGTCACATATCACATCTCTGTTTTTGACCACAGCTTGGAAATGTTCTCTGTTTTAAGGGTTCGTGTGATTCGATTGGCTGCTGTAATCACAGGATTGCTATGGATAATCCAGGCTACTCTCTCTATCTCACTGTCTTTAATTTAATGGCATATGCAGAGTATCTTTTGCCATGTGCTGTAGTATAGTCTCAAATTCTGGGATTAGGACATGGACATCTTGGGAGGGGGATTATTTTGCCTTCCACAATGAATCAATGAAGGATGTTCAGATTTAGGTAACTCACACTAGTCATTTTCCTTTAAGTTGAAATATTTTCTCATTAATCGTCCATGCCTACAATTCTTTTTTGCTTCTTCAATGCAAATGCCTTTAAAATAAATGTCTGTATAAATATGAACAATATAGATATGTTTTTGATGTCTGTTAAGTTGGAAATCAATAACAAAAACAGAAAAGGAAACACATTCATTTGAATATTTAGAAGCATACTTCCAAATAGCCATGGTCACACACATTAAAAGAGAAATCTTAATGAAAATTAGAAAAATATTTTCATTAAGAAATATTACATGTAAAAATTTGTGAGATGCAGATAAAGCTTCACTGTGAGGAATACAATCTGATAGGTTTGTATTAGAATGAAATAGATTTATATTAGACTAGTGAGCAAAGGGTATATTTCAAGTAATTAAAAAAGAAACAGAAAATAAAAGAGGGTACAATAGAGAACTTCTGCTGCCAGTGTCCTTCTCCTCACAGTGAGCCACAGCCACTCCCTGCCTCTGCAGGAGACCCTCCAACACTATCAAATGGGGAAATTTGAGACTTAGAGAGTTTGGTCACCAAATGTTAAGAAGTTAACCAGCCGTGTGGAGGACAGTCTCTTGGTGCTCCAGCCAGGCGTCAGTGCTGTGCCTCTGAGGTGGGAGAGACAAGTTCAGGACACTGGTCCACAAGAGACCTCCCAGCTCTATGTAATATCAAATCGCAAACATCTCCCAGAGATCTCCATCTCAACACCAACACCCAGCTTCACTCAACGACCAGCAAGCTACAGTGCTGGACACCTTATGCCAAACAACTAGCAAGACAGAAACACAGCCCCATCCATTAGCAGAGAGGCTGCCTAAAATCATAATAAGGCAACAGACAACCCCAAAACACACCACCAGACGTGGACCTGCCCACCAGAAAGAAAAGATCCAGCCTCATCCACCAGAACAGAGGCACTAGTTCCCTCCACCAGGAAACCTACACAACCCACTGAACCAACCTTAGCCACTGGGGACAGACACCAAAAACAGCGACAACTACGAACCTGCACCATGCGAAAAGGATACCCCAAACACAGTAAGATAAGCAAAATGAAAAGACAGAAAAACACACAGGAGATGAAGGAGCAAGGTGAAAACCCACCAGACCTAACAAATGAAGAGGAAATAGGCAGTCTACCTGAAAAAGAATTCAGAATAATGACAGTAAAGATGATCCAAAATCTTGGAAATAGAATAAATGCAAGAAACATTTAACAAGGACCTAGAAGAACTAAACAGGAAACAAGCAATGATGAACAACACAATAAATGAAACTAAAATACTCTAGAAGGGATCAGTAGCAGAATAACTGAGGGAGAAGAACAGATAAGTGACCTGGAAGATAAAATAGCGGAAATAACTACTGCAGAATAAAGAAAAAAGAATGAAAAGAACTGAGGACAGTCTCAGAGATCTCTGGGACAACATTAAATGCACCAACATTTGAATTACAGGGGTCCTAGAAGAAGAAGAGAAAAAAAGAAGGGTCTGAGAAAATATTTGAAGAGATTATAGTCGAAAACTTCCCTAATTTGGGAAAGGAAATAGTCCATCAAGTCCAGGAAGCACAGACAGTACCATACAGGATAAACCCAAAGAGAAACACTGCAAGACACATATTAATCAAACTATCAAAAATTAAATAGAAAGAAAAAATATTAAAAGCAGAAAGGGAAAAGCAACAAATAACATACAAAGGAATCCCCATAAGATTAGGTTAACAGCTAATCTTCAACAGAAATTCTGCAAGCCAGAAGGGAGTGGCAGGACATATTTAAAGTGAAGAAAGGGAAAAACCTACAACTAAGATTACTCTACCCAGCAAGAATATCATTCAGATTCGCTGGAGAAATTAAAACCTTTACAGATAAGCAAAAGTTAAGAGAATTCAGCACCACCAAACCAGCTTTACAACAGATGCTAAAGGAACTTCTCTAGGCAAGAAACACAAGAGAAGGAAAAGACCTACAATAATGAACCCAAAACAATTAAGAAAATGGGAATAGGAACATGCATATTGATAATTACCTTAAATGTGAATGGATTAAATACTCCCACCAAAAGACACAGACTGGCTGAATGGATACAAAAAAAAGACCCGTATATATGCTGTCTACAAGAGACTCACTTCAGAACTAGGGACACATACAGACTGAAAGTGAGGGGATGGAAAAAGGTATTCCATGCAAATGGAAATGAGAAGAAAGCTGGAGTAGCAATTCCCATATCAGACAAATTAGACTTTAAAAAGAGGCAAAGAAGGACACTACATAATGATCAAGGGATCGATCCAAGAAGAAGATATAACAATTGTAAATATTTATGAACCCAACATAGGAGCACCTCAATACATAAGGCAAACACTAACAGCCATAAAAGGGGTTATCGACAGTAACACAATCATAGTAGGGGACTTTAACACCCCACTTTCACCAATGGACATATCATCGGAAATGAAAATAAATAAGGAAACACAAGCTTTAAATGATACATTAAACAAGATGGACTTAATTGATATTTATAGGACATTCCATCCAAAAACAACAGAATACACATTTTTCTCAAGTGCTCATGGAATATTCTCCAGGATAGATCATATCTGGGGTCACAAATCAAGCCTTGGTAAATTTAAGATAATTGAAATTGTATCAAGTATCTTTTCCAACCACCATGCTATGAGGCTAGATATCAATTACAGGAAAAGATCTGTAAAAAATAAAAACACATGGAAGCTAAACAATACACTACTTAATAACGAAGTGATCACTGAAGAAATCAAAGAGGAAATCAAAAAATACCTAGAAACAAATGACAATGGAGACACGATGACCCAAAACCTATGGGATGCAGCAAAAGCAGTTCTAAGAGGGAAGTTTATAACAATACAGTCCTACCTTAAGAAACAGGAAACATCTCAAATAAACAACCTAACCTTGAACCTAAAACAATTAGAAAAGAACAAAATAACCCCAAAGTTAGCAGAACTAAAGAAATCATAAGGATCAGATGAGAAATAAATGAAAAAGAAATGAAGGAAACAGTAGCAAATATCAATAAAACTAACACTTGGTTCTTTGAGAAGATAAACAAAATTGATAAACCATTACCCAGATTCATGCGGAAAATGAGGGAGAAGACTCAAATCAATAGAATTAGAAATGAAAAAGGAGAAGTAACAACTGACACTGCAGAAATACAAAGGATCATGAGAGATTACTACAAGCAACTTTATGCCAATAAAATGGACAACCTGGAAGAAATGGACAAATTCTTACAAATGCACAACCTGCTGAGACTGAACCAGGAAGAAATAGAAAATATGAAGAGACGAATCACAAGCCCTGAAATTGAAACTGTGATTAAAAATCTTCCAAGAAACAAAAGCCCAGGACCAGATGGCTTCACTGGCGAATTCTATCAAACATGTAGAGAAGAGCTAACACCTATCCTTCTCAAACTCTTCCAAAATATAGCAGAGGGAGGAATACTCCCAAACTCATTCTACGAGGCCACCATCACCCTGATACCAAAACCAGACAAAGATGTCACAAAGAAAGAAAACTAAAGGCCAATATCACTGATGAACATAGATGCAAAAATCCTCAACAAAATACTAGCAAACAGAATCCAACAGCACATTAAAAGGATCATACACCATGATCAAGTGGGGTTTAGTCCAGGAATGCAAGGATTCCTCAATATACACAAATCAATCAACGTGATACACCATATTAGCAAATTGAAGGAGAAAAACCATATGATCATCTCAATAGATGCAGAGAAAGCTTTCAACAAAATTCAACACCCATTTATGATAAAAACCCTGCAGAAAGTATGCGTAGAGGGAACCTTCCTCAACATAATAAAGGCTATATATGACAAACCCACAGCCAACATAGTCCTCAATGGTGAAAAACTGAAACCAATCCCACTAAGATCAGGAGCAAGACAAGGTTGCCCACTCTCACGTTAAACTATGTTGAAAACTTATTCAACATAGTTTTCGAAGTTTAACCACAGCAGTCAGTGAAGAAAAAGAAATAAAAGAAATCCAAATCAGAAAAGAAGAAGTAAAGCTGTGACTGTTTGCAGATGACATGATACTATACATAGAGAATTCTAAAGATGCTATCAGAAAACTACTGGCTAGTCAATGAATTTGGTAAAGTAGCAGGATACAAAATTAATCCACAGAAATCTCTGGTATTCTTATACACTAGTGTTGAAAAATCTGAAAGTGAAATTAAGAAAACACTCCCATTTACCATTGCAACAAAAAGAATAAAATATTTAGGAATAAACCTACCTAAGGAGACAAAAGACCTGTATGCAGAAAATTATAACTGATGAAAGAAATTAAAGATGATACAAATAGATGGAGAGATACACCAATTTCTTGGATTGGAAGAATCAACATTGTGAAAATGACTGTACTACTGAAAGCAATCTACAGATTCAATGCAGTTCCTATCAAAGTACCACTGGCATTTTTCACAGAACTAGAATAAAAAATTTCATAATTTGTATGGAAACACAAAAGACCCCAAATAGCCAAGGCAATCTTGAGAATGAAAAATGGAGCTAGAGGAATCAGGCTCCCTGACTTCAGACTATACTACAAAGCTACAGTAATCAAGACAGTATGGTACTGGCACAAAAACAGAAAGATAGATCAATGGAACAGGATAGAAAGCCTAGAGATAAACCCACGCACATATGGTCACCTTATGTTTGATAAAGTAGGCAAGAATATACAGTGGAGAAAAGACAGCCTCTTCAATAAGTGTTGCTGGGAAAATTTGACAGCTACATGTAAAAGTATGAAATTAGAACACACCCTAACACCATACACAAAAATAAACTCCAAATGGATTAAAGACCTAAATGTAAGGCCAGACACTATCAAACTTTGAGAGGAGAACATAGGCAAAACACTCTATGACATAAATCACGGCAAGATCCTTTTTGACCCACCTCCTAAGAAATGGAAATAAAAACAAAAATAAACACATGGGACCTAATGAAACTTAAAAGCTTTTGCACAGCAAAGGAATCCATAACATGACCAAAAGACAACCCTCAGAATGGGAAAAAAAGATATTTGCAAATGAAGCAACTGACAAAGGATTAATCTCCAAAATTCACAAGCAGCTCATGCACCTCAGTAACAAAAAACAAACAGCCCAATCCAAAAATGGGCAGAAGACCTAAATAGACATTTATCCAAAGAAGATATCCAACAAACACAGGATAGAATGCTCAGCATCATTAATCATTAGAGAAATGCAAATCAAAACTACAATGAGATATCATCTCACACTGGTCAGAATGGCCATCATCAAAAAATCTAGAAACAATAAATGCTGGAGAGGGTGTGGAGAAAAGGGAACACTCTTGCATTGTTGGTGGGAATGTAAATTGATACAGCCACTATGAGAACAGTATGGAGGTTCCTTAAAAAACTACAAATAGAACTACCATACGACCCAGCAATCCCACTACTGGGCATATACCCTGAGAAAACCATAATTCAAAAAGAGTCATGTACCAAAATGTTCATTGCAGCTCTATTTACAGTAGCCCGGAGATGGAAGCAACCTAAGTGTCCATCAACAGATGAATGGATAAAGAAGATATGGCACATATATGCAATGGAATATTACTCAGCCATAAAAAGAAACGAAATTGAGTTATTTGTAGTGAGGTGGATGAACTTAGAATCTGTCATACAGAGTGAAGTAAGTCGGAAAGAGAAAAACAAATACCATATGTTAACACATATATGTGGAATCTAAGAAGAAAAAGAAAAAGGTCATGAAGAACGTAGGGGTAAGACGGGAATAAAGACACAGACCTACTAGAGCATGGACTTGAGGATATTGAGAGGCGGGAGGGTAAGCTGTGACAAAGTGAGAGAGTGGCATGGACATATATACACTACCAAACGTAAAATAGATAGCTAGTGGGAAGTAGCCGCATAGCACAGGGAGATCAGTTAGGTGGTTTGTGACCACCTAGAGGGGTGGGATAGGGAGGGTGGGAGGGAGGGAGACGCAAGAGGGAAGAGATATGGGAACATATGTATATGTATAACTGATTCACTTTGTTATGAAGCAGAAACTAACACACCATTGTAAAGCAATTATACTCCAATAAAGATGTTAAGAAAAGGGGGTACAATAGAAAAATTGTTGGCAAGAAAATAAAAAAGAAAGGAGGTATAATGAAATGAAGGTAAACCTCTAATGGGAGGAGGCAGTAGGGCGTGAGACTGAAAATGAGTAGTGTGAGTTCCCTGGGGCTTGGGTGGTGATGAATCCCCCAGGTTTTGTTGAGGAGTCTGTCTCAGAAAGGAGTAGACTTCACTGTAAGAAGAGAGAATGAGGAAGGATAGGTGTGAATGCAGGAAACTTTGTTAATTAGGTGGCTGAGAATTTACAGAATGCATCCGCTTTTCCTTGGAAAAATAAAGCAAAATTTATTTTGTAAGGTGGATGTCAGGGATCTGCAGGGAGTTTGAGAAAACTGGAAAATATATGAAATGTTCACTTAGACATAGGAGATCAAACCAGGGAAACATGAGAAGTGTGTATGGACATTGTTGAGTAGTTAGAGCAGGTCTCTGTTAATTGATATCTGTGTGAGCTCAGAGTAAACCATGAGAGTTTGCCATAGACATTCACCCAAAACTATGTTACTGAACTGAACTTTGACAACAGGTTGTGGGTGAAGGAAAGTACAGTGTTTATTTGCAGGGCACTGAGCAGGGAAGAAAGGGCAGCTCTTGCTCAAAAGACTGGAGGTTCCTGATGGCATTTAGGAAAGGGTTTTTAAAGGCAACATTGGGGGCGAGAGTTGCAGTCATGGACTTCGTTCTGATTGTTTGGCAGTGAGGTAATAGGGTGATGTTTGAGGAATCTCAGTCATCATCCTTCTGGTTTCATCCAGTCTGGTCTGCGTGCTTGTGGTCAGCATGTAATCATTATCCTTCACCTGAGTGGAGTTGTTATTTTCTGCAGAACAACTAAAGATATGCATCAGATATCCCTTGCGGAGTAACTAGGACTTTGTTTTATTGCTGAACTATAGTTTTTTTTTCTAAATTTTTATTGGAGTCTAGTTGATTTACAATGTTGTGTTAGTTTCAGGTGTACAGCAAACTGAATCAGTTATACACATACGTATATCCACTTTTTTTTTAGATCTTTTCCCATATAGGCCATTACAGCATACTGAGTAGAGTTCCCCGTGCTATACAGCAGTTTCTTATTAGTTACCTATTTACAAACTAGAAGTAGAGTCACGGATGTAGAAAACAAACTTATGGTTACCAGGGGATAAGGGGGCAGAGAGGGATAAATTGGAAGATTGGGGTTGATATGAAATATGAAATATTTCCTGATTGTTTTTCCTTTGTTTCGGCATTCCCTCACTTTCCTAATTAGTAATCGCTTGAGTCTGCTCTTTGGAACGCAGAGAAGGCCTAGGGAAAAAAAGCCTTTTCTACAGACAAGAAATGGGAGTCCTGAGGGGCTTTTGTACCCAGGAAGGCCCCACAGGATCCCACTCAGTTTCAGTTCCCCCTTTTCTTTGATACTCATTAATACTGAGGGGAACAGGGGCAGGAAAAGAAAGGGAATAAAGTTTTAGATGGAGAGGTTAATCGTAAACTCGGCAGGGGAACTCGTTTTTCGCGGGGACTCAGTTTCAGCTGTTATTGAAAACTGGGCCAAATCTTCCTTCAAACCCTGTCAAAATTATATTCCATTGCTTCTAGATGTAGATCTTTGGGATGCATCCTTAATGTCCCGCTCTATGCCTGTGTGGGGGAAGAAAAATAATTTTTCCTCTACCCTTTTAGGTTCTTGACTGAGACCAACCCTTCCAATCCCCTGTAACAAAAGGAGAAAAACAAATAGAAGTTTAATAACATGTATAGTTCCTGTAGACATGGGAGATACCCAGGAAAACTGAGCAACTCCCTGAAATGGTCCAAGATACCACCTTAAATACCATCTTAAACTAAAGACAAAAGAAGTTGCTGGCATTGGGGATTCGGTCATGGGAAGTTACCAGGTAAAGCACAGTGAACAGGGCTGATTTAAGTCATTGCCTTCTGCATTGATAAGAGTTTCTACAGATTTATAGTCAACCTTCTCTTCCTAGTACCAAGAGGAAGACACTCTTACAAATGGAGATTTCCCTTATAAATGTAGATCTCCTGAAAGGGTAACTTCTACTTTGTTTTCAGAGCTTCACCTATATCTATTGTTTCTTAAAAATAACTAGCTCAAAATAATCAATATGCCAAAAAGGCATATTTGGGGGTGGTAGATTTTGCTGCCTTTCACCTGGAATCATAAACATTTCACATTCTTTTTTAAAAGAGAGAATTTCATTCCGGAAATGCTGGCAGACCTTAGCTAGTAGGCCATAGTTATATTACATTCAGAAATCTTTAAGACCTTCCATTGCTAAGATTTAATTTAAGATTAAAATTGTTCATTCAGCTTGCATATTACACAGGTCTCATTTTTTAAACTAAATGGCTAGTTCTATTTTTAAATCATTGTTGGTCTCATTGCTGCCCCAAATGTCATATTCATTTTGTGTTCGTGCAACTGTTTAGAACCATAGCTGCTTAAATTTGTGAATTTTTTTTATTCTTTCTTCTTGCCTTTTTCTTGACTTTACATATACATGCTGCTGATTGAAACAGTATCCACTTATAAACACATACTACACAATCAATGATTTCCAACTTGAAGCCTGAGATCCTTGGGCACTATAAACATTTCTGAATAATCAAACTCTACCACATATTTTACATTACTACTATAGGCCTTAAATGGTTTGTCTGCTTATCCTCCATATTGGTGTTTTTCTTCTGTTGCTCTCAAGGTAGATGACTAAGAACCTCTGCTGTAAATTGTTTTTTCTGTTTTGTGAGCTCTTCTGGAAATCAGGTGAGCAATGGTCCAGAACTGAGGTTTTTCCCCAGAACTGAGGGGTTCCCAGAATGTGAAATCAGAAATCAAGGACAATCCTGGGCAAACTGATAAAATCAGTCATCATATCTGAAAGCCAAACTAGATCCCAAGTTTGTATTATCTCTGTTTCTGGTCAGAATTCAATGTCACCAGTTTGTCATTATTTAATTTTTTCTTATATTAATAAATGTGATAGTTACCTTCATGTGTTCTATCTTACAAGTTTGACTTTAAAAGTCCTACAAAATGTGCATTTTAAATGAGGTGCACACAAAAAAATTTAAGAAGCCAGTTTGGAGAAGTAATATTTGCTCTGAAAAACGCTATTTGCATTTACATGTATGAACATTTACAGAGAACAGCATCTCAAAAAGTCTGGAAATAATTTGAGGTTGCAGACCATGCAACATTTTGCCTTAGGTCTGAAATCAAGTGTCAAGATATTTTACCAGGTTTGTCTGACACAATAAAAGTGAATAAATATATGAGTTGGGGGAACAGAGTATTGTTGACTTACAGGAAGACACACAGCATAAGAGTTGTGAGTTTAAATTTTATTCAGGGTCTTACTGAGGACTATAGCCCAGAAGACAGCTCTGAGGAACTGCTATGAAAAGGTGGGGGAAGAACCAGTATATATATATATATATATATATATATATATATATATATGTATATATAAGTATATTTATTTTATATATATATAAGTATATTATATATAATTATATATAAAGTATATATATAAATATATATAAAGTATATATATAAGTATAATATATATATAATTATAATATATATATAATTATATATATATTTATATATTATATAAATATATATATAAGTATATATAAATATATTTATTTATTTATTTATCTTTTGGCTAGGAAATATGGTAGTCAAACACACATCTTGGTAAAAGATTACTGCTAATCTCAAAGAATAGATATCTCAAGTTAATGATTTTAGTGCTTTCCTATGAATGGGAAGATGCAAGAATCTGCAGTCATTGAAATTCTTCCTGAGATATGCATCTATCTAAAGGTGCATTTAAACAAAGCACAGAGTAGCTCACCCTGTTTTTCATTCTGAATTCCTCTCAGAGTGCATTCTTGGTGGGTTGCAACATTACCCTTGTGTAACTGGGTGATGGGTGAGTCTCTTTGTCCTTTTCTGTTGTTATTGTTCACAGTATTATCTAAGTCATGAAAGTAGAGATTGTAGGGGTGGAAACATTCTCCCTTCTTTCTTTCTAGTTTCTTTGTCTAGTCTAATAATTAAATTGACATAGAGAGATAAACAGGAGAAAACAACAAAATTACGTACATGCAGGAGCCTATAAAGATATGAAGACTAAAAAGGCAGCCAGGCAATTGAGGCTTATATAACATCATGAGCTAAGAAAAGGGTAGGGGTCTGGGGATACAAAGGCGAGAAAGGCCATTCATGGGAGGGCAGAGGGGATGTTAAGAAAACAAAGGTTACCCTGTTATGCAGATAAGTTGCTTAGGTCAAAGGGTGTCTCTGGTAATAGTTCTCTTCCTGGTATAGGCCCCTGGTATAGGCAGTTGAGGGGAAGGTAAAGAGCTTTTCCTGAATTTGTTGGGTTTTGATTGCTTTTAGCTCAAAATAATCCTCATGCCAAAGTGGCATATTTTGGGGTAACAAGTTCTGCTCCCCTTCAAGATCAAAAGTGAGACTTTTTTCCTTAAAGCTTTTTTTCATACAATTATATTAATTTCCTTGGTGTAGACTTTAATAATACACTAAATTAGAGTATAGCACAGGTGGTTGTGGGCATAAATATTTTAGTGAAAAGTTTCAAGGACATAGCTCTAATGCATTAAAATTATCTCAGCTTCTTTGTCTCACATCCCACATTTGATGTCACAGGAGTAGTGAGGGTGCAAGTTTAACAGAATAAAATGGAGCAAGTAGGCCTTTTTCACAAAGTAAATCTTGGTCAAATTCCTTAACCTCAGAAGTAAATTTTTAAAAACCTAAAGTATTGAAAAGGGGTATATTTACAGGCAAAGAGTCAAATCCACTTGGTGATTTTGGTCCCAGGAGAATGGAAAAAAACCAATTGTACAGAGTACAGCACGTATATTTTACAACAGGTGTACTTCTGGACACTATGGTCTAGAGAGAAAAAACTGTGCAAATGTGGATAAATGTTTACATCACTGAGAGATAGGATGATCTGTTAGAAGTAAGCCAGAGGTGATATTTTTAAACATGTTTCTTTTCCCCCAGGGTAATTAAAGCCAAGAATAACTACTATTCTTGGGAAGAATGTGAGGATGGTAATGCCATGTTTTTGTGTGAATCACATCTGTGTGGATGAGGTGTAAAGATTTCCCAGGAAGGATTTGTGACTTTTGAGGAGAATGTCTCAAATAAAATTACTCTGTCTTGATATAGGAGAATGAAGGAAGGGGAGACGATCAGTGACTTAGTATGTGAACGAAGAGGGTTAAGATCAGAGGAGAAGGATCTTGATAATGACAGGTTTTTCTGACAAGACCCTCAGAACCCATCAAGGGGTTGATTGAGTTCCAAGAGCAGGCCAGGCATGCAGAGT
The DNA here is from genome assembly GCF_949774975.1 of Lagenorhynchus albirostris. NCBI lineage: Eukaryota > Metazoa > Chordata > Mammalia > Artiodactyla > Delphinidae > Lagenorhynchus > Lagenorhynchus albirostris. The sequence goes on along the minus strand of NC_083097.1, from coordinate 96,782,158 downwards.
GGTTGTCATTGTAGAGCACACAATTGAAACTAGTGTCACCAGGTGACTTGTCTAACTTTCATCTGTTTTCCTAGAAGGGGGTGAATGAATGAGAAGAGAGACTCAGCGGCACCAGCCACTGCTGTCCTCTCCCCACCCTGTCTCCTACGTTTTCATCTGGCAGAAGTGTGAGCAAGGCGACTGAAGTAGCTAGAGGGACTCACATTTTATAATACACCTTCCCTGACTTGAGAATTTGTCCAGAGAGTAAGTTGGATGTATGGTGGCTGGTAAGGACAGTTCATTCTTCTAATTATAAACCAAGGACCTAGGCGACTCCTTCCCTTAATCAACATTTATGTAAAAGTTTGAATTTTTATGTGTATTTCCTCCTTTCACCTGCTAATTTCTAATCAGCAGTCAAATTCACAATGATAAGGCCAGGGCAATGCTGTGGGGAGAAGGCCCTGCATTATTTAACCCTGGCCTATTTCTATCCCTAAATGTGGGGGGCCTCACTCTACCAAGGCTGTTTTATCTAAATCCGAAGAGTGCATCTGAAACTTTCTTGAAAGCCCAATTTTTCTTCCTTTTTTATATTGATTTGTTTATAGCACTGCCACATGCATTGATTTATCCTCTTACCTACTGTCAAAGCAGCCCTGTTCTGATGTTGAACATGGGCCATTTCAGGTAATCTATCACAGAGTGGCTCAACAGTGCCAAGTTTCTCTAAACCCCTTTCTGAATGTGTTTTCTTACTCAAAAGCAACCACTTTGTGGAGTGACCCCTGCACCTGGTGTGTCAAGATTCAATAACTAATTGAATGCACAGTGATTTCAGTTTTCCACCTGAGACAGTCTTGGTAATCCAACTGAGGCTTATCTCTCACAGCGAGACCTGTAAATCAGTTCAGTTAGTCCATCAATCCAGGCTCTGTCAAGGAAAAAAAAAAAAAGAAAGAAAGAAGGAAGGAGAGAAAGAATTGTTAGCAAAATCGCACCCTTCCACATTTGTACTCAGCAAGCAAATAATCATCAGCACACTGAATCTGTGTTACGAAGTGGAATAAATACAGCCTTCTATTGAAATCCTGGGCACGTAGAAGGAAAACAAAGCGCTCATTTGTGTTGAACACATTTTACTTAACAATGAAGGTCTAAATCCCAATTTCATCTTTACTGTCATGAGCACAACCTATTTTTGTATATAATAGGTATTATTGTTGTACAAAATATATGCTTCTTACAGTATAAGAACAAGGTGATCTAACAATTCTGAGGCTGTGGGTCAGTTCCCCGAGATTCTGAAATGTGGCTTAATATACAGAAAGTTTACTAGGGAATGTCCCAGGAAGGGAAGGAAGCTGGATTATGCAGAGGAAGAAGTTGGGCTCCTACGCAGTAATAACAAAGCCGCATCCTACCCCATGAGGAGCCTGACGCTTGGGTTGCCCATACATAATGTCCAGATTTGGGGTTAGGTCCTTGTACCCTTGATCATTCACTGTATGCAGGATGCTCAGGAGAGGGGGCATGACCTTGGCCAAGGTGACGATCCTCAAGTTCAGGAGAGAACTTAGATGCGAGCACTCCCAGCAGTTGAGGGAACAAACCTGTGAATTCTAAAGGGGAATCTGGGCTGCACAGCACCGTGTTCACTATATCAGGTAAATGACAGCTATAACGAACAATTTTAGGCATCCAGACAGATGCAGGAAGAAAAAAAAAGGTCAGGGAAAAGTACGAGTAAATTAACTGTTGTATTTCTTCCCAGAATAAACACTGGTGAAGCTCCTTGAACACGAATGTCCCATTGTTAGATTCCTGATTATTTCAATTCGTTAAGCATAGTTTGGTTGAGATGAGCCTGGTTTAACTCCACAAAGGTATATCACTAATGTTGTCTGATGGTTTAGCTAACATGCCAAGAGATTTTTAATAGCATCCTCGGGAACAAAGGGCATACCTAGGCTCAAAGAGTGGGTAGCCACAGATGTTATCACTTTCCCAGGGATTTTGTTGTTGTTGTTCAAGGAATATTTGAGAAATAGGTGAGTATCCACAGACCACAAATTCTGGTTTTATGGTTAGAAGGTAGAGGGGCCACCAGTGACTTGCACTATACTAAACTGGAGATAATAGGTAAGGAAGTACGGTTTGTGAATTTAAGAACAAGTGATAGGAGTTAGAAGAGTTGATTTAAGTTAGTTGACTCATAGGCAACTGGTGCTTTAAAAGAAAAGTTCTAATACAGGAAGCAAAAATATCTGCTCAAAGAAAAGACATGGAGAAAGGCAGTTGGGAGTGATGGGGGGTGACTTGTTTTTTTCTAGGGCAGGTCTTCTCCACCTCAGCATTATTGACATGTGGGGTTGGATAATTCTTCATTGTTGGTGCTGTCCTGTGCATTGCGGACGTTAAGCATCATTCCTGGGGCTTTACCCCTGTAAAACAAAGAATGTTGCCCATGCCCCACTTCTGCAAGGTTTAATTCATTAGCTGCTGCACTTGCTGGCCAGCAATGCACCGTGGAAGGAATTCAGGACAAAAAAAAAAAACAGGATGAGGCACTCTGTGCTTTGGAAGAACAGTCCCCTCAGATGGTTAGATGTATATCTCAGGAAAATTTTTTTTTTTTTTTGCAGTACACAGGCCTCTCACTGTTGTGGCCTCTCCCGTTGCGGAGCACAGGCTCTGGACGTGCAGGCTCAGTGGCCATGGCTCACGGGCCCAGCTGCTCCGTGGCATGTGGGATCTTCCCGGACCGGGGCACGAACCCGTGTCCCCTGCATCAGCAGGCTGGCTCCCAACCACTGCGCCACCAGGGAAGCCCTCTCAGGAAGAGTTTTAATGAACCCAAATTCTCGCAGCTTCCTATATGTAGGAAAGCACTAAAATCATTAGCTTGAGATATGGGTTCTTTTAGACTAGCAGTAATCTTTTACCAGGGTATAAGCTTTACTGCCCTTATTCCCTAGCCAAAATTCCTACATTTACTGGCTTCTCTCCCTACCTCTTCAGAACAGTTCTTTCAGGGGTTCTGAGAGCTGTTTCCCAAGCTATAGTCCTCAGTAAAGTCCCTGAATAAAACTGAAATTCACAGCACTTATACTCTGCCTTTTTCTTTTGGTCAGCACCCACCAAGTGCCAGTAGTAACCCCACCTAACATCATGATGATCAAAAATGTTTCCAGATATTGCCAGTTGTGCCTGGGGGTAAAACTGCCTCCCACTCTCATCCTCCACCAAGAACAACTGATCTGTAAATGATGTGCTCTCAGGGATATTAGTGCATGCGCTGTGAAGCGCTGCTAAGTAAGCCTGGAGAGAAACTGTATTTTAATTACAAAAAAAAAATTCGTTTTAATCCTATTTTGTGTTGTTGTTGTTGGATAATACTATCCTCTGTTCATCTAATGAATGTGTTCCTCACTTAATACTTATCGTTCTCTAGGTCAAGGTAGCTAGCTGTGTGTGCACCAGGAAGAGTGTAATTGGAAAAGATGGAAATTGGATGTAGAAAGGATGAAAAACATAATGGAGGAAGTAGTTGGCTGTTTAATGTAATCCTCAGATTTGGAAAGTATCTTGGGGGCGGGTTATCGCTGGAAACATCTAATAGTTATATTTTAAGGCGTATATGATAATCAAGACTTTCTTGGACTGCATGATAAGAGTTCAGTCATTTCATTCTTCGTGTGAAATTTTAATAGCAATTTTTAATGTTATGCATATATTAGGAGCCCTTTTCTCATTTTCCACCTATGTGAATCGAAGAAAATGCAATTCAATGTTACCTGATTCTAAGCGGCTATATATCATGTTGCATAAGACACTAATACAGCATAATGTTAAATAGTATAATGGACATTTCAAATTATGCTATCACTTTTTTCCGTCTCGGGGACAGTTTTATAATATTTTTAGATTTATAGTGCTATATGAGTTTTATTAAGCAGGAGTGTCCCATTTCCTTTCACACACTTAGAAAATAAACATTGTACCAGATTTATCTGTTCCCACAGCTGTGTGTGTGTAAATGTCAGAGCAAGACATGTTATGTTAGATTGGAATCTATTATCATTCATGAAAATAAGTTGCATTTGTATAGTTATGAAAATGGGACAGAAAGCTAAAAAAAAATCCCAATTAAATTTTTCTAGAACATAAAGCAATAATAAAGAGAATCTATATTTTGCTTAGGCATTACGAAGACTTTGCTTTCAAATTCTTTATCTTTGTTGGTCTTGTGTTTTCGTATATTGAAACTCCAAGTAGGTTTATGTTAAAGACTTTTTCTTTTGGCCAATGCAAATTTAAATATCTTTGTAGTGTGGACTGTATTCAGCTTAGTTCTTTACAGACCCTATTCCGCCTCCCTCATATATTATCAGTTGAAGGCAGCATTGCTGCCTATTTGCAAGTTACTATATAAGCAGAGAGAGGAGCAAGAATGTAGTATTTTGAGAAATGAACATTTAAAATGTTAACCAAAATAAATTCTTGAAGTTTTCGTTCAGTAACATTGGACTCTTTTCTGTTCCCTGAATCATACCTTGAGTCCCATTTTTGCCTCTTTATATTCCCTCCCAACTGAATACCTTCAGTCTGAACTCTGATTGATCAAATCATTCTCAATTTAAATGCCATCTTTTTCCTGGTGTCTTAAATAAGTTGTAATCCCTTCTTTGCTGGGTCTCTCAGGCTGCAACACCTGTGAATGAGGTTATGCCTTCTTTTTTGCTAATGGCTTCCGTCCTCAGCTTCTGGTTTTCCAGGGTTGATTACCTACCCCTTTCAGGTTGTCTTCCTTCAGCTGGACATACACTTGCTGCAGGGTGGCTCTGTCTCTCAGTAGATCATATCTGTTTTGGGAGAAAATTCTCCATGGGTCTTTTGTGTTCCTGTATGTCTTCTGAGCTGAGGCACTGTCTGCCTTTGTTCCAGACTACCTTTTCAGGAATGTTTGTATAGAGAGCTGTCTTGGAAGACAGAGAATTTCGAACTCCAGGGCAAAGGGAAGTTTGTTTGTTGTTCCGTAAAATAAAAATAATATCTCGCTCTGGGGAAGATATCATACAGACTACTGCTCATTATAAAAGCCCTGTGTTCTTTAAGCTCAGGGTTCCTCTCTTTTGATACAGCCCAGTGCTTGTGAAAGTGTGTCCTAGTTCTCTTGTATCACCCTGTGGGAATTGGAGCTTGGGGAACTAGTGCAAATACTGATTCTCTGGCTACTATTTTCTGTGACAAGTAAATCATCTTTTTGTCTCTGACTCAGTAGTCTCGTGTCTCCTGTCAGTATCCAGGAAATAAGGGTAACATAACTTGCTAGCTCGAAAATAGGCTGAAGTCTCAGACCCTTCACAAGACCCTTCCTTGTCTGTGGAAAATGTCCACCCCAACTTCCTCACCTGCCAGTGGGTTACTTCTTAGACATTGCCCTCTTCTCTCTGCCCTGCTGCCTCCTGTCTTCAGAACAGGTATGTGTCAGCCCACAGTTAAACGAGACTTCAGACTCAAGGGAAACATCTCTTTTCACATGATCTTTTCAAAGCCTCTTCTTTCTAAGATCATGCTGAAGGAAGTAGCACCCCATCCCCTTGAAGGGGGGCTTACGCTATGGAAGCAACTCTTTCCAAAGAATCTTTACAAACATTTATTTTTTCTTCTCTAATCTGTTGAATTTTTATTTTCTTAGTCTAAGTAAGAGTAACTAAGAAGGGCCTAAGCATGATAGAATTAGTTTTTGAAAACCTACATTGAAAATGTACCTTTTGATATACATCCTCACTGTTATATTGGGTATCTATCACATTAAGGCCTTCGTAGAAACTGAAGCAAGAAAAATCCCGTTTTAAGTTTCTTTTTACATATAGTTTAAAACATGCAGAAACTTATTGTTTAAGAAAACATTTCTAATTAAGTTACTGGAGCATGCATGGGAACTTTAGACACCAAATTCAGGCAAGTGTACATACCCAGACATGAGAGGGGGTGAGTGGAATGGGAGAATAGAAAAGGAAAAAGCTTCAACTGTATTTTTAAGAGAGGGGGCAGAAGTGGGGACAAATGACAAAACATGAAGATTTGACATAAAATGGAACTGAGCGTTAAACGTGGTATTTTCTGTCTCCATCTCTGTACTGTTCTGCATCCTAGACAGACTTTATTAACAAATAATAAGTAATGTTTACAGTGCTATATTTTCTTGATTATTTCAGAATTACTATGTATTTTCCTAATACTTGAATGACAGCCTGTCAGGTTATATAGTTCTTGGAATTCACTTTGTTTCTCAGAGTTCCAAATTCATTGCTCTACTGTCTTTTGAGATTAGATGTTGCAATGGTTTAAGTTTGAGGCCACCAACATTATCTCCTTTTAGTTTAATTGTATTTCTGCCCTAATCATACAAGATTCTTCTCTGACACCCTATTTTTTATCATCATCATCACCCTCAAAATCATCTAATATGAAGATAATAGCCAATATTTTAAAATCCTTTCTTTTTGTTGAGGATGGCTCTAAACAAATAGCTTATACTAATTTGTTTAATTCTCATTATAACCCTCTGTAAGGTATGAGTCATTGTTGTTCATCTTTTATATATGGATAAACAGGCACACAGAATGTATTACACAAGCTTATAGAGATAGTGGTAATCTGGGTTTGAACACAAGCAATATGGCTCCAGACCCTGTATTCTTAACCACTATGCTATGGTGCCTTTCCAGTCATATATAAATTGTTCAAATAAAACATAAATACATGCACAATTTCTAAGCATTAAAATAATACATATACAGACAATAAAAGCTGAAACTCCTTTGCTTACCTGTCCCACTTCCCTCTGTAGAAACAAGTAATGTTAACACTTGAGCTTGTATCCTTATTTTTTATTTATCATACAAGCATGTACTCATATAGAGCATAGGTGTTCTCTGCAATCAATAAGATCATAACATAATGTTTTTCTATAATTTAAAATATGAATATATATATATATATATGTGTGTATATATATAGGAAAGCCTCATGTCTGTGAACTTAGATCTGCCTAATGTATTTCTGAGCATTCCAAATGTCAATGAACCATAAACTTATTTAACCACTCATCTGTTGATTAACATTCTGCTACTGAAACTTAAAGACACACATAAAATAATTATGTCATTGATGTGACATACTTATTTCATAATTGAGGCATATATGTTTGTTAGATTCAGTTGAAGGATATTATAGGGGCATACTAGATGGTTCTCTCGTATGCATCTTTCTTTGATGTCTGACACATACCAGACACACTAGAAGAAGAAAAATGACATACCTGTGGATTGGGCAAACTTACACTCTGTGGGCTTTTTCCTAATTTCTTGCCTACCAAGACTGGAGTGATCATTCTAAGGATTCTCAGCCCTGTATATATGCCAATAACTATCCTAAAAATGCACAATTATGAGGACCATTCATTAACTGCACTTAAGAGGTAGTCAAGCTTAGGTGCTTGTCAAATTGCCTTTTCAGAAACGTCTCATACTTCAAAGTTCACCTTTGCAAGCAATTTGTCTGAATAGTAAGTGTCACTTGGACACTTGGGTCCTTCATTTGCAAAGGGTTAAACTTTTGGATAAAGAACAGACACTGACTATCTCCTGGATTGTCTTTGAGTAGGGAAACTTAACCTCTACACTGTTTTTCATCTTACCCACCTGTCATTCTATCTTAGCTTTGTGCCAACTTACTTTTTAGGGGAGAATTTGTTCATGCTTGTCAAAGCTCTTTTTTTTTTTTTTAAAGAAGATGTTGGGGGTAGGAGTTTATTAATTAATTTATTTATTTTTGCTGTGTTGGGTCTTCGTTTCTGTGCGATGGCTTTCTCTAGTTGTGGCAATAGGGTGCCACTCTTCATCGCGGTGCGCGGGCCTCTCACTATCGCAGCCTCCTGTTGTGGAGCACAGGCTCCAGACGCGCAGGTTCAGTACTTGTGGCTCACGGGCCCAGTTGCTCCGCAGCATGTGGAATCCCCCCAGACCAGGGCTCGAACCCGTGTCCCCCGCATTAGCAGGCAGACTCTCAACCGCTGCGCCACCAGGGAAGCCCGTCAAAGCTCTTTAATATCCTTAACTGAAACGTGTTCTAATAAATAGAATAATGTTAACATAATAATGTGAATGAGAGTAAGAGATAGGAAAAATGAACTCAGAGAACGTTTAGCTAGCTATTTTCATTTTAAAATGAAAATATTAGATCACAAAGATCCCTTATAAGCATGGCATTTGCATATAGAGTTATAAGGATTTAATAGTGGGACTGAGCACAGCAAAGCCTGACAGTCTTAACCACAGACTTTTGATGTTTAAGAAAAGCCATAATACTGAGTTCTCTTATTTTCTGTGGCAGTAAATCAGATGATTTAAATGAATTCTGAGACTGGATCTTTCTGCTTATTTCAGAAATAGATAGCATGTCTTAAGCGATTAATTCAGTCTATTTTTCTTTAACCTGATGGCAGAAGGTAGGAGGGAGGCTTGTTTCAAAACAAGTTGAACATTTTCAAATATTTGTGCTTACCACTCTGACAACAATAGAAAATCAAGTTTCCATATGATACTAGCTTCTTCAGCTATAGAATTACCATGAGAGTTATCTTTACTTCACTAAAGACTATCACAAGCAGAAGAAAAATGGGTAGTGTACAAGGGAGTGAGACAATATATTTGAAAAGAGTTTCAGATAGCTCACCCCAAATTTTCTGATATTATCTCATTTGAGTGTACAAACTCACGATGTATTCAAACCAATTTAGATTGTATATTCTACTGTTTTCCAATAGGATAGTGTTTTTGCCCATCTATTATCTGAATGTAAAGGTATATAGTAAAACACTATATTGAAACAGTAACTGACCAGATGCTGGAAAGTGTACCTGGAGACTTACATGGTGGACTTTGAAACCTTTTTAGAGCACAAGGGTTCACTATATGCTGTTTAGGTTTAATTATCACTTTTTAAATAAGATTAAAGAAGTTACTCTAATGGATACCACATGGTAGTTTATTCTTTGTTCCATTAGCAAGTCTGTGTTATTTTAAAAAGAAAATAACTCTGGCTCTATTTCCACATCAATGAAATGACAATAGCAAAATTTTTTGTGCTGATTTTTGTTTGTTTACTTTTTGTTCTTTATTGCAGTGTGCTGATCAAGGGAAAATGCGTATCTTGAACTTTTGTTGTTGATGTTTGTTCCTAACCCATTAGCCTTTATTTTTTCTTTCATTGAACAGCTATCATAAAGCGTTTATCATGAGTATGGCTACAGAAACTTTAGGGGTTATCATGTTCCCTTATTCAGGATTTTTGAGGCTCTCCAGAGAAAGCTTACATCTCCCCCATGTCTTTTCCCTGCATTCTCCTAAGCATCTAGTCAGAGTGGCAAACTTCAGATTTCCTGGAATCTCATCAATTTCATGCTTTCATCAGAAATCATCCTCTTTCCCAAATCGTGACAACTCCCAGCCTTCTTGCAGAGAGAAGTCCAGCCATTCATCTTCTCAAACCTTTCATTCTGGAACTGGATCTGTGCTGTTCTAAGCATAAATAGAGGGTCTGGTGATGTTTTTGTTTGGTTTAGGTTTCTAAGCGTCTAATTTTGATGAATCATTACCCCTGAACATTTACAGAGAAAATATATGGTTTTGAAATTAGGTTAAGTGGACCCTCTAAAGGATCCTCACAGTGTTCTGTTTCTCCTCTGTGTACCCCAGGTTCCTAAGGCTGCTGTGAGATCCCCATGGGTTGTACTACCAGGGGCTAAGACTGAATTTGGGAGAAGGTCAAACCCAAGCCACATTTCAAACCTGGGGTGTATGTGGGGTGCACTTCTAAGAACCCACAAACACAACACACCTCAAGCAGAAGCTGGCATTTGTATACTGTCACAGAAAGACAACCCTCACAAGAACTAAGAACAGAGAGGATATTACAAAGCAACCCTGGGTCTTTACACAGCAAAGCTCTGTCTCCCCTGTGCTGATTTGCCCCAACACCAGACAGAGGGTGTGTGTGGAAGGAAACCTTGCCTTTCTCTCTTTGTCGCTGGTTAGCTGCCTGTTCATTCTCTGTAGTCTCTGTGGTGGTGGAGAATGAGGAAAGAGACACAGAAAAGGTCTGTTGTTTTTATTTAATTGAAAGTAAGATCATGACTTAAAAAGAACTGACTCAAAGAACTGAATCTCAGTAAAAATGGATTGAGATTATGAGTGGCCAGGAAAAGGGAGAGCAAGAAATATTTAATACTTATTAACAAAGTCACTATCCTATAGGAAAAGGGATTGGATGTGATATAGCTGGGGCAGATGTTTGAAAAAATAAAACTGCTTTAGGTTTTATTTCAACAAGTTGAAATTCAAGAATAAACTGGTTATATAATCAAGTAAGGTGATGGGGGTAAGACTGAAAATAAGTCCTTGTAAAAATTTTTTTCTCTTTTCTCCTTAATGCAGCTGTAAAAAATAAGTGCTGACAACTGAGAATCTTGGTGCTGGTTTAACAGTGTCTGAGGTATTTGTTATTTTCACTATCCTATCAAACGACTTTATGTTTCTTTTATCTTGAATTTGAGAACCCTTTCTTAATTCTCTATAGCCCTAGGGAATCTGTTTTAGTTTCTCATTTTGGATCTGGTTCCATTTAACTCAGCCTCAGAGTCCCTTAATTAGTGCATTCCTTAACTAGCCATCAACACTGTAAACTCACCAGGATCCTTTGTGTTCTGTTTCTTAGGATGTTTGCTGCCTCCAGATTATGGGTGACATGGAGGAGCGAATAGATAGTGAGAACATTTCCCAAGGAGTGTAGTGGCAATAGTTAATGGAAAGGTTCTCTCGAAGTTCAGACATTTGGATGGAGGGAGTCAGGGGTCGAGGACTGCTCAGAGAACTCTTAACTTATTAAGTCAAAAGTAATTGCATCGGTGCAAAATTTCAAGCGGTGGTCACACAAAGGATATGAGAAGTGCAGGAGAGAAGCCACTGGGATTCGCTGTTAGCTGTACTCAGTTACAGAGGTAAGGAGTTGAGTCCCAGCTACTGAGCCTGGAGAGAGAGCTTGATCTAGGATGCGGAGATATCACAAGGTTCTTCTAAGCCCTGGGACGAGGCAATTGATGGTCTGAGGTTAAATGGCTCAGTCATTAAAATAGCTGCAGCTGGTTGATGGACAAGAGTGATTTTCCTTGGCATGAGGTATGTTGCAGGTGGGAACTGAGAGTAAATAAAGGCATTAGGTGCAGAGCTACTTTTATAAAAACTTTTAGTCTGAAAGGGAGGAATATTTAGGTTTCAGAGAAGAGTTAACGTCTCAGTGATCTTGAAATACATCCTTTTGTTATCATACTACATTAATGTTTATTTTATAGGCTTCTGTGATGAAGACTGTTCAGTTCTCTTGCGCTTCCCTCCTGTGCTCTAAGCTACATAAGACGCTGTATTTCCTAACCTCCATGGCAGTTGGGTGAAGCTTTGTGACTGAATTCTGTAATTGCATTAACAAGGATATAGAGAACAATATGAAAGAACTAGTAGGACAGCTGTCATCTTTTACTTTAGTAATTTCAATTATAGTAATTTCTGATTTAAAAATACATTTTAGGTAAATAGATGGAGAAAGGGAAGAAAGAATGAAATATGGATCTGTTTTATAATCTGTGTCAAATGCAGGTGGACAATTTATGTTATCAGATGCCTTTCTAGCATTTATGGAGAGGATCACAGTTGACTCCCAAGCAGAAAGGCTCATAAAAAGATAAAACAGCACAAAGATACTCTTCAAGATATTTTCTCAACCAAGATGGGTCCTATATGGTCAGGCCACTCAAGGCGGCTGTTGTCTTGCTCTCTGTACATCCCCTGCTCGACCAGTGCCTGCTTCACCTACACCCTACTCACATGACTGACCTTCCTACATACTTGCCCCAGGCCCAGCTAGTGATTGTTCTTATCACAGGGATGGTGGGGAGCGTGCCCCTTTGCTAGTTTCCCTGGTAGCGATGAGTCAACCTTACATCAACTCCCCCTATAACTGGCAATCTGGCAATTTCCCCCCGCCCCCTTCCTTAGCGACGACTGCAGCCATGTCCTGCCTGCCTGCCGTCTGCCACACATGGTGGGGTATACCTCCAGGTCCTTGCTTCAAACATGTAAGCTCCCCCATCCTAAACCCCTGATTTCTCTGTTGCTGACTCCAAGCTCTTTCTTAGGTCTTAAAGCTGGGCAGGTACAGGCCTTGTAGGCCTGTGGGGTACAGCCCAATAGGTCCAATTTCTAACAACTTAAATGCCTGCAGGATTCTCCCTGGCTATATCTTTTCACTGCTTTGCCTGCATTAGGATAATAACACAGTACTAATCCTCAAGAGTTGTCCTTACTTCCACAGGCATAACTTTTCATATTATAAAATGAGATTTTTAAAGAAAAATTGAGTATTTGTAGAAATTATAAAAGAGATTACAATACAGTCTGTGAGTATGCGGTTAGAATAGTGGTGTGACTGCTGCTTAGTTGCTCCGAATTCAGCTAAGAAGGAAAACAGTTGCTTCATGCCAAGTCATAATTAGCTTAAATGTTTTAACAGGTCACTTTGTCAGTAGCCTCCATCCATTAAAGTTATTTTTGTCTCCAAATTTGTACCTATGTCCTTAAGAGGTTATCCTAAAATAACATGAAATAGGTCACAAAATTTGAGCTGTTGAATTTGATAAACTTTGAATTAAACAAAGAAAAGATCAAAGCAATTACATGAATATGCATTTTTGACTGATTTCCGTAGCATACCATTGGAAACAATTAACAAGAAGCATTCATTTGTATATCAGCTTTCTAGTCATTGAAGACCTTCATTCACTGCTCAGTGAGGTCTCTTGTTTGGGGCGATGAAGTGGGGGAAGGAGGAAAGAGATATAAAGAGTACAGAAAATGTTCCTTTACCTTATTCATTTTTATAACCCACGCCATTTTTTTTTTTTTTTTTTTTTTTTTGCGGTTGGCGGGCCTCTCACTGTTGTGGCCTCTCCCGTTGCGGAGCACAGGCTCCGGACGCGCAGGCTCAGCGGCCATGGCTCACGGATCTAGCCGCTACGCGGCATGTGGGATCTTCCCGGACCGGGGCACGAACCCGTGTCCCCTGCATCGGCAGGCGGACTCTCAACCACTGTGCCACCAGGGAAGCCCAACCCACGCCATTTTTGATAGTGTTAACTGACCTCGGCTCATTACAGTAGATGAAGTTAAACTTTCTTTGGGGTAGGATGAAGTCTCAGTTATTGGATTCTAGTACTAGAATCAAATTTGTCTGTACACTCAAGGTCAGCATCCTATGTCACCTTGCACACTCAGGCATTTACTCTGAAATCACCCGGGTTCCTGTGCTTTCTGTTCTCAGTGTTCAGACTAGATTTGGCTTACTTCCACTCCCTCAGAGTGTTGAGCAGGCTTGTGATTGCCTTCAATCAGAATAAATAAGGAGATTACCATGGCACAACAAATAAATTATAGGCTAAGTCCTGTCACAATAATAGTTTTCATTTTTCTAACAGATTGGCTTGGGAGATCTTGAAGAATTTGCACATATGGTTTCCCCTGTTTTGCTGATAGGAAAACAGACCCTGGCACCAGTTTAGAATTAAAAATCTCAGGGACCAAAGTTTAAAACAGACAACTCACGTTTTAGAAATTTGGACTTGGTTCATTAGAGCAGGATAATAAAAACATGACCAGGATCTGCATACTTCCGCCATTGGGAGGAGGTGGATTTGCTGATTCTGCTAAAAAAATACTTGGTAAAGAATTTATTGTTTCCTGCTTTGAGACTTCGAAAGCATTTAGAAAATGCAGAATGTGAATCCTAAAAAATAATAGTAAAGGGTCATATGCTAACTGCCATCTGCTAGGAAACTCTGGAAACACATTTGCCACTTTGAATAAGTAATTTATGGAGTACAATCTACCTGTCAAAACACCAAAATGTTCTGTGTGGTTAAATATTTTAATACAATTACCCAAAGTCAGTAGAAGGAAAGAAATCATAAAGATCCGAGCAGAAATAGATGAAATAGAAACGAAGAAAACAATAGCAAAGATGAATAAAACTAAAAGCTGGTTCTTTGAGAAGATAAACAAAATTGACAAACCCTTAGTCAGACTCATCAAGAAAAAAAGGGAGAGGACGCAAATCAATAAAACTAGAAACGAAAAAGGAGAAATCACACCTGACACCGCAGAAATACAAAAGATTATAAGATACTACTACAAAAAACTATATGCCGGTAAAATGGGCAACCACAAAGAAATGGACAAATTCTTGGAAAGGTACAATTTTCCAAGACTGAACCAGGAAGAATTAGAAAATATAAACAGACCTATCACAAGTAATGAAATTGAAACTGTGATTAAAAATCTTCCAACGAACAAAAGTCCAGGACCAGATGGCTTCACAGGTGAATTCTATCAAACATTTACAGAAGAGCTAACACCGATCCTTCTCAAACTCTTCCAAAAATATTGCAGAGGGAGGAACACTCCCAAATTCATTCTATGAAGTGACCATCACCCTGATACCAAAACCAGAAAAAGATATAACAAAAAAAGAAAATTACAGACCAGTATCACTGAGGAACATAGATGCAAAACTCCTCAACAAAATAGTAGCAAACAGAATCCAACAGCACATTAAAAGGATCATACACCATGATCAAGTGGGATTTATCCCAGGAATGCAAGGATTCTTCAATATATGCAAATCAATCAATGTGATACACCATATTAACAAATTAAGGAATAAAAGCTATATGATCATCTCCATTGATGTAGAAAAAGATTTGACAAAATTCAACACCCATTTATGATAAAAACTCTCCAGAAAGTGGGCATAGAGGGGACCTACCTCAACATAATAAAGGCCATACATGACAGACCCACAGCCAACATCATACTCAATGGTGAAAAACTGAAAGCATTTCCACTAAGATCAGGAACAAGACAATGATGTCCACTCTCGCCACACTTATTCAATATCATTTTGGAAATCCTAGCCATGGCAATCAGAGAAGAAAAAGAAATAAAAGGAATACCAATGGGAAAAGAAGAAGTAAAGCTGTCACTGTATGCAGATGACATGATACTATACATAGAAAATCCTAAAGATGCCACCAGAAAATTACTAGAGCTAATCAGTGAAGCTGGTAAGGTTGCAGGATACAAAATTAATGCACAGAAATTGCTGGCATTCTATACACTAATGATGAAAAATCTGAAAGAGAAATTAAGGAAACAATCCCATTTACCATTGCAACAAAAAGAATAAAATATCTAGCAATAAACCTACCTAAGGAGGTGAAAGACTTGTACTCAAAAAACTATAAAACACTGATGAAAGAAATCAAAGTTGATATAAACAGATGGAGAAATATACCATGTTCTTGGATTGGAAGAATCAGTATTGTGAAAATGACTGTTCTGCCCAAAGCAATCTACAGATTCAGTGCAATCCCTATCAAACTACCAATGTCATTTTTCACAAAATTAGAACAAAAAATTTTACAATTCGTATGGAAACACAGAAGACCCTGAATAGCCAAAGCAATCTTGAGAACGAAAATCGGAGCTGGAGGAATCAGGCTCCCTGACTAGAGCCTATACTATAAAGCTACACTAATCAAGACAGTATGGTAGTGGCACAAAAACAGAAAGATAGATCAATGGAACAGGATAGAAAGCTCAGAGATAAACCCATGCACATATGGCCACCTAATTTATGACAAAGGAGTCAAGAACATACAATGGAGAAAAGACAGCTTCTTCAATAAGTGGTGCTGGGAAAACTGGACAGCTACATGTAAAAGAATGAAATTAGAACACTCCCTAACACCATACACAAAAATAAACTCAAAATGGATTAAAGACCTAAACGTAAGACCCGACACTATAAAACTCTTAGAGGAAAACAAAGGAAAACCACCTTTTGACATAAACCACAGCAAGATCTTTTTTGACCCACCTCCTAGAGTAATGAAAATAAAAACGAAAATAAACAAATGGGAGCTAATTAAATTTAAAAGCTTTTGCACAGCAAAGGAAACCATAAATGACAAAAAGACAACCCTCAGAATGGGAGGAAATATTTGCAAATGAAATAACGGACAAAGGATTAATCTCCAAAATATACAAACAACTCATGCTGCTCAATATAAAAAAACCAAACAAGCCAATTAAAAAATGGGCTGAATACCTAAATAGACATTTCACCAAGGAAGACATACAGATGGCCCAGAGGCACATGAAAAGATGCTCAACATCACTAGTTATTCAAGAAATGCAAATCAAAACTACAATGCGGTATCACCTCACACTGGTCAGAATGTCCATTATCAAAAAATCTAGAAAAAATAAATGCTGGAAAGGGTGTGGTGAAAAGGGAATCCTCCTGCACTATTGGTGGGAATGTAAGTTGGTACAGCCACTATGCAGAACAGTATGGAGGTTCCTTAGAAAACTAAAAATAGAACTACCATATGACCCAGCAATCCCACTACTGGGCATATACCCCAAGAAGACCAGAATTCAAAAAGAGACATGTACCACAATGTTCATTGCAGCACTATTTACAATAGTCAGGTCATGGAAGCAACCTAAGTGTCCATCGACAGATGAATGGATGAAGAAGATATAGCAATATATACAATGGACTATTACTCAGCCATAAAAAGAAATGAAATTGAGTTATTTGTAGTGAGGTGGATGAACCTAGAGTCTGTCATACAGAGTGAAGTAAGTCAGGAAGAGAAAAAACAAACATCGTATGCTAACACAAATATATGGAATCTAAAAAAAAGAATGGTACTGATGAACCTAGTGGCAGGGTAGGAATAAAGATGCAGACATAGAGAATGGACTTGAGGACACAGAGCGTGGGTAGGGGGAAGCTGAGGCAAAGTGAGAGTAGCATCGACATATATACACTATCAAATGTAAAATAGTTAGCTAGTGGGAAGCAGCAGCATAGCACAGGGAGATCAGCTCGGTGCTTTGCGATGACCTAGATGGGGTGGGATAGGGAGGGTGGGAGGGAGGCTCAAGAGGGAGGAGATATGGGGATATATGTATGCATATGGCTGATTCACTTTGTTGTACAACAGAAACACAGTATTGTGAAGTAATTGTACTCTAATAAAGATCTATTAAAAATAATATTTCATTATTGTTACATAATCTTGTTATGAAATATATTAATCATAATCCTTATACATATTATGTGTTATATATTATGTGAA
Source organism: Lagenorhynchus albirostris (assembly GCF_949774975.1). NCBI lineage: Eukaryota > Metazoa > Chordata > Mammalia > Artiodactyla > Delphinidae > Lagenorhynchus > Lagenorhynchus albirostris. The sequence goes on along the minus strand of NC_083097.1, from coordinate 96,764,850 downwards.
CATGTATATTATATTTTATGTATATAAACACATACATATGTATTATATACTATGTACTAATAAATAAAATAGAACATATTAGTATAAACAAAAAAACCGAAACAAAAACGAAGTAATGTAATTGGCTGGCCTTAGTAGACATCAGCTCTACGGGCAGCATCACTAAAATTAAGAGTTATGCTGGAGATGGGACCAAGAAGCTGCAAATGAAGCCTGATGTGCACACAGAGGGGCTATAGGCACATCAGGATTTCCTGGGGGAAATATTCATTAGACTGTACATCTGGTAGAGTACTTCAGAAATCTGTGCCTCCTAAATGATCCTTTGGTAGATTTGTTTTAAAATAGTACCCACCCCCACATCCATTTCAAAGGCAAACATACATATGATGATCTTAAATACATTAATATATTCACTAAATGTATTGCTCAGACAAATGATAGCTTACTAAATGGTAGTAGTGCAGAGGAATGAAAACCTCCCTATCTCCTACTATTAGAGAACTTAAAAAATATGTGTACAGGGGTAGATTAAAGATGGTTGTAAACTGTTTGATACTTCTCTTATCAAGAAATGGAGGTCTGTGTTTCTTCCCCTTAAGTATGAGCAGACTCTGTGATTGTATTGGTCAGTAAAATATTGCTAAGTGATTTTGTGTCAGTTTCCAGTCAGGCCATAGACGTGGAAAGTGTCCATTTCATATCTCTCAGAGCAGTCACTTTTGGAACACAGGTGTGAGGAAACCAAAACAATCTCATTGGAGAGGCTCCTATGGAGAGGAACTGTGGCCCCAGATCCCAGTTCTAAATGAGTTTACATTAGCAGCCAAGCCAAAGTGCTATCTTTGAAGGTGTCCCTCTACCCTAGTCCGGCTACCCTAGCTCATTCCACATGGAGTGGAGATGAACTGTCTCTTATGGGGCCTTGCCCACCTTGCAGATTTTTGACCCAAATAATTGAGTGTTGTAATTTGAAGCCACTATGTTTTGGGGCATTTTGTAAGGCAAATGATAGGTTATTGGAATGCACATCAGTAATAGCTAAGCAAATACATCAATAAGCTGATATTTTCTTTTACTTCACAATTTCTATTGTCTTTCTTGACTTGAAACACATTTACCCCAATAAAGTACTCAGCTGCTATTTTCTCTAGGTCAGTGTTCCTAATCAATAGCTCAGAATCTGTTTTTAAAACTTGATTCCAAACTTGTTAGATCTCTAAACCGTCTGTTGCCGTTCACTCTCTAGATATACATTGCTTTTTTTGGCTTTCTGAAATTCTCATCAGGATAAAGAAGACTGCTGACAAGCACCTTCACTCATGATCACAAAGAATATAGAAAGGAAAAGCTTCTTACAATAATTAGAGGGCTTAGCCATGTTGTTAGCAATTGAAGTATTTTTGATTTGTGTGTTTCTTTTTATTGAAGTATAATTGATTTATAATAATATATTAGTTTCAGGTGTACAGCATAGGGATTTAGTGTTTTTACAGATTATACTCCATTAAAAGTTATTATAAGATAATGGCTATAATTTCCAGTACTATACAATATATCTTTGCTGCTTATCTATATTATACCTAGTAGTTAGTATCTCTTAAAATCCCATACCCCTATCTTGCCCCTCTACCCTTCTCTCTCCCCACTGGTAACCACTAGTTTGTTTTCCATATCTATGAGTCTGTTTTGTTTTGCTATATACATTTGTTTAATTTTTTAGATTCAACATATAAGTGGTACCATACAGCATTTGTCTTTCTGTGTCTGACACTTCACTAAGCATAATATTCTCTGGGTCAATTGATGTTGCTACAAATTGCCAAATTTCATTCTTTTTATGGCTGAGTAATATTCAGTTATGTGTGTATGTGTGTGTGTATCTCACTTCTTCTGTATCCATTCTTTTGTTTATGGACACTTGGATTGCTTCCATATCTTGGCTTTTAAAAATAATGCTGCTATGAACATTGGGGTGTTTTCAAATGAGTGTTATTATTTTTTCTGAATATATACCCAGGAGTAGAGTTGCTAAATGATATGGTAGTTCTATTTTTAGTTTTTTGAGGAACCTCTGTACTTTTTTCCATAGTGGCTGTACCAGTTTACTTTCCCACCAACAGTGTAGGAGGGTTCCCTTTTCTGTGCATCCTCTCCAACATTTTTTACTTGTAGTCTTTTTGATGATAGGCATTCTGACAGGTGTGAAATGATATCTTGTTGTTTCGATTTGCATTTCTCTGATGATTAGTGATTTGAACATCTTTACATGAACCTGTTGTCCATCTGTATGTCTTCTTTGGAAAAATGACTGTTCAGATCTTCTTCTGTCCATTTTTTTGATTGGGTTGCTTGGTTTTTTTTGATATTTTTTTATATTGAGTTACATGAGCTGTTTATATATTTTGGGTATTAACCCCTTGAAGTTTAATTAGTTCCCATTTGTTTATTTTTGCTTTAATTTTTTTTTTTGACAGATCCAAAAAGTATTGCTACAATTTATATTGAAGAGTGTTCTGCCTATGTTCTCAACTAGGAGTTTTATGATTTCAGGTCTTACATCTAGGTCTTTAAACCATTTTGAGTTTACCTTTGTATATGGTATGAGAGAATATTCTAATCTCATTGTTTTACATGCAGCTGTCCATTTTCCCCAGTACTATTTGTTGAAGAGAATGTCTTTTTTTCCATTATATATTCCTACCTCCTTTGTCGTAGAGTAATTGACCATAGATGCATGGGTTTATTTCTGGGCTCTCTATTCTGTTCCTTTGATCTATGTGTCTGTTTTTGTGCCAGTACTGTGCTGTTTGGATTATTGTAGCTTTGTAGTGTAGTCTGAAGTCAGGGAGGGTTATTCCTCTAGGGTTTCTGTGGTTTGTTTGTTTTTTTAATTCAAACATCCCTTTGGCAATTTAGGATATTTTGTGATTCCATATGAATTTTTAGGATTATTTTTTCCAGTTCTGTGAAAAATGTCATAGGCATTTAGATAGTGATTGTATTAAATCTTTCAATAGCTTTGGGAAGTTTGGCCATTTTCATAATATTAATTCTTCCAATCCAAGTGCATGGGATATCTTTCCATTTCTTTGTACCATCTTCAATTTCTTTCATCAGTGTTTTATAGTTTGTAGAGTATAGATCTTTCACTTTTGTGGTTAAGTTCATTCCTAGACATTTTATTCCTTTTCATGCCATCTTTTTTTTTTCTTAACATCTTATTGGAGTATAATTGCTTTACAAAGGTGTGTTACTTTCTGCTTCATAACAAAGTGAATCAGTTATACGTATACATATGTTCCCATATCTCTTCCCTCTTGCATCTCCCTCCCTCCCACCCTCCCTATCCCACCCCTCTAGGTGGTAACAAACCACCTAGCTGATCTCCCTGTGCTATGCAGCTGCTTCCCACTAGCTATCTATTATACATTTGGTAGTGTATATATGTCCATGCCACTCTCTCACTTTGTCACAGCTTACCCTCCCACTTCCCCATATCCTCAAGTCCATGCTCTAGTAGGTCTGTGTCTTTATTCCCATCTTACCCCTAGGTACTTCATGACCTTTTTTTTTTTTCTTAGATTCCATATATATGTGTTAGCATACGGTATTTGTTTTTCTCTTTCTGAGTTACTTCACTCTGTATGACAGACTCTAGGTCCATCCACCTCACTACAAGTAACTCAGTTTTGTTTCTTTTTATGGCTGAGTAATATTCCATTGCATATATGTGCCACATCTTCTTTATCCATTCATCTGTTGATGGACACTTAGATTACTTCCATGTCCTGGCTATTGTAAATAGAGCTGCAATGAACATTGTGGTACATGACTCTTTTTGAATTATGATTTTCTCAGGGTATATGCCCAGTTGTGGGATTGCTGGGTCGTATGATAGTTCTATTTGTAGTTTTTTAAGGAGCCTCCATACTGTTCTCCATAGTGGCTGTACCAATTCACATTCCCACCGACAGTGCAAGAGGGTTCCCTTTTCTCCACACCCTCTCCAGCATTTATTGTTTCTAGATTTTTTGATGATGGCCATTCTGACTGCTGTGAGGTGATATCTCATTGTAGTTTTGATTTGCATTTCTCTAATGATTAATGATGTTGAGCATTCTTTCATGTGTTTGTTGGCAATCTGTATATCTTCTTTGGAGAAATGTCTATTTAGGTCTTCTGCCCATTTTTGGATTGGGTTGTTTGTTTTTTTGTTATTGAGCTGCATGAGCTGCTTGTGAATTTTGGAGATTAATCCTTTGTCAGTTGCTTCATTTGCAAATATTTTCTCCCATTCTGAGGGTTGTCTTTTGGTCTTGTTTATGGTTTCCTTTGCTGTGCAAAAACTTTGAAGTTTCCTAAGGTCCCATTTGTTTATTTTTGTTTTTATTTCCATTTCTCTAGGAGGTGGGTCAAAAAGGATGCCATCTTAAATGGGATTATTTTCTTGCATTCTCTTTCTGATAGTTCATTATTAGTGTATAGAAAAGCAATAAATTTCTGTATATTCATCTTGTATCCTGCAACTTTGTTGAATTCATTTATTAGTCCTAATAAGCTTTTAGTAGAGACTTTAGGGTTTTCCATATACAGTATCATGTCATTTGCAAACAGTGACAGTTTTGCTTCTCCACTTCCAATTTGAATGTCTTTTATTTCTTTTTCTTGTCTGATTTCTGTGGCTAGGACTCCAATACTCTGTTAAATAGAAGTGGCGAGACTGGGAAGCTTGTCTTTGTCCTCAGTTTAGAGGAAAGTCTTTCAGCTTTTCACTGTTGAGGATGATGTTAGATGTGGTATGTCATAAATGGCATTTATTATGTTGAGATTTGTTCCCTCCATACATATTTTAATGGGAGTTTTTATCATGAATGGATGTTGAATTTTTCAAATGCTTTTTCTTTGTCTGTTTATATGATCATATGATTTTTATCCTTCCTTTTGTTAATGTGGTATATAACACTGATTGGTTTATGAATATTGAGCCATCTAAGGGTCCCTGGAATAAGTTGAACTTGATCATGGTGTACAATACTTTTAATATATTGTTGAATTTGGTTTGCTGACATTTTGGTGAGAATTTTTTCATCTGTATTCATCAAAGATATTGGCCTGTAATATTCATTTTTTGTAATGTCTTTGTCTGGTTTTGGTATCAGAGTAATGGTGGCCTCAAAGAATGAGTTTGGGTTTTCCTTCCTTCTCAATGTTTTGGACTGTTTTGAGAAAGATAGGTATTAGCACTTGTTAATTTGTTTGGTAGACTTCCCCATGAATCTGTTCAGTATTGGTTTTTTGACTGCTGAGATTTTTTTTAAATTATAAATTCAGTTTCACCACTACTGATTGGTTTGTTCAAATTATCTGTTTCTTCTTGATTCAGTCTTGGCAGTTTGTATGTATCTTAAAATTTGTCCATTTCTTCTAGGTTGTCCAGTTTGTTGACATGTAACTGTTCATAGTATCCTCTTATGATTTATTGTATCTCTGTGGTATTGGTAGTTATTTCTCCTCTTTCATTTCTTATTTTGTTTATTTGGATCCTCTCTCTTATCCTTTTCATGAGCCTGGCTAAAGGTACATCAGTTTTGTTTATCTTTCCATAAAAAGAGCTCTTGGTTTCATTCATCTTTTCTGTTACTTTTTTTTGTTATTTTTTTTGCGGTACGCGGGCCTCTCACTGTTGTGGCCCCTCCCGTTGCAGAGCACAGGCTCCGGACACGCAGCCTCAGCGGCCATGGCTCACGGGCCCAGCCGCTCCACTGCATGTAGGATCTTCCCGGACTGGGGCACGAACCTGTGTCCCCTGCATCGGCAGGTGGACTCTCAACCACTGTGCCACCAGGGAAGCCCTCTGTTGTTTTTTTAATTTTATTTTTTTTAATTTCCTCTCTGATCTTTATTATTTCCTTCCTTCTGCTGACTTTGGTCTTTGTTTCTTCTTTTTTTTTTAACTCCTTTAGGTGGTAGGTCAGGTTGTTTGATGTTGTTTTTTTTTTTGAGTGAGGACTTTACTACTATAAACTTTCCACTTAGAACTGCTTTTGTTGCATCTCAAAGATTTTGGAAGTGTTGTGTTTCTATTTTCATTTGTCTCAAGGTATTTTCTGATTTCCTCTTTGGTTTCTTCACTGACCCCTTGCTTTCTTTTTTTTTCTTTTTTTAGTAGTGTGTTGTTTAGTCTCCATGTGTTTGATCTTTCCCCATTTTTCTTTCTGTAGTTGATTTCTAGTTTCATACCTTTGTGGGAAGACAAAAATGCTTAACATAATGTCTGTCCTCTTACATTTGTTGAGACTTGTTTTGTGGCCTAGCATGTGACCTATCCTGGAAAAAGTTTCATTTGCACTTGAAAAGAATGTATTCTGCTGTTTTTGTATGGAATGTCCTGTAGATATCTATTAAGTCCAACATTTATATTGTGTCATTTAAGATCACTGTTGCCTTACTGATGTTCTGTCTGAATGATCTATTAATGCAGGTGGGATGTTAAAATTCCCTAATATTACTGTACTATTGTCAGTTACTTCCTTTATGTGCCAGTATTTGCTTTTATATTTAGGTGCTCCTGTATTGGGTGCATATACATCAGTGAGTGTAATAAACTCTTCTTGTACTGATCCCTTTATCATTATATAATGCCCATCTTTATCTTTGTTATTGCTTTTGTTTCAAATTCTCTTTTATCTGATATGATATTGATACCCAATCTTTCTTATAGTTTCCATTTGCATGAAATATCTTTTTCTATCTTCTCACTTTTAGTCTGTGTGTGTGCTTAGCTCTGAAGTGAGTTTCTTGTAGGCAGGATATACATGTGTCTTTTTTTCCCAGTCAGCCACACTATGTCTTTTGATTTGAGCATTTAGTTCATTGATAATTAGAGTAATTATTGATAAGTATGTACTTATTGCCATTTATTACTTATTTTCTGGTTGTTTTTGTAGTTCTCCTCTCTTCCTTTCTTTTTCTTTTTGTTTCTTCCCTTTCATTTGATGATTTTATTTAGTAGTATACTTGTGTTCCTGTCTTGTGTATCTGTTGTAGGTTTTTATTTGTGGTTACCATTGGGGTCGTATATGTTGGCCTATAGCTGTATCTTCTTGTTTGAAACTGGTAGTCATTTAGTTCAAACGCATTCTAGAATATCTACATTTTTCTCCCCTCCCCCACATCTTGTGTTCCTGATGTCATATGTCTCCATGGTTATCCTTTTACTGTTTATTGTAGTTATAGTTGCTTGTACAATTTTTGTTTTTTTTTTTTTAATCTTTGTACTGGCTTTTTAAAGTGGTTGATTCTCAGCTCTTACTATATATTTGCCTTTCCTGGTGGGATTTTACCTTTCCTATTGATTCTTCTTTTCCACTTAGACAGGACCCTTTAACATTTCTTTTAGGGTTGGTTTTGTATTGAGGAACTTTTTTAGTTTTTGTTTGTCTGAGAAGTCATTTATCTCTCCTTTATTCTAAAAGATAATCATATTAGATAGAGTATCCTTGATTTCAGGTATTCCCTTTCAGCACCTTGAATATATCATACCACCCCCTTCTGGCCTGCAGTTTTTCTGCAGAGAAATAAGCTGATAGCTTTTTAGGAATTCCTTTGTATATGACCCTTTGTTTTTATCTTGCTGCCTTTAGAACTCTCTTTCTATCTTTGAATTTGCCATTTTAATTATGATATGTCTTGGCATGGGTCTGTTTAGGTTCATCTTGTTTAAGATCCTCTGTGCCTCCTGTACCTAGATATCTCTTTCCTTCTTCAGGCTTGGGAAGTTTTCAGGCATACTTTTCTCAAATATATTTTAGATTCTCTTCTCTCTCTCTTATCGTTTTGGGACCTCTATAATACAAATGTTGGTATTCTTAATGTTATCTGAGAGATCTCTTATTCTGTTTTCATTAAAAAATTTTTTTTAAATCTTCTGATTAGGTGATTTCTATTATTCTGTCTTTCACATCACTTATACATTCTTCTGTATCACTTAGCCTGCTGTTCATTCCTTCTAGTGTGTTTTTTATTCAGGTATTACATTTTTCGTATTGGATTGGGTGTTTTTTATATTTTCTAGTTCATTGTTAAATATTCACTGTGTACGTCTCTTCTCTTCCCTAATTCAGTTCACATATTTATTACCAATGCTTTGAATTCTTAATCTTGTAGATTTTTATTTCTGTTTTATTATTTATGTATTAGGGGTTTTCTCTTGCTCTTTAAATTGAGACCAGTTCCTCTGCCTTTTCATTTCACTTAATTCTTTTTGCCTCTATTGCAGTCTTGAAAGGGTTATTGTGTGTCTGTGTGCGAGTGTCCCTATACAGACTGCTTGTCCCCAGTGCCATTGGTGGGAGAGCTGAATTTGACATGGACACAAGTTATGTCTTTCCTCATGGTGTGCTGGCAACTCTTACCTTGGTAGTCAGTGGGGCTGGAGATGGATAGGCTAGACTTCAGCTGGGTGTGAGGCAGGGCTTCCCCTCTGCTCAGTGGCCATCACCACCCTTTCAGGAGTGGGTTCTGACTCCAAGTTGCTAGAGCAGTAGCCCTGAGGGTTGGGCCTGAGCTGGCTGTGCTTTTCTTAAGTATGTGTTTTCTCCTTTCTCTACACTGTGACCCTTGCCTCAGCAAGGCATTGCAGGGGAGGGGGGTTATGCAGAAGCAAGTGGGGCCCGTGTGGGCTGTTGGCCTGTGTTGGCTCCAGGCAGAGGTCCAAGCTGTCTTCAATGAGGTACCTGTGTAGGTGCCTGCAATTGGTTTTCCTCATTCCACTCAGGCTCAGCCTCTGGTGCAAGTCCCCTTTGTCTCCTACAGCTGATCACTGCCTCCAGCCTCTGCCACCCCTGCCCTGTTGTGGAGCTACACTTCAGGGCCGTGGGTACCAGCATGGACTCTCGACATGTATCAGTGGGTGTGAGCTGTGGTGGAGTGGCTGCTGTAAGAGATCTGGACTGTTTCTAATGCACTGCTTGATTTATGCCAATGGTGGTTGTCACCACCCTCCCAGGCTCTTCTTCAGACCAGGTCACCTCTGTGTCCCATGGTCAGGTATTCTTCCTGCATGGCTGCCCCATATCCAGTTCTGCTCTGTGATGTGGAAGGAGTGAGGCTAGATTGTTTGCTTGGCTTGGGTTGTGGGAAACCTGGCAGCCAATAGAGCAGACCTCTCTCCACCCTGCCTGGGGGCAAACCAGCATCTCTATGCTCCTCCTCAGTAGTGGAGCCCAGGCTTCCTTCAGTCTTCCTGTTAACCCCTGAGGTCCTCCAACCGGCAAAGTGAGCTCGTCTCTGCTGCGTAGGACCCCAGGACTGGGTTGCCCAAGCTATGGTTTTCACCACTCACTCCCCAGGGTGCGTGTCTGCCCACGTATTCTCCCTTTTCCTCTGGGTCCCTTCCTGGGGCACGGGTCCCAACTCGATTGCTTTTCTTGCCTTCCTACACAGTTGATTACATGTGTATCTTTCTTATAGCCTTGGTTGTACAGAAAAGTCCTTCTACCAGTTTCCAGTTAGTTTTCAGTGAGAATTGTTCCACATGTAGATATATTTTTGATGTGATTTTGGGGGGAAATTTATCCTCTTACTCTGCCATCTTGATGAATCTACTTCATGTATTTCTATAAGATGTGAGACATCTCACTTTCAGAAATCACAGTTAATGTATAAATTACTACAATGATAACACTATTAGTAAATTAATAGGACTCATCTGTACACATGTGCTCTGAATCTTGTCTCATATAGATTCTTTGTGAATTATGACTTTTCCTCCTACATGTCTAACTTCTCTGTCTAGTGACGTGTTCAAGTCTTTACCTTACTTTAAATAAACTGAGTCATCCTTCAGCCTACATATCTTTTCATATTTTTTATTATCCAAATTTTTAGAAGAGTAATTTCTACCCTTGATTTATCTCCCTTATTTCATTCACTGTTTCACTGATATAACTCTCAGTGAGTCACCAATGACTTTTATATTCTGAACCTAAAGAATTCTTTAGTTCCAGTGTAATCTTCTGCATAATAGTTAACATTGATAACCATTTCTTCTTCTTAAAATACTATTTCTTTGACCTCTGTGGCACTGCCATCATCACGTTTTCTCCTATTTCTGTGATTTCTCCTTTTTAGGTCCCTTGAAATTCCCATCAGATTCTTTTCTTTTCTCTTTCTAGATGGTCCTCTTCATACCCATGGCAAAAATTTCTCTTTGGGTCAGAACTCTCTGTTGAGTTCCAAACCTTTATACCTACACCTTTCCCATATTTAACTATCATTTTCCTCTTGTCCACTTGTGACCAAGCTGTCCTATCCTTTATGTTACCAATCTCAGTGAGTGACAACATTCTCATTTGTCCAAGAAAATCCAGGAATCAAGTTTGATTCTTCTCTCTCTCTCTGTTATGTCTCCCAAGTTCAATCAGTCACTAAGGGCTGCTTTTCCTATGCCCTTAAACTCACCCAACTCTGTCTACTTCTTTCCAATTACACTGTTCCAGCCCTAGTCTGGGCAGTCATCACCTGATATCTCTTACCCCTTCCCTCTGACTCCTCTACTGATCACTGCAGTCCATTCTTTTACATTCCATTCGAAATAATCTTTCTGAAATGCTAATCTAAATATGCCATTCTCCTATGTAAAAATCTTCCATGACACCTATACCCTGTTTGGATGTAGGATCTTTCACATTTCCTGCTTCCCAGAGTTCTTTTCCCCCTGCTTGCCTTTCATTGGCTGTGGACTTTGCACAGTTGCCATTCAAATTCTTTTTCTAAACCTCATTGGAAAACACCAGCTTGCAGTTCAAGTCACTGTGATAAATGGCAGAGGGGCTAGATCACCTTTCTTCATAGACTGCTTTTCTGTGACATGCTGGGCAAACTTCAAGTTGTACCACATTTAAAATGAGACCAAAAGCATTTGAACTTTGGCAAAACATCTCTTAAGAATCCTACCTGCTAACTTTAGTGTGCCATTTATTTTGATTAAATATCCCTTTTGAACCCACTACCTTCTGTTATTTTCTATGAGACAGCTCTTGACAACATTTTGCTGAATGATAGTAGCATGTGTCACATTAAATTTTTCTTTGCCTTGTTTCCCTTTTCAAACTAAAGCCAGTCTGTTTCTGAAGGTTGCCTGTCCATTGACAGGACATACTAGGACCCTATGATGATCTAAATCCATTCATGTTATCCTTCTCCATGTAGGAATGTATACACTGATTTTTACTTGCAGTGAGAATCAACAGATGATGATTGTTTTTTGGGGTGTAATCTGATCTTTAAAAGACAAATCTGTATGTTTACTTTTTTCAGATTTGTGTAATTCCAGTTCAGACGGTGTGTTGGCTAACATTTATCTTTTAAGACTGATTTTTTGTTTACTCTGAAAACTCAGGGTTTTAAATCAGTGTTGTTTTTTTTGCGGTACGCGGGCCCCTCACTGTTGTGGCCTCTCCCATTGTAGAGCATAGGCTCTGGACGCGCAGGCTCAGAGGCCATGGCCCACAGACCCAGCCGCTCTGCGGCATGTGGGATCTTCCCGGACAGGGGCACGAACTCGTATCGCCTGCATCAGCAGATGGACTCTCAACCACTGCGCCACCAGAGAAGCCCCTAAATCAGTGTTTTTAAACACTTCTAGTTACACACCAATGCAATAGCAAAGCCCAAGGAAACGCTCAAAACAACTCAGCTTTCACTTATTGATTTACAAATTGAGTAGCTGATCTCATAAACAATGCATAGAGCCATAGTCTGAGTCAGATATCTCTAAGCTTAAAGTTTTGCTTTTAATAGCCTCGTATAGTGCTACTGTGTTAGTTATAAATGTTAAAAAATAAAAAGTTTTAGAAGTCATTCCTCCTCACTAAAGAAAGTAGGAAATGCAAACAAAAGGTGAACAAAAATTAAATTTTACATGTTCCTTATGTATTAGGAATAAGGTCTGTTAACTTTCTTTAGTGCTGTCCTTCAGTTATACACAATTCTGCTATATAATATATATTCAATAAGTATGATAAATAGTAGTTGAGTGAATGGAGAAAAGTATATAAATGTAAATAATGGTACTTTTTCATGTCTTAAATTTGTCCCTTAATATGACACTGATAAAAGCACACTGTCCATTATATAAGCAATAATTTCCCTATAGGCAACATTTTTTCTATTATTAGGCATCTAAATAATTTCTTATTATAGATAAATGTAATTATGAAATAACTTGGGCATATATCTTATCTGCATTTTAAAATAATGATTTTGTTATCTAATATGTTTGTATATCTTTTAAAAGTTGTTGATAAATATTATCAAATTGCTTTTCAGAATGATTGTATTTAATTCGTACTCCCAGCAAAAATGGCTGAGAATATCTGTTGCATAGTACCTTTATTATATTAAACATTATTATTTTAAAATGTGAATTTCATGGCACAGTCATTTTATATTATTTGAATTAAAATATTTTTTAGTACTCTGGCTAAACAGTTTGCATTTACCAGCACTTTGACTTCTGTGGGTTTTCTGTGTGAACCTATTGACAAGATTTTTTTCTAACACTTATTGAACACCAGGCACTATTCTGAGTGTTTTATATGTATTGATTTACTTGATCCTCACAACAACCTTGTGAATATTGGGATATTCCTATAATCCCCATTTTACAGATGAAGGAAATAGATAGCTGGGATGATTTCTGATGTTGTGTAAGAAGATATAATATGATAATTTTGTTATATATTTGTGGAAATTTTTTTATTAATTTTTATTGGAGTATAGTTGCTTTACAATGTTGTGTTAGTTTCTACTGTACAGCAAAGTGAATCAGCTATATGTATACATATATCCCCTCTTTTTTGGATTTCCTTCCCATTTAGGTCATCATAGAACATTGAGTAAAGTTCCCTGTGCTATACAGTAGGTTCTCATTAGTTATCTATTTTATACATAGTATCAATAGTGTATATATGTCAATCCCAATCTCCTAATTCATCCCACCACCCCCCTTGGTATCCATGTTTGTTCTCTACATATGTGTCTCTATTTCTGCTTTGCAAATAAGACCATCAATACCATTTTTCTAGATTCCACATATATGCATTAATATACGATATTTGGTTTTCTCTTTCTGACTTACTTCACTCTGTATGACAGTTTCTAGGTTCATCCTCATCTCAGCAAATGACCCAGTTTCATTCCTTTTTATGGCTGAGTATGTGGAAACTCTTTACATATTAAAAATATTAGCCAGGATAAGGAAATGTATGGCAAATTTTTCCATGTTAGTTTTACCAATACATTTTATGTTGTAAGTTCAATCATTATACCATCATGTTCATTAAAAGTTTAAGTTCATAGGGTTATTTATTTATATATTATCCCTGTATTTTATTGGGTTTTTATTGTTTTATAAAAACCCAATAATTGGGTTTTTATAAAACCCAATTATTGTTTTATTTTGTTTCTTTATAACTCTTATCCATTTGGAAATCATGTGTTATGTTAAATGAAAATCTCACTTTATTTTCCCTCTTGTGATATCCCAAGAAGTATACTGAGCATATGTACATCTCTGTCTTCAACAAGAAAAATTTTTTTTTCGCTTACCATATATGATACATTATGTAGTATCTGGATATATTATGCTTTCTTACACAGTAGCATAAATATGTATCTAACATTTGACATTTATTTGTTCTATTTAAAACTTCTTTATTTGGTGCCACTTATAAGTAATTCTGAAACACATGGCAATTTATAATCTATATCTTTTATTTACATGATTTATCCTTTAATTAGTTATAGCTCTTTCATGCTTGTTATGTCTTAGATGAGCCAAGTCAGCATTTATTTTATGGTCAACATTTAAGTGCATGTAAGAATGCATGGGGCTGTGAAAGCTTTACATGGCAAATAAGATGTCAGTAAGGGTAGTATTTTTGCAAATTTCAAGACATTTTAAAATGCCCTCCAATGTTATTTAATAGGATTTATTTGATTAGTGTCTATTTGAAAGTTCTGAATTGTACTGTAATTGTCACTGTTCAAAGAGTACTTCTCAGTGACAGTGTGTATATGATATGCCATTACAGTTCAATTAGGATAGACTTTGATCATATATAATATTTTTCATGCAATAATGAATTTATAGTTTGTCTGCCTCATAATAGATATTGTGCTAGGTTTTTAATATATAAACTTTACATCACTTTTATCAGCTTCATTTTTCACAACTACTGTATTCCTAGATATATTTGTAGATACAGATATTGAAACTTATAGAGGTTAAATCACTGCTTGAAGGTCACACAGCTAATAAGTGCTAGGGTGAACATTTGAACATACATGTCTGAATCTTTATGTTTAATACAATATTTAAATAAACGGTTGGTGTCTTCATAGACTCTCTGATTAGTTTCACCAGTATTTACGAATTACTAAATCACTAAGGTTAAAATTAATATGAAGTCAGAAGACATCTCCACATGTAAATATATTTAACTTTGTTTTACTTTTTGCTTTTTCCAACGTATCTAATAAACACGTAGACACCATGGATCCAATGGGAGTTACACATGTAACTTTCAGCAATTTTTCTAAAATGCCCTCCAATTTGCATCACTGCTTTTTTCCTCTCCTGGTGATAAAGACTCACCCTTATACACTGTTGGTGAGAATATAAATTGGTGTAGCCACTATGGAAAACAATATGGAGGTTCCTTAAAAAAAAAAATAGAGTTACTATATGATCCAGCAATCAAACTCTTGGGTATATATCCAGAAAATACAAAACGTCTAATTTGAAAAATAGTACATGCACCCCAATGTTCATAGCAGCACTATTTATAGTAGCAAAGACATTGAAACAGCCAAAGGGCCCATCAACAGACAATTGGCTTAAGAATATGTGATATATATGTATATGATATATGATATATATATATATATTTCAACCATAAAAGAGATCAAAATATTGCCATTTGCAGCAACATGGATGGACTTAGAGAATATTATACTTAGTGAAGTAAGACAAAGGCAGATACTATATCACTTATATGCAGAATCTAAAAAATAATACAAGTGAATCTGTGTCCAAAACAGAAACAGACCCACAGACTTAAAAAACAAACTTATGATTACCAGAGAGGAGAGAGAGAGGTGGAGGAACAAATTAGGAGTATGGGATTAACAGATACAAACTACTATATATAAAATAGATAAGCAACAAGCATTTACTGTATAGCATAAGAAATTATATTTAATATGTTATAATAACCTATAATGGAAAATAATCTGAAAATATATATATATATATAACTAGAAAAAAAACAGAGTCATAGAGACTGTATCCATTTGTAATAACCTTACTATTATGTGGTGATGTTTAGGGTGTCATTAATTTTATTGAAAACTTTAAGAGTATTTTTATTCTCCCTAGGGATCTTGATATGGGTTTATAGCAGAAATTCTTTTTAGTGCAGAGTAGAAAAATTCTAGAAAAAGTAACATATCTTTCAAACAAATTGAATGTCTTTTAAAAAATAAGCACTATCATATAATTAGTATTTCAGAGTTCACAGCTATTCTTTTCTCCCACATTGTTTTTCACTGACCATATGATGCCTTATACAATAATAAATATGACAAAATCAAATTTTGTGTATGTATAACATTTCTTTTAAAATACACATGATACCAAAGTTAAACAGGAAAAGATTAAATCACAACCTCATTAAACCTAGAACATGAGACACAAAGCAAAAAGTTTTTTAAAAAGCAGAAAGGCAAATAAATGAAATAGAAAATAGAAAAATAAGAGGAAAAAAACATTGAAACTGAGTTGTGTGTTTTGAAAAGATACACAAATTTAATAAACTTAAGCTAGACTAAGAAACAAAGAGAAGACTTAAAATCAGCAATGAAAGAAGAGACATTAGAACTGACAACACAGAAATAAAGGGGATTATAAGAGATTTTATGCCAACAAATTGGATAACCCAGAACAAATGGATAAATTTCTAGAAATGTACAACAGGCCAAAATCAAATCATGAAGAAAGCCAGCACCTAAACAGATCCATAACTAGTATGGAGATTGTATCAGTATCTAGAAACCTTCCCATAAATAAAGAAAACCCCAGGACCAGATGGCATCACTATTGAATTCTACAAAACATTCAAAGAAGAATCCTTTGAATCAAGTCAGTTCTTCTCAAACTCTTCCAAAAAAGTCATACTCGTCTAAGTGAGAGTTACATATAAAATAGTAGTTTCTAAAGTAGCTGATTACCAAGATCATTTGAGAGTCTTTTAAAAGACAGAGATTATGAAATCTCTTCCCCAGAAGTTATGATTCAAGTCAAGGCCTTGATGTCAGTATTTTAAATATCTGACTCTGACGCAGAGTTCGGTTTTCATTGATGTGATCACCTCTTAAGAACTGTTGTCTCTTGCTAGGGGAATGGTGGTCAGGTGCTGAACATATGTGATACTTCAGGTCTTCTTCCTTCATCTTTCGTCTTGTGATCTTCACAACCTTTCTCCATTTTCAAGCTCTGTTGAGATACATCTGGATTTACCTAAGAAGAGTCTTTCTGAAAATCCTCCTCCAAAATCACTACTGGGTTTAGAGATGGCTTCCTGGGGTACTTAGACCTTTTTGTTGTCTATCATAGGAATTGACCCTGTTTCTCTAATCCATTGCTGTAGAAAAACTACAGCTCTTTCTTTTCATAACTATCTTTCTGTTGCAGTCTAAAGTCAAATAATGTAGAATCTTCTCCTTCCCATACAGTAACTAAATAGGAATTAATACAGTTTTGAGTTTATTGTCTGTATCCTTTTTAAGGGTTTTCACTAATAATAACAAGTAGAAAGCAAAGAATGAAACAGAGTTCACCAACATTTTAAGGTCAGCTATCTAAGTTGTCTTTGAAGTGTAACCACTAAAACAATCTTCATTCCTCCCCTTTAACTTCAGGGGAGTTAGAGACAGCCAGGCAAGCCTTCTAGCTAATATTTTGTACTTTAGATTAATGTGTCACTACTCTTTAACCTCTTAGATTCCCTTTTTTCATACTCATCTTTGATTTTACCATAATTCACATAGGTGGGGGCAAGCAAATATGGCTCTGTGGGCCCTTGGCTCAAACTAGGGAAGAAAGATAATTTATCTTAGCAAAACACTAGAAGAATGATACAGGTGAACTTATTTGCAAAACAGAATAGAGACACAGACGTAGAGAAGGGAAGTATGGATACCAGGGTGGAAGGGGAGCTGGGATGAAGTGGGAGAGTGGGATTGACATATATACACTACTATGTATAAAATAGATAACTAATGAGAACCTACTGTATAGCACAGGGAATTCTGCTCAGTGCTCTCTGGTGACTTAAATGGGAAGGAAATCAAAAAAAGAGGGGATATGTGTATACATATAGCTGATTCACTTTTCTGTACAGCAGAAACTAACACAACATTGTAAAGCAAATATACTCCAGTACAAATTAATTAAAAAAAAAAAAAACACCGAAGTGGAAATCTTAGCATCATTGTTCTTATGTGGTGCCAGAATCATTTTGGGTGATCTCAGGGTAAGTGGGTAATCACTTCCAAGCTATCATGGTTCTCACATAGTGGAGGGATTTCACTTAATGCACTTTTGGAGTTAACTTAATGCACAATACAGGATTTTTTTGAGGTGATTCCTAGATAATAATTTCCTCTTTCCTACATTTTCTGGTAATGATTGTCAAGCCTCACATTCTCTATTGATGTTTGATTTTTTGTTAGGGATAAGTAGGAGGCCTGAATAGGAAATATTAGAAACTACCCACATAAACACAGTGCTTTACATAAATAGAAACTTTCAAGGTAGGCTGGTTGATTATGTTCGTCATGTGTTAAAATAATCATCGCATGTAAATAAAGCAACCAATTTAAAATACTTATCCTCAAAGACCCTCTTCCTTCCTTCAATTTTTTTCTCTCTCTCAGTTCTTTTGAGTTTTGAGGGTTCTTATTTTGGGAAGGAATTAAAGGAGAGTTCTGCGAAGGTGCTATAGAGAAACTGTCTGCACAACGATGTGGCTACCAGTTATGAAAATTTGGCATCTCCAAATGAAATGCTCCATAATATGCAGAATATAAAAGTATTGCCAAAGGAGCTTGTGATTTATCAACGTAGGATATGTTCCAAGTTATATAAGTTTTAAAATGTCATTTACAGTGGAAACATCTTGTCATTCTTTGCATTTTATTTTAGTACATCTTAAATACTGTGATTTATGATATACAATGTAGTTCTATAAGATAATGATGTTTATACAATACATATGAGTTCCTGTTTTAATTGTCTGGCACAGGATTCATGTGTATGTACAGTAATTTTTTATGCTGTGGGGAATTAGAGAAGTCTCATCCTTTGAAAACTGGTGTGCCTGCTGATGCCTCTCACCTGTGTGCCCCATAGGCACGCTCTAAACACCAGAAGAGTGATTACGTGTACAACAACTTCCTTTGACCTGTCCGTTTTGTTTTGTTTTAGATCTCAGGCTGAGGAACCTGTTGTTGCTTACACCAAGGTGCCATTACCTCCGCAATGACTCAGCAACCCTGCACAGCATGAGGTACTGTGACTTTTTTTTTTTTTATTCTGTTCATGTTTGGATGTAAGAATGTTTTTCTGTAGAGAGCTTGCATTATTCTAGACCAAGCCCTCAAGTGCTTTTGAAATGATACCATTGTTGATACTTGGGAGAAGCAAAAGGACAGCCACAAGGTGTGGTCCCCCAGAGAACGTCTTGTTGCCCCATATGTTCCTCTTTTAGGTGAATGTATTTATGACTTTCCTTTAAGAGCAGGATTCAGGAAGGTCATCAGTGGTCTAAGATGTCAGGATTAGAAGTGTTGTCCAGTCATTTGATTCTGAGAATTAAGCAAATATGATGCTGATTGACTTTTTCAAGAAATTAAGCATGATGTCATTGGGTGGAACTGGGCCACAGAACCATAAAGAAGAGAGAATGGCCCACTTGTTCTGTACACTTTAATTTAGTTCTCGGAGTTGATACTTTTTTCTGCCTGTCTTGCTTGTCAGTTTATTAAAGTAGGCATTGGCTTCGTTAATTCAATTTGTTTCTTCAGTATTTATTAGTGCCTTGTTTTGTTCTCCTAAGGTGGCAAATTTCTTGTTGTAGTTTTTATATGTCTCATCAATAAAAAGTACTTTGGGATGTAAATTGGCTTTGGCTGGGAGTTGCCTCATCAGTAAAAATTGTTTTTGGACACAAATGTGGCTTGTCTGTGATTTGGCTCAAGTATGAATTTTGCATTATTTTAGAAAATTGTTGTTCTACCATGAGATACTACAGTTATAAAACTATCAATAAAATGTTCAATTCTATTCAATTAAATTAAATATATGATTGGCAATTAGTACGTGCCCAACTTGTATAAAATTTCAAATTTAATATATGTGTAAAAGGCATGAATTACTTTGGAAAAACCAAATATATGGTTGGTATGCTTAAGGTTATATATGCTTAATGATTAGAGGACTACATAATAGAGAGTAGTGTTAGTTATCAAAACTATCAAACCAACATGTTTATTGATTCTAATTTTTGCTTACTTTCCGAGACTTGAGTTGTGATGTGTATTTGTTGTATATGCTTAATGCCGAACATCTTCCTTTTCGTCCCTGTTCTTAACCACTGACCAGCTGTTTTAAAACTTATGGCTAGTTTTCTAACTGGTTGGTGTCTTGTAATATGCTGGTGATAATGACAATAAATTCTATGGAATGGAAGCTGAAACAGTGAAAACTACATAATTATTAGGCAGAAAATATTGAAGGAGGGTTTGCAGAAAAACCCTGGGCATGAGATACAAAGACTACAAAGATGGTTGTGACAGGGCAGAGAAGTCAGAAGCTACTCCAGGCAGGAATAGGAGCAAGAACAAAAGCCTTCAGTGTTGGATGAGCATGATATGATCGGAAGGTGTAGAGATGGATTACCTGCAATAGAAGGTGACTCCATAGGAGTCATGGAGACAATTCATAGGCAAAGAAGGTCCTGATAATAGAAAATGGGCTGGGGCTTTGGGGATTGGGTGTTGGAAAAGTTTGATAGGTTACGAGAAGCCTCTGTACAGACTCTGAACAGGGAAGCAGCACTATGAATCAGTTTTTCTACCTCTGTTGGTCACTTGGAAATCAGGAGGACGTTTCTGGGAGAGGTATCTGGATACAAGAAAAGGTAAGAGAAAGAAGATATAGTGGGCTTCATATACACATCTGGGAGAAGAATGAGCATCAGGGAAGATGGAAAAAGCTATAAGGTCTATCTCAGATCAGACAGCTTTTGAACAGTGGGCACGTGTGGCATAAACCCTTGGTAGAGAACACTGTAGATATTGAAGTAAAGGGGCAAGTACATGAAAACGATACTGGGCTGAACATTCAGATAAATATAGCTGATAGATATATGCAAAATTAAAAAGAAAAGGTGATAAAGGAGCAAACAGGAAGAACAAAATGTTATTTTAGTTCAGACATGAACATAAAGGAAGGACAACATCCTTGAAGACAAACATTATAACTTATTCCTTTTATAAAATCACAAATAATGCTTTGAACCTGACATCACTCTATATGTACTTGTTAAATGATGAATAAATGAGTGAAAGAAGCCTTATCATTAGCAGCTGATTAAAGTAGAATTGAAACAAAAGTGGCTCCCAGGTTTTGAGATGGAATGACTAAAGGATGGGACGCATTTGAAGTGGAGTGGTGTAGTAGGGAGAATAATGGCCCTCAGAGATGTTTATATACTTGTTCTGCATCCTGTGAATATGTTAGGTTATATGGCAAAGGGGAATTAAGGTTGCAGATGGAATTTAGGTTGCTAATCAGCTGTCCTTAAAATAGGGAGATTATTTCGGATTATCTAGGTTGGCCCAGTGTACTCATAAGTGTCCTTAAAATGTGGAAGAGAGAAGCAGAAGTTTCCATGTCAGAGTGATGCCATGTAAGACAGACTTGACTGGCCATTGCTGGCTTTGAAAATGAGAAGAAGCTACGAGTCAAGGAATGTGGGCAGTTTCTAGAATCTGGAAAAAGCAAAGAAATAAGTTCTACTCTAAAGCCTCCAGAAGTAAACCAGCCCTACTGATATGTTGATTTTAGCCCAGTGAGACCCATTTCAGACTTCTGACCTCTAGAATTATAAGAGAATACACTACACTTAATATGTTACAGTAACAATAGGAAATTAATGTAAGTTGTCAGGGGAAAGTGTGTCAGGATTTAGTAGTGGGGAAAGCACTAGTTTTGACATTTGGAATAATGACTCTATGAGTATCTAGCTGGAGAGTCTTGGGGAAATTGCTTATATTCTTTGGGTATGAGTTTCCTTGTTAATTATTACCTTGACATCCAACAAAACTTGTTCTTGATTGTATTGCTGCCTCTCTGACTGGTCTTTCTCTGACTTCTCCTTTCTATCTCTTGACTACTCTTAAACGGCTCATGGTCTCCAGTATTTGGACTTCCTCATTTCCGATTTCCTTTTTAATAATTTGATTCTTATACTCCAGTAGTTCCAATTGTCACATATCTTCCCAAACGAGAAGCCCAGTTATCTACTCAACACCCAATCTTCTTTTTTTTCAAATTACTTCCGTATTTCCAAATGGCTCCATTAGAAGTTCAACTTGTTTGTAAAAAAATTTACCCTGTTTTCTTTTCCCCCAAATTCCTTTTAAACATTTCATTTCCATTAAAGTAGAATTGAAACAAAAGTGGCTCCCAGGTTTTGAGATGGAATGACTAAAGGATGGGACGCATTTGAAGTGGAGTGGTGAGTAGGGAGAATAATGGCCCTCAGAGATGTTTATATACTTGTTCTGCATCCTGTGAATATGTTAGGTTATATGGCTTACAAATGCCTTTAGGTTACAAATGCCTTTTAAGCAGGTTAGGTTACAAATGCCTTTAAAGCATCTAAAACATCAATGCTTTAATCTTTTTGGAGAGTTAAATTGCATACTTTTATTCTTTCTCGTAATCCTCATTGAAAAGAAGGCTAGAAAGGAAATTAACATTTATTGAACACAATATGTGTCAGATATTGAAATAGATCTTATACTTGAAATGGGGATTTTTTTAAAATGTTAAACTGATTTACCAAGCTTCACTGTGCTTTTCCAAGCATTTAAACCAATTCATTCATCACTTCTGGAGGATAGAAGATGCCATATAGAACAGGGATTGGCAAACTTTAGCTGTAGAAGACCCATTAAGCTTTTTGAGCCAAATATCTTTGTCTCATATTCTTCTTTGGCTTTTGGTTTCTTTGATCATTTGTTTTTTAGCAACGCCTTTTATTTATTTATTTTTAAAATTTTATGGAAGTATAGTTGATTTACACTGTTGTGTTAACTTCTGCTCTACAGCAAAGTGATTGAGTTATACATATATATTATTTTTCATATTATTTTCCATTATGGTTTATCACAGGATATTGAATATAATTCCCTGTGCTATACAGTAGGACTTTGTTTATCCATCCTATATATAATAGCTTTAGCAACATCTTGTAAATGTAAAATCTATTCTTAGCTCATGGACCATTCAAAAACAGACTCAGTTTGGCCCAGGGACTGGATTTGGCTTGCATACTGTAGTTTGCCAACTACAACAAATAGGGCAATGCTGAGTTTTATCATAGTGAGAAAATATCCTTGCAACCCAGATTTAGTTGAGACAGAAAAGCATTTTTTCCCCTTCTAATTTCATTTTATCTATCAAGAACTAGTTGTGGGGAAACTGGATTATTTTTACTATTACCTATAGCACAGAAGAATGGATTTAAGGGATATTCCTGAAAGACAAGATAGAGAAGTAGAAAGACCTTCTGGAGCTGAGAGGTGAAGCCAAAGAAAAAGAAAGTGGGAGAAATGCAAGTGGTTGGACATTAAGTGCTCTTGCATTTTTTCGAACTCCTAAGTCAAATCACAAGGGTAGGGGTAACAAATATCTAGTAAGGTTTGGAGGGGAAGATTCCAGAAGACAGGGAGTTGTTATGTTCTCCCAATGTATAGACCAAGAAAATTACAGCTCATTAAAGAGATACCTTATCCCAAATTTTTTAAATGTTGTAGAGCAACTTTGGTAGAAGGTGGTGGTCGACATGGCCTGAGTATCTCTTCTGACATACTTAGTTGCTGATGGCTTGTAGGAGAGTTACAAGTATCGTAATGCCCTGGAAGCAAGAAGCTACGGTACTGAAAGGACTGGTGGGTAAGAAGAAGCCTGGTGTTTAAGACAAGGCGGTTTCAAAGCTTCATAATAGTGGAATCTATAAGGGACTACAAACTTCAAAAGCATATACAATTTTGATGACCGGATAGACAAATTTAGCAGCAGAGTATCCAGGGACAAGACCAGAGTGACTGTCTCCCAGTGAGTATCAGTAGAACAGTGTGGTGGCCTTTACTACTTCTCAAGATTCAGTCAAGCAGTAATGGAATACAAATGGCCAAAATTTTCTGATACTCCTCCCATCATACAGTGGGGATTATACCACCATCCCCTTGAATCAGGTCAGGTTCTGTGAATGCTCTGACCAACATAATGTGATGGGAATAACATTGTGCCAGTTTCCATACCTAGGCCTTCAGGGGAAGGCACATTTTTCTTCCTGTCTCTGGAAACACTTGCTCTTGG
The DNA here is from genome assembly GCF_949774975.1 of Lagenorhynchus albirostris. NCBI lineage: Eukaryota > Metazoa > Chordata > Mammalia > Artiodactyla > Delphinidae > Lagenorhynchus > Lagenorhynchus albirostris. Next base: position 96,741,113 of record NC_083097.1, on the reverse strand, counting down.
GACACACCCTCTGGGCATCTCCAAACTCATTGTTTTGAGAAGCCCAAACCACAGGAGGAAGCTTCATGCAGGCATTCAGGTCAACAGCCTCAGCTGAGCTGCCAGTCACACCCAGTGATATGAGAAAGCCAGGTTAGATGCCTAACCCAACTGATACCTTAGAGATATCTGTAACCTCAGCTGATTTCAGATTGCTTCTGTGTAAGAAACCTCAAGTGATAACCCTCCAACAGACCCCAGTTAGTCACAGAGCCATGAGAGACAGTACAACAACACAGTAGATAATTGAAAGACAGGCAAAGAACACTTCATCACTACATGGAGAAGAGCTCTCCAGGTGAATCTCCCAACCCAGGAGTGGATTTGTTATGAGTGAGAAGTAGCCTTTCATATATGAAGCCACTTAGATTTCACGGTTAATTTTTACCACAGCTAAACATATGGTTTCTCAAAAAAAAATGTGGGTTTTGGAGCTCAGCAGTTATCAAAATATGGTCTGCAGAACTGGGAATCCCTGAGATCCTTTTAGGCAATCTACAAGGTCAGACTATTTTTATATAATTCTAAGATATATTTTGATGTTTGCATCATGGTGCAGAAGCAATAAAGGTCAAAACTGCTGGTGCGTTAACATAAATCCAGATGGTGGCACCAAACCTAAACTCCATGAATATTTTGTTTTACATGACAAACGGGACTTTGAATGTATAATTAAAGTTATTGGCCTTAATATAGGGAGATTATCCTGGATCTTCCTGGTGGGGTCAATCTAATTACACAAGCCTTTCAAGCAGGGAAATTTTTCTACAAAGATGCAAAAGAAATGTGGCAGAAGAGGAGGTCAGAGAGATTCAGAGTATGAGTATGTAACATGCCATTTCATGTTTGAAGATGGAAAGAGCAGCATGGCTGGCAATGCAGAAAGCTCCTTCCTGGCTGACAGGACTATAAGGAACCAGGGATCATAGCCTATAAGCACAGGGAACTAAGTTCTGCCAACATCTTGACCTGAATGACCCTGGCAGCAGATGCTCCCCCAGAGCCTCCAGATAAAAGACCAGGCTTGCCAGTGCCTTGATTTTACGCTTGTGAGACCCAGAGCTAAGAACCAGCTAAGTCCAAGTGGACTTCTGAACTACAAAACTGTGAGGTCATAAACTAGTGGTAATTTATTATGGCAACAATAGAAAACTAATACATTTGAAAAACTTCTGTTACCTTAAGCTTGATAGACATTTCTCATGAGATCAGTGGTGATATTAATAAATGTTTTGGGACTTTGTAGAATGAAATGTGTCAACCATATGGAAGATCTGCATAACTATTCAACCAGTATTTTCCAAGAGATGTTACAAAATCATGCATGAGTGGAAGAGCTATTCAAATTGCGAGGTAAACCTGAGTGTAAAAAGAGCACAAATAATTCATTGATATGGTTTCAGATTACTTAGGTACTACTTACTTTTAAGATGCTTTCACTCGTTGAGTTGGATTTTGTTGTAGTTTCAAAGAATAGCCACAGTTATATGAAAAGGCTATTAGAATACTCCTTTCTTTTCTAATAAATATGTGTATGAGGCAGGATTTTCTTCAAATATTTCAACTAAACATATCTCAGCAGATTGACTGAAGTATTTATGAAAATCCAAGTATCTTCTATTAAGTCAGATAGCCAGACATTAGATTTGTAAAATGTAAAGAAATGCCATCCTTACCACAGATTTTTTTGAAAATTTTATTTTTTACAAGAATATTATTTGTGTTAATATACAATGAGTTTTTATTGTTATTTTAAAATTAATTGTGCATTTAACATTTTTCTGTTTTGATTACTAACGTGGTAAATAGAAAGAAATGGCCCACATAAACATATAAATAATGCATCCCAGATAAACAAAAACTTTTTGGGTTTCTTTTTTTTTAATTGAAGTATAATTGATATACAATATTATATAAGTTACAGGTGTACAATATAGTGATCACAATTTTTAAAGGTTACACTTCATTTATAGTTATTATAAAATATTGGCTGTATTCCCTGTGTTGTAGAATACACCCTTGTAGCTTATCTTATGCATAATAGTTTTTACCTCTTAATCGCCTACCCCCCCCCCCCCCCCCCCGCCCCGTAACCACTAATTTGTTCTCTATATCTGTAGGTCTGTTTCCTTTTTTGTTACGTTGACTAGTTCGTTTGGGTTTCTTAATAGTTTTAATGTGAAAGGGATCCTGAGATCAAGACATTTGAGAAACAATGCCTTCATCAATCCCCATGAATAAGGATTGCACAAGAACCAGAGAGCCCTCATCCTGGGTCTTTAAGAGGAGATGAGCTCTCTCTTCTTCTATCTGTACCTGAAGCATTTTGAAAAAGAGGAAAGAGAGGAAAGATGCTTTGAGAAAGTGAAGCAGTCTTGGTTTTGAATTTGAGCTTTGAACTGACCGAAAAAGTAAGCCCGAAAGAGTCTGTTTTAACCAGAAGAAACCAAGTTGTTTTCCATCGGCCAGGTTAAGTTTACCTAGCTTGTACCCTCACCCCTTTGGTTATCAGCAAATACAGAATCCAGAACATAATAAAATCAGTTTTAAATTGTACTTTACCTCCATTTTATAAATGATAAAATTGAGAGAAAGTAGTAATGGCACTTATTGCATAAATAGCTCCACACTGCCTTCTGAGCGGTGTATAGATCCCTGTGTGGACACTGCCTAGTGTGGCCAGTTTCTTGGCAGTGTTATCTGCCACCAGAATTTTATATCCTGTGCTTTCGGGAAATCTGGTGATTTTATGCTTCCTGAATACAACAGCCTTCTTTCCTCCCAAGCCCTGTGCATTTCTTTTCTGTCTTTAGAATGCCCTTTTCCTTCTTATACACCTGGGGATCTTATATTTTAAAAAGACAATTCTTATGTCACCTTTTGTGTGAAGCCTACTCTGATTAACTCCCCTAAGATCTCTACCAAGCATGAATTATTCCTTCCTTCTCTGTCTCCCGTAATATTTCACACTTATCCTAAATAGAACTATAAAATGTTTAGTGGGTTTTTTTAGGGGGTGAAAAATGTGGTAGCATGCTGTTTTCCTGACAAGTTGTAGAATTCTACTTTTCCACTTTTGACTTTCTATTGTACTTTTACTTTTTCTCTGTTCATCCCATCTGGCTACTCCATTCATGTTGGCAGCAGAACTTTTAGTCCACCCGAATATGTCCGTTGAGATGCAGTTGTGCAGGAAGCAGAAGACTTACCGTGAAACTTTGGGCAGGGAGACTGTTTATTTGTTGATTGTGCCCACTGCATTATAAACCCTTGGAAGACAGGATTCTATCTTTGTTTTCCCAGCATAGTTCTTGGCACATTTAGATGCAATGCTGAGTAAATATGTGGCAGATGAGTGCCTGAGTGATAAAATGTTTGAATTGGATAATCTCATTCTTTCGAAAGGTCCTTCCATTTCTTTAGCTCTTTTTCTCTGAACTGCCTTTCTCATTTTCTCCATTGATTTTTCTTTTTATTTCCAATTTTGTTTTATTTTCCTTTGTCTTTTTTGGTATCTAGAATTCTTTCATTTTCTCTGATTTTTTTCCCTACATTTTAACACAAATAAATACGCGACTTCTAATTTAAAATGCCTTCAGTTAGCAGCTTTCCATGTAGACCTTCCTATCTCTATTTTCCCACCAATGTATGCTTGGAGATAAAGAGGAAATTTCACATCACTACCTTAAGATGAACAAAGTGCCTCTTGCCATTATAGTGAAGGTATATTTTAACTGAAAGAAATTATCAGTGACCCATTCATGGCTTAAATGATTTTATATTGATGATGAAGAGAATCATGACAACCATAACCAAACACAGCCACCAAATATACATTATAACTATAAACACTTAGCAGCATATAATATTTTCTAAGCCTTTAGGAAACCAGGAATATGGTTATTGCATTTACCATCTGGGTCCAATAAACCTTTTTTATAATTATCTGTCATTTTATGAAAAATTTACAGAAGTAAGAATAAAGAGATAATAAAAATAACTAGAATTGTTGATAATCTAAACATAGCAACATTTTTTGTATCAAGAGAACTGTGGTGTACAAACAGATAAAAGGTGAAAGAATACTGTCACATGTACTTTTAGGAAAATAGGATCAACTGGGTTCTTGCTGTGAAATATTACATGCATGCTTAGGTCCAGGTCCTACTTGCTTTATGACTAACTAGTAGGGAATATATTTTTTCTTTATGTTCTTAGAAAGACATTGTCCACTTAGAAGTTCTTAAGTTTTAAGAAAATTCATCTCAGATTTCACTTATACAAACAATTTCATTCTCATTATTAAAGTCTAGAGTATACTCTTTGACTTGTGAAACATCTCCCTTTGTCACTTTTCTTCCTTTGGTATTTTGGGTGGAAATTCAAAAATTCTGAATTCTCATTTGTGTTCAATAAAAATTAAAAACAAAATACAAAGGGTATCTTCAGTCTTCTTTTATACCTTCTTGAAAGAGGGTATAAAACTTTTGACAAGTAAGAAAATTGAGAAGAACATTATATTACCCTTTGGGCTATTCCATCATGTTTTCTATATTCCTATTTTAGTTATTTTAAACATCAGTGGTGATAAGTGATGCATAGTGAAGATTAATGATAAAATAGTCTCTAGAATGATGAATAATAAAATATATCACAATATAGAAAAATTAAACACTAAAGTTCCACAATGTAGCATATATATATATATATATACAGAGCTCAATGGATTGATATGATAATGGCAAGACTGAGTATGTTTCTTATGTTTTTGCAAAATGAGTAAAATTTCTCTCTGATACTGGGAAAACCTTAAACAAGAATAAAAGTTATTAAATATTAATTCTCACAAATATTTAGAACTGCTCAAAAAACTCAAAAACAAAATTTGATCTGATGGATACTGATCATACACTGAGGATTAACGTGTGCCAACATTGTAGCAGCATTGAGGAGACATTATTCATCTTTGTCCTTCATTTTTCCTGTTCTATTCAGAATAACTAATCAAGGCAGGAAGTTGAGCATGTTGGAAAGGGGCGGAGCACAGAGGCTGCTAGAAGCACATTTTATCACAGATTATAGGATCATAGAGCCTATAAATGAGGCGCTATAGGCAGATTGGAGCCTGGATGAACTTTAGTAGGAATTTGAGCTCCAGATGGCTCTTCATTTCTCATCCTGTTCTCAGTGATCACAACCACAGTAGAGAATTCATACTGAAAATTGAGCATTAGGCTGGGAACCTTGCATATAAGCCTGTTCTACTTCTCAACTCTAAGTGAAGCTTTTAACCAGAATAATAGTATAGATCTAAAATCTAAGTATAGATCTAAGGTCCACTTCCCTGTGGGCATTCATTGGATCAAGAGAGAATTTCTCATTCAAATAACAGAAAGAATTTTAAATTAAAAAAACAAACAAACAAAAACAAGCTAACCAGCATGGAACCTGCGAACAAATATTATAGCGCAAGAGATATGGAATATAATCCTAAACTGATTTTCAGTATAATGCATGATGATATGGCTTCTACTCAACAGAAGCAAAAAATTTTTTTAAACTGATTGTGCAAAATAAAAATTTCAAGGAGAATTTAAATTGTAGTATAAATAAACTCCTTATCATAGTGGGTAAAGAAGGGATCTGATATTGCAGACAATGAATCCAGGATGTAGATTTCTATTTAAAATAGAAATAAAAGACACATAACTAAGAAAGTAGATGAAAATGTGAAGTGCAGATAATGGCATCCCATTCAAAGACTTTTCTTAAAAAGTTCGGAAAAACTACAATGAGGAAAAAATTCAAATCAATAGTGTTCACTACAAGAGCAACTACTATATACCTAGTTCCTAGATTATGACTGGATTCCTAGTCACTTGATTAATATTTCCTAATGGATGAATCAAGGAAAGATTAATTGCTGATAACTAAGTGTTGTCAAATGATAGTCTATATCCGAATAGGGCTGGCAGATATATTTTATTTGGCCCATACAATGTCACTCATAAAAAAAAAGTTAATCTAACATTTAGATTGTGTGATTTCGTATCTTCTCTTGAAAAATTAAACTGGGCATACTTAGTCTCCATTTCCAAATGGCAACTATTTCTTAAGTTTGAGTGGCAACTGCTCCCTTTAGGTGGGGCCTGCATTTTCTCTTAGGATCCACTTCACTGTTTACATCACTTATCTAGACACTGGAGTTATTGGAGTTTATGACCCCTGCTTTGCAACAAAGAAAGAGAATCAGTAAGAGCACATTAAAATGGCTTATAGGGCTTCCCTGGTGGTGCAGTGGTTGAGAGTCCGCCTGCCGATGCAGGGGACACGGGTCCAGGAAGATCCCACATGCCGTGGAGCGGCTAGTCCCGTGAGCCATGGCCGCTGAGACTGCGCGTCCAGAGCCTGTGCTCCGCAACGGGAGAGGCCACAACAGTGAGAGGCCCGCGTACCACAAAAAAAAAAAAAAAAAAGGCTTATAACAATGCAAGTATATCTGAAGAGAGGTCAGTGAGTCTAGACACATTCTGGCAAAACAATTAATTACAAAGATCAAAAAATTTTTTTGCAAGCATCTGTGCTAAAAATATGGTTTCCCTAACAAATAAGTCAGAATGAATTCAGAGTTTTACTCTTTAGCAACAAATATGACACAACATTGGAGAAATAACTACAAAGTTTCAAGAGAAAATTTTACAATTTGTAAAGTTTATACTGAAATTATTTTTCTGAATGCAACATTTTGTAGGGGGAAGAAAGCATTAAAAACACATTACCAACATGTTCTTGAAAAAAAAAATATATATACATACATTCTACAGTCAGGTAAAGCTCAAGAATAGTGAATGTTTTGTTTAATAGGATAGAGATGAGCTCTGAAGCTATTTAAACATAGAATTGCCCAAATAATTATTGTATGTATGGCCATGACAATAAATAGTAGTGTCAAAGTAATTTCAAAAACAGGAAAGAACAACAAAAACACATATGCCAAACTCCAAACCCCATACTAACAAAGGTTAAAAAATAGACATGTCATCAAAGGGCAGTGAAAACATGCTGAGTTATATATAAAAAGAAGAGATTCAACAGATACCAATTAGTTCATGACTTTGATAATCAGGTAAATTCAGATTAAAGGATACTTTTGGAAAATTTAAAGCTGAATAGTATATACAAAACAGTAAGTAAACAAAACAACACATAACAATATAACAGTGATGATCTTGCCATACCCAAATGGGAACATAAAATTCACCAGAAGAGAAATATAACCATCTATAACCACAAAGCATCTGCTGCAATCATGACAACAGTTACCATTTATTGAGTTCAAGATTTATTGTTGGATGCTGCAAATTGGGTACCTACTTTGTACTAATTGATCCACTTCTATTGGCTAATCCATTGAATTCACAACAGAGTCATACTGATGTAGATGTTATTACTCACACCTTTAAAATGAAGAAACAGAATTTGGGCAGTCTGAAACAATCCATCCATCTAGTACTGGATAACATGAGAATTCAATCCCCAGAAACATCAGACTACTTTTCCCACTAAGTGACAATCTAATTCACTAGGGATGACTAGTAAGCAAACTCAGACTAACTGCAGGCAGCGACAAATAGAGAGAGGACTTCACCCAAACTGAGGCAGTAAATGTTTTCAAGTGACATTTCCAAAAGATTTTTGAAATTGCTTTTGTAAGAAAAAAAATAGAATTTTGTTAGAATCGTTTATACATATTTTAAAGTCTAGTATTTTTCTTTTTAAAAACATTTCAGTAAGTGTGTGTTTGGGGAGTGGGGACTATAATCACTTCAGTGCTTAGGACACGAAAAAAATGCTTACCTAAATCAGTGTGCCCCGAGTTGTGGTCTGCACATCACTTATGTTCTAATCTCTGAGGGGGAGTGATAAAAATATGGGGTGCACCCAGCCCTACCTGAGGCCTCTTGAATTGAAATTTCTCGTGGTGAGACCTAAAAGGCTAAGGGTTTAACATGCTCCCCAGGTGCCTTTAAAGCACACTGGAATGTAAAGACAAGTATTTAGATAAAATCTAGATGAAGCTAGACTTTTTCTGGCTGGGTATCACTTATTCTAGGTTTTCTGTTGCCCTTTTTGGTAGGCAGCATCTAAAGAAGCACCCAACTGATATTCTCTCCTGGTTGTGACTCCCCCATGTAGACCTTGTGTAGTCTACTTCCTCAGTGTCAGCTGGACCTTGCTTCTACTGCCTAGAATGTGACAAAGTGATGGGACTTCACTTCTAAGATTAGGTTACAAAGAGACAATATGCAGCTCAGGCCTTGGGTGTGCTCTCTCTCCCTTTCCCTTATAGACATCTCACCATGGGGAGGCCAGCTGCCATGTTGTGAGGCTGACCTCAGGAGAGGCCCAGGAGAGTGGGTTTGGAATCAGATCCTTCAGCCCCAGGTGATCCTTGAGATGAGGGTAGCCCCTGCTGACAGCTTGACTGCCACATCGTCATGAGGACCTTAATTAAACCAGCTGCACTGTGCCCTGACTCCTGACCCATAGAAACTATGAGATAGTAAATACATTCTGTAAGCTGCTAAATTCCGGGGTAATTTGCTACACAATATATAATGCTCCTTTAAGGCATAAAACACATAGGATTGTTCATTAGCATTCTTACGATCCCAGCTGTCTTTATATTCCTCTCTTTAGACTGCTATTTCCCTAGCTTCTTCTCTCATGGCCTCTTCAGGATCCCCATGGCCTAGTTTCCTTGCCATCTAATGATCTTCGACTCAAATTTATATATTCAACCAGTCCAATTCCTAGATCAGGTCAGCCTGGACAGTAAACCTGGTCTCTCAACTTTGAGATCCAGGTAGACTGGGACACGTTGCTGCTATTTACCTCATTTATGAACATCATTATTAAAATTCAACAGCAAACGTCTCCATTTAACTATATCCCAAGGGACCTTAGAATGATGTCAACATAGCAGTCTCCTTTCAAGAGGTTGAGTTGCTCAGGCCAACTAAGTTTATAGGATTAGAAATTATTTGAGGGTTATTCACATAGAGCTGATAGTTAAATCCAAAAGAAAAGATGTGAGAATGTAGAGGCTAAAAAATGTTTGATGTAGTGTGTGTGTGTGTGTGTGTGTGTGTGTGTGTGTGTGCATGTGTGTGTGTTAGGGAGGTATAATAGTTTTTGTAAATCTAGTCTTTTTGTCACCTAACCGTTCTATAACATTTATTAACATCACCTAATTTGTAATAAACATGCATGTGAACTTGATTTAGAAAAGCTTTATTACCACTAACTTACTTTCCTAGGACATTGAAGAATTTCTTTGGGTAGCCAAACACCTAAGGTCATTGCCTAAGAGTAAATCTTTTGAAATGGCAATAAGATGATGTAGAGGGCATGGTACTGTCCTCTAAATTTTCCTTAAATTCGCTGAGCTGTGAAGACTGGGTCTAATGTACTCTGTTGTGGCTTGAACCTCTTCAGAGAGTATGTGATTCACAGAGTTGTGAAACAATGCTGACGGGGACTCTGGCCAAGAACCTCCCTGTAGTATATGGTAGCTAGACAATGACTTTGTCTGCTGATGCCAAATCAACAGATATGTTCTGTCAAAGCTACTAGTCAAGCTGTTTATTTGCCATTGGGGAGAGAAAATGACCAGAAGTTTGCCTGGATTTTGCAATTTACAACTGCCTTTCCTGGCACCATCGAGACAGACTTACTGCTGGAGCTCTGTACTTAAACCTTTTATTCCCTAAGCTAGTAGTTTGTGTTAACACTATGGGACTGAAAACATGGGCTTTGAGGTCAGAGTACCTGGGTTAGGATTCTGGCCCCATCACCTACTAGTTCTGTGTCCTTGCCCAGAGTATTTGAATTTTCAGACTCGGTTTCCTCCTCTGTAAATGGTTATCAAAATAGTAATTCACTCCTGAGGAGGAGTTAGTGAAAATAAAAGAGGAAAATACATGGAAAAAATTTAAAACACTGGCTGGCATATAGCACTTAATAAATGTTAGCTATTAATATTTTACTATTATAAATACTATTAATAGCTCTTAATTCTATAAAATTACCCTTAACTTCAGTGAAAAATCCTTTTTCTAAGCAATCATTTTAAAACTCCACTAATCTTTACTTTCATAGTTAGAACATTGAGCCCTTTTAGGAGACTACAGTTCTGATCAAAGTTGAAGGCTTTAATTTTTAAAATTTAAAATATTAAAGTTAAAGGCAAAATTAAATATATAATTACAAATGTTAGTATTTAACTGTAAAATCGGGGCATCTTAAACTGTATATTTCTCCATGTATTTTTTAATTTAAAATGTAAAACTTTACATTTGTCAGTAGTAAGTACTTATTTACTGAAAATTAAAAAAAAAAAATTGGTTCTCCTTTAGGTTTGAAAAGAGGTTGTCCCAACCATAATGACTTTTATGTAATTTTTCCTCAGATAAATTGTTCTTACTGCTTTATTCATTACTAATGAAAAAGTTTTATATTTCCCCTTTACATTTGCATAGATAAGAAATCATGTGTTCATAATGCGGGTGCATACCCCAAGCATAAGTGCTTTTCTGATGAAGAATTGGTAGAAGTAGCCAGATGTTCATTCTTCTGCCAGCATGATCATCATTTAACTGGGAATCCTAAATTTGTTTCTTGTTTTTCCTTTTCTTTATTTTTTATCCTCGGAGACAACTATAACTGAGCCACCTTGCTACACGAGGTCAGTGTAGTCACAATGTCTTTTTGTTGTTATGACATCCGCACCCTACATTTAGATAAGGTAATGCAGATTGGCAAGCACGTCTGGATCCTTAGAGGCCTTGACCAGGTCAATCCATTAGTCACAGAGTCTGGCTGATTCAATTCTACTTATCATTCTTGATTTAGTGGCATTTACACTAATGTTGGCATAAGGTCTTTGCTTATTTAGTTCAACAAGAATTTCTTTAAAACTATATTGTATTTTGAGAAGAATATCCCATTCTAGTCTATCTTCCTTGCAAACTAATATGTGTCAGAATGATTATCATAGTGACTGAACCTCCTAACCTATTCTTAAAACAGAAATCTAGTTTGAAAACTTTACTGTCATTTCCGTATTTAATGACTGCATTCAGAACAGCCCTGGAACTTAGAAATGTTCCAAAACCAAAGGATGTTTGGTACTTCTTCCAATTGCCACAGCTTTGAAAAGGCATTTACCCAGGAGGGATATCAAATAAACAATAGGTGAGTGTTCTAAATATATTCACCTCAGAGGTATATGACATTGCTGTGTATTTATAGCATGTTCTAAAATATTAGACTACTCTATGTTTTACACCCAAAGTAGCGCTGTTATTATTCCCAAGAAGATGCATTGCACTCTCGGAAGTTGATTCATTACTTAAATTGCTCGTTCAATGATTATTTGTTAAATTTGTTGAATTTATTAAATTATTTTGGATCCTGTAATTATAATAGTGAACAAACTTACTTTATGGAACTTACTGTTTAGTGGGAGGAGACAAACAACCAAATCAACACGTTATGAATCAGATGGTAAAAAATGCTATGGGAAAAAAAAAAGGTACAAGAAATAGGAAAGCAGGGAGGGCAGGAGGGGATGGTATAATTAATGTAGTTAGATGAGATCTCTCTGCAAAGCAATGTTGCAGCACTGAAGGAAATGAAGGGGCTAGTCATATTTAGGATATGCCAATATATAGGGGCGTGATTGGCATCATAACAGATCAAGGAACGGTGATAAGACTAACGTGTCTGAAGCAAAATGAACAAGAGGAAGAGTAGTAGGGGATACAGTCAAAGGGTTAGGGGGTGAAGGAGTTATCATACTGAACCTTGGAGGAAATTGTAAAGACTCTGACTCCTACTTAGATCGAGCTGGCAAACATGGGAGAGTCCTGAGTAGAGGAGGGAGATGAATTTTCTTATATTTTAAAAGGATTGCTCTGGTTGTTATGTGAGAATAGACTGAAGAATTTAGGGCATGAGAGAGGCCAAAGGCCAATTACTAGTCCAAGTAGATGAGAACTGAAAATTGGCCATTGGATTTAGCAGCATGAAGACCATATTGTGACTTTGACAAGAACACCACAGCATGGCGTTTTACATAAGTAGACACTGAGATGGACTTTGGCATTCTGGATGTTTATTAGGGATTCACATCTGTGGAGGGAAAAGAAGAAAGCAAGGTGGAGTAGAGGATGGATTTGAACTGTGATGCATTTGAATTGTGTTGCAGGCTCAAAAAAGTCTTGGGCAGTCCTGTAGAGCACTACGAACATAATGGGAGTGTCGGGGGTGTCCTACATTGGGCTTAAACATCCACGTATTAATAACCTGGCACAATTGGTCTTTGGATGAGTGCCCACTGGGAGAAGCACGTGCTTGATTGGGTAAGGCAGCTTTCTGCGACTGAGGCAAACCCTGAAGTAGCTGGGAGCTGGTGTCTTTCTGTGCAGTGATCCAGCAGCAAGGGAAAATACGAACACAAGAGGGGGAAATTGCTGGAGTGATGTCCCTTTGAAGGTGAAAGAAAATGGCATCTAGTTGATATTTGTACAAAGTAGTGTTAACCAGTGGTTATCAAAGTGTATGCATATAATTATAAGGTGGCATTTCTTTTTCCTATTAAATATCTCCAATGACATTAAATGTATGCTTATTAGAGGAAAACCCAGGAAAGGAAATCTTACGATTTTTTTCCTACTCAATTAAGAAAGTCCTCCTTAGAAGGTGATCTAGAAGAGTTCTCTTTCATAGATGTCTCATTGAATTATTGACTTCAGCAACCTATGACCACGTCATGCTGCCATCATACTTAAAATGTGAACTGAAGTACATCATGTTGGAAAATGCTTGTTTTGCAATTTTGTGAAATGTGGTTCTGAAAGCTTCTGAAACTTGTCATAATGGTATCATACTTCCCCACCACCCCCTAACCCCAAGAGGACCTGAAACACACTCTTTAGTGTTGGAGGTGAGATGGTACAGAAATCTGGAGTAGACCAATAGAGTGATGGTCTGTGACTTCTACTGGGGTGACATGTATTTTTCTTGTCAACTCAACTGCTTTTCAGCATGGAGCACGGGAGACGTATGAACACACTACCCTGAAGAGAAACAAAGTATTTAAGATAGGCCACTTAAATTCAGATTCTGTGTGTGGTAACTTTATGATACCTTATTTCATTTCTTAAAGTCTAAAAAAGAGCTATTATTAAAGCCTCCTCACTTTGTAGCGGACATGGTTTTAAAATTTTCATTGGAAATGAATAAAACTAGCAGCACTGTGCTTTATGTACAAGCAAGTAAAAATACTTGGAAACATGTCTGTTGGAGAGAAGTTCACTCTAAGTGGGCCGAAGTCAGACAGGAACAGTTCTGGAAGAGATAGCTAACATAGACTTATTAAACTTTTGAGAGGTTAGTGAAAAAGGACATAGAAAATTCTCCTCTGGGGGGCACTGAATAACACAGTTAGCAGTCAGATGAGAATGGCCGTTGATGACCTCTGAATGTTTCTTCCAACCTTAGGATTCTCTTCCACTCTGTCCCAGAAGCACTGTTTGCTGATGGCTGAACCACTTTATTTCTCTACGCCTCATTTCTCTTCCTAATAAATTTGTGAGTGTTCCTCTAACACATCTGGTGGAGTGGTTGTAAGGAAACCCACCCTTAAAGATTATTTTCATCTACAGTTTAGATTCAACTCAGTTCTCTATCACCCGACATTAAAATATCCTTATAATTTTGTAAGCCTTTTTCTTAAAAAGTGAAAGAGAGGGATACAGGTGTGTTAAGAACTTATCATTATTGGTTAATCAAGGTCATGACCAGAAAGAAGGGAATCATAAACATCAAGGACTTTTAAAGACCAAATAGAGTTTATGTGGAATTCTATTATATTCTCCCTTGTGTTTCAATCCATACTTATTTCCACTATTCTCCAATACCCACCCACCACTAGAGTTAGGGCATTCCATTGCCAGGAATGCTCTTCTTGCTGTAACATATGCAAGTCCTATTCACTCTGCAAATCTCTCTCTCTCCCATTAGATATTTTTCTGTTACTTCAGGTCTCATTGATCTGTTTTTACTCACAAATCCAATAGGATTTATAGTTTGCAGAACACTCTTCTAGATTTAATTACACAAGGTCACGTATTATTCACCAGTATCTCCGTTGTCTAATTCTATTCCCAACACTTAGCAAGGTGTTGTGCCACTAAAATATCCTCTATAATTGCACTCCTAATATACTGATTCAGTCATGAGGTTTTTAAAGAAACACTCCATGCAGCTTTCAAGGGCACAGTCCAGGTCCAGTTAGACCTGGACCTGGACCTTTAATCAATGACATTGCTAAGGATCCACTGAAGTTTTCATTTTTCAAAGAGCTTTGGATTAGATAATTTGGATCAATTATCCTGCAAGTGAAATTGGCAGCCGGTGTTTATCTGTGAAGTCACTGAAAAGGATTTTTCTTTTTAAAAGAAAGCTCTTACAAAGGCATGTGATTTTCTTCTTTAACTTAATTTTAAAAGAGTTCAGAAACAAAATATAGCAAAAATAATAAGCTACTTGTTTAAGAAGTATTCTTTGATGTTTCAGTGTTCTAAATGGTAAGCAAAGCCATTGATTTAGAACTAAAATCTTGAAAAGTATTAACATAAATGATTGTATGTACACATGGACAAATCACTTCTAAAAGAGAGTTTTTGGTATAATAGTTAACCTTAAAAGGGGAAGGATGGATGAAGGAAAATGAGTCTGGAGAAGGTGTAAAAGGTAATCCAATTGAATATATATGATTTGTTTAAAAACGAAAGATCTGGAGAAAATATGGCAAAATAATAACATTCTTTAATTTGGGGTTGATTAGCAGGTATAAAAACTGTTATATTATTCCTAGTATTCTTTGTATATTTTTCTATGTTTTTGTCAAGTAAAAAGTTCCTAGTATCTTCCTTAAGTTTCCTGTTTTGAAAGATAACAACCATATTTCATTGTTGATTGACATTTTGTAAGTTAATTAAATCTGCCTAATATATACTAAGCATCTAATATATACTTATATATAGACCAGTAATCTATAAACTCCCACTCTCAAGAAGTTAATGGGGTAGAAGAATAAATAAGTGAATTACAGGAATAAAAGTGACTCAATGTATATTAGGAATGTTAAAATCCGGAGTAATTTTAAAGATGGAGTGGAATGAGGTAGAAATTCTGGAAAGGATAAAAAGCAGATAGACAGGAAACTCAGTATATGTTTGGGAAATAGTGAATCATACAATTCAATTTAAACCCTGGTCGCAGGTGTGGAAGCAGGGAGAAATTAAGCTGGCACAGTCGTGTGGAGTATTAAGCACACATTTTTCCCCCTATACGCTAGTAGAATTAAAAACTGGATTCTAACCAAGACACAACAGGAAATAAAAGAAAATAAAACATTGTTTTCCAATTTTTTTTTTTTTTTTGCTATATATCATTTTTCTCAACCAAGGATAGCATCATACTCATTTTGGAATTTTTTTTTAAAGAGAGATAGGGCAAGGATGATTTTTTTAATTAATGAAAGTTACAAGTCAATCAGAAGATATTACAGCTTTCAGCCTCTATGCAGTGAATAAATTGGTGATATACCATTTAAGGAAAGACTGTTAAACACGCAAGTGGAAATTAACAGGAAGACAATTAGTAGGAAATTTTAATATATCATTTTCAGTTCTTGCCAGGAAAAAACATGCAAAAAAGTAGTAAGGCTTTTTTCTACTAAACTGATAAAAATAAATGTATTTATCTTGTAAGCATAGATTATGGCTCTGTTCAAATATTCACCTGATATAGATAAAATCGGAATAAAAATTAGTCTACACATTATTAGAGTCAGTCTAATAGAGAAGTGAATACTGGCTGCTCTAGCCCAGCACTGTGTAATAAACCATTTAGCCGTGATGAAATGCTCTGCATTTGCATATTTCATATCACCTTCCTGTACAATATTACAGCTACTAGACATATGTGGCTAGTGCATACTTCAAATGTGGCCAGTGTGACTGAAGAACTCAATTTTTAATGCTATTTAATTTTAATCGATTTAAATTTAAATAGTCACGTGGAGGGTAGTGGCTTATATATTAAGTAACCTACCTCTAGCATTTTATGTTTATGTTTCCAAGAGATTGAATTAAACAAACTTCTCCATCTAGCATTAATGTCAGGTTTTGCAGATAGGTGGATTCAGAAGTTATGTGTATTATTTCTGACTTTTTAAATAATGAATGCTTTAATTGCAGCCTAAAGTAAATTCCAGTTTTGTAAATGTTCTTTGGATGCATATAGTTCACTTTATATACACTCTTGTATATAGGGTCTTGTAATGTCAGTCAGTAATAGCTCAATTGCTGAAAACAGAGTAGATGTGATTTCGAAGTCTTTGCAGATTAGTACTGTTGTGTTAGAGAGTCTATACAGACACTTTACATTTAAGAGTGTTTTATTATAAATGTAGTTTTGGTAGGTTACACAAAAAGGATCAAATGGTGCCTAGCTAACAAAACATGTAATAACTAAGAGAGAGGTCTTTTTTCTAAAAGTCTGATCAGCAATAAGATGACTTAAAGCTTCCTAGTTTTCTGAGAGCTAATGAAAACTAATTTGAGGCTTTGAACATATTCTTTATTCATGTATTAAATATATC
This sequence comes from Lagenorhynchus albirostris, assembly GCF_949774975.1. NCBI lineage: Eukaryota > Metazoa > Chordata > Mammalia > Artiodactyla > Delphinidae > Lagenorhynchus > Lagenorhynchus albirostris. The sequence goes on along the minus strand of NC_083097.1, from coordinate 96,724,339 downwards.
TTATGGAAGTTAATGCACTTTCATACCACCTGACATAACAGAAAAGCAGTACACCATTTCCAATGTCCTGAAATGTCTGAAACTTGAAATTGCTCAATAGCTGCACTGTTTAGTTCTGATCAGGTTCAAAAAGCAGCAAGTGATTTATTATGACAGTAATTTAATGGAATTCGCTCAAGATTAGTATCCTAAACTAATCATTGAACATATTCCTCCTTGTAACAGTTTTGGAATCATGTGTTCCCTTTCCGAATAAATGCAAACATAAATCTAAGCGATCAAGGAAATAAATGAACCAAATCATGCCAGTGACCCATACATGCAGCTACTATCATAACAAATGAATTTACATCATTGAGGAAAAACATGTACATTCAAATGTGTTCAGGAAAACAGAACATAGCTACAAATAATATTAGAAAAGTAGTGTGGGGATAGCATTTCAGAAACATCAAGAGCAATTGGAAAAATCAATTTAAATTAAAATAAATTAAAATTAAAATAGCTGTAAATATCAAGTAATTCAGCTACAGAGCATTTAAAATGCAAAAGCACTGTTTCTAGAAGTATTTTCTAAAACCGTGGACCAAGTGTAAATTCTAATTTTTCAATAAGTCTCCTGAATATAAGAAATTGGGAACCATCTAGTGGTACTTGCATACTCATCAAAGAGGTATTGTATATTACACTGCCAAATGGACATCAATCAGTTATTATTCTCAGCTTCACTTTTACTGTTTCACTTCCTTGACTAGATTAAGGTTATAAAGTATCCCCCCACAAAGTGGAAACTTAGATTCATACCAGTATGTGTTTGCATATATGTGAGTATGTGTGTGTATTGTATGCATGTATTTGGAAATAGAAAATTGTGCCTTTTTACTGTATACTTCCCGTGTCTGGGACCTGTGGGTATAAAGGTTAGAAATATAGTTTGAAAAATTAAACTATTAGAAGGTAATTTGAGGGAATTCCCTGGCAGTCCAGTGGTTAGGGAGTGGCATGGCCAAAAAGAAATTAATTTGATTTTATGAGAATTTAGAGAAGTATTTTGTTGTATATTATACAGGTCATTAGTATATGTTGTATTTAATACTAAAAATAAACAACATTTTGTTAAAGAAACTTAACTAAAACCTGGAAATAAGGCAGAAAGGACTTTATCTTCTTTCAGTGTCATACTAGAGTGCTAACTATCAAACTAGGTCATCTGAATTTCTAAGGGAATGTGACTTATTTGACTTACTGTTTACTATTAATCAGAACCCAGATTCTTTAAAGTTAGAGATTAACTTGGAGAAAATAGATAATCTGCAAGCTATTTTTGTGCAGTGGTGATGCTATTGATTTGTCTTATAGAGAAGATAATTTCCAAGGTTATGATTTTATTAATCATTTTAAAAAATCTAAACTCTTTTTTCCAAATTTTTTTCACTTATTATGTCTGTCTTTTTGTATTCTCTCTTGAACCATTTTTGTCATTCTGTTGGCCCATAATTAATGAGTCAAACAAAACTTTGACACATGCTCACTATGAATTCGTATGATAATTACGTTTTTAACATTTTGTTCTTGATCACTATTATATTTTGTTGATAAGATTTTTAAAAGCTAGTAGAATTTAATGGAATGCTTGGTGTGATGTATCATTAGAAAAAAACCATAAGGTTACATGATGTTTGAGGCTGAAGTAAACTGAGAAAGAGTATCATCTCTGGGAAATAGCTTACAATTCTCCACATACCATCTGTTCATCACCATCAATGCAATGACCATCAGAAGCAAGAGGAGGCAAATCTGTGAACTGACAATTTAGTAGTGTTTTTAAACTCTCATTATCATTAATGCAAAATTCATTAAATTATCTGTTGTGGGCTTCCCTGGTGGCGCAGTGGTTGAGAGTCCGCCTGCCGATGCAGGGGACACGGGTTCGTGCCCCGGTCCGGGAAGATCCCACATGCCGCGGGGCGGCTGGGCCCATGAGCCAATGGCCGCTGAGCCTGCGCGTCCGGAGCCTGTGCTCCACAATGGGAGAGGCCACAGCAGTGAGGCCAGCGTACCGCAAGGAAAAAAAAAAAATTATCTGTTGTGCTGAGTAATAGATGGATCAATTTAACAACATGGCTCTTGTCTCCTGGGAACAGACATGATAAATGCAAAGGCAAACTGACATATACATAAGTTTATCACCATGAACAGATTAAATGGATAAGATGAACATTTGTGGGCTTCCCTGGTGGCGCAGTGGTTGAGAGTCCGCCTGCCGATGCAGGGGACACGGGTTCGTGCCCCGGTCCGGGAAGATCTCACATGCCGTGGAGCGGCTGGGCCCGTGAGCCATGGCCGCTGAGCCTGCGCGTCCAAAGCCTGTGCTCCGCAACGGGAGAGGCCACAACAGTGAGAGGTCCGCGTACCGCAAAAAAAAAAAAAAAAAAAATGTTCCAACAAACAAAAGCTCAGGACCAGATGGCTTCAAGAGCAAATTCTATGAAACATTTAGAGAAGAGCTAACACCTATCCTTCTCAAACTCTTTCAAAATATAGCAGAGGGAGGAACACTCCCAAACTCATTCTATGAGGCCACCGTCACCCTGATACCAAAACCAGACAAAGATGCCACAAAAAAAGCAAACTACAGGCTAATATCACTGATGAATATAGATGCAGAAATCCTCAGCAAAATGCTAGCAAACAGAATCCAGCAGCACATTAAAAGGATCATGCACCATGATCAAGTGGGGTTTATCCCAGGAATGCAAGAATTCTTCAATATACATAAATCAATGAATGTGATACACCATATTAACAAACTGAAGGATAAAAACCATATGTTCATCTCCATAGATGCAGGAAAACTTTTGACAAAATTCAACACCCGTTTATGATAAAAACCCTTCAGAAAGTAGGCACAGAGGGAGTTTGCCTCAACATAATAAAGGCCATATATGACAAACCCACAGCCAACATCGTTCTTAGTGGTGAAATACTGAAACCATTTCCTCTAAGGTCAGGAACAAGACAAGGTTGCCCACTCTCATCGCTGTTATTCAACATAGTTTTGGAAGTTTTACCCACAGCAATCAGAGAAGAAAAAGAAATAAAAGGAATCCAAATTAGAAAAGAAGAAGTAAAGCTGTCACTGTTTGCAAATGACATGATACTCTACATAGAGAATCCTAAATATGCTACGAGAAAACTACTAGACCTAATCAGTGAATTTGGTAAAATAGCAAGATACAAAATTAATTCACAGAAATCTCTTGTGTTCCTATACACTAGTGATGAAAAACCTGAAAGAGAAATTAAGGAAACACTCCCATTTACCAATGAAGCAAAGAGAATAAGATACCTAGGAATAAGCCTACCGAAGGAGACAAAAGACCTGTATGCAGAAAACTATAAGACATTGATGAAAAAAATTAGATATGATACAAACAGATGGAGAGATATACCATGTTATTGGATTGGAAGAGTCAACATTGTGAAAATGACTGTACTACCCAAAGCAATCTACAGATTCGAGGCAATCCCTATCAAAATACCAATGACATTTTTCACAAAACCGGAGCAAAAAATTTCACAATTTGTACGGAAGCACAAAAGACCCCAAATAACCAAAACAATCTTGAGAAAGAAAAATGGAGCTGGAGGAATCAGGCTCCCAGACTTCAGACTATACTACAATGCTACAGTAATCAAGACAGTATGGTACTGGAACAGAAACAAAAATATATATCAATGGAACAGGATGGAAAGCCCAGAGATAAACCCACACACATATGGTCCCCTTACCTTTGATAAATGTGGCGAGAACATACAATGGAGAAAAGACAGCCTCTTCAATAAGTGGTGCTGGGAAAACTGGACAGCTACATGTAAAAGAATGATATTAGAACACTCCCTAACACCATACACAAAAATTAACCCAAAATGGATTAAAGGCCTAAATGTAAGGCCAGACACTGTGAAACTCTTAGAGGAAAACATAGGCAGAACACTCTATGACACAAATCACAGCAAGATCCTTTTTGACCCACCTCCTAGAGAAATGGAAATAAAAACAAAAATAAACAAGTGGGACCTAATGAAACTTAAAAGCTTTTGCACAGCAAAGGAAACCATAAGCAAGACAAAAATACAACCCTCAGAATGGGAGAAAATATTTGCAAATGAAGCAACTGACGAAGCATTAATCTCCAAAATATACCAGCAGCTCATGCAGCTCAATATCCAAAAAATAAACAACCCAATCCAAAAATGGGAAGATCTAAATAGACATTTCTCCAAAGAAGATATACAGATTACCAAAAAAACACATGAAAAGATGCTCAACATCACGAATCATTAGAGAAATGCAAATCAAAACTACAATGAGGTATCACCTCACAGCAGTCTGAATGGCCATCATCAAAAAATCTACAAAACAATAAATGCTGGAGAGGGTATGGAGAAAAGCGAACCCTCTTGCATTGTTGGTGGGAATGTAAATTGATACAGCCACTATGGACAGCATTATGGAAGTTCCTTAAAAAACTAAAAGTAGAACTACCATATGACCCAGCAATCCCACTACTGGGCATATACCCTGAGGAAACCATAATTCAAAAAGAGTCATGTACCACAATGTTCATTGCAGCTCTGTCTATACTAGCCAGGACATCGAAGCCACCTAAGTGTCCATCGACAGATGAATGGATAAAGAAGATGTGGCACATGTATACAATGGAATGTTAGTCAGCCATATAAAGAAATGAAGTTGAATTATTTGTAGTGAGGTGGATGGACCTAGAGCCTGTCATACAGAGTGAAGTAAGTCAGAAAGAGAAAAAGAAATACCTTGTGCTAACACATATATATTGAATTAAAAAACAAAAAAGTTTCTGAAGAACCTAGGGACAGGACAGGAATGAAGATGCAGACATAGAGAATGGACTTGAGAACATGTGGAGGGGGAAGGTTAAGCTGGGTCGAAGTGAGAGAATGGCATGGACATATATACACTACCAAATATGAAATAGATAGCTAGTGGGAAGCAATCGCATAGCACAGGTAGAGCAGCTCAGTGCTTTGTGACCACCTATAGGGGTAGGATAGGGAGGGTGGGAGGGAGACGCAAGAGGGATGGGATATGGGGATATATGTATACGTATAGCTGATTCACTGTTATACAGCAGAAACTAACACAACAATGTAATGCAGTTATACTCCAACAAAGATGTTTAAAAAAATAAAGAATTATGGTGAGTGAAAGAAGCCAGACCATATAAATAAATAAATACCTATGACTAAAAAAACACAGCTTTCTGTATGAAACGTTCTGAAAAAACTGTTTAATTTGTTGTCAGAAATAAAACAATAGATAATTTATTTAATAGAGTGATAAATCAATAGGTCAAATGCTACATAAACCTTAATGAGATAAGGCTTGAAATGTGTCAAATGGAATTGAATAAAGAGAAGGCCTTGAGAGACCCTTTACACTGGAGCCTGCTGGCAGACATCACCTATCAGTAAGTAGGTGAGCAGCAGTGAATGAGTATTAAAGGGGCAGTCTACTCTTTTAAGGAACACAGCGGTAAAGAGTGATAGGGCAATGGTGGGAAACCATTGTAGTAATAAAGTTTTGATCCTAGATGAAATGCCGATGGAAAGACCCATGAAAGAAGAGAAGGGAAAAGAATAGAGAGTGGCCATGTGATTGATGATATGAAGTTCTTGAGAAGAAAGAAGGAAATAATTGGGATGCAGCATGTAGATGAAAGAATTAGATAAGAGGTTGCATATCTTTGTCACAGTACCTAAAGGAGGGGATAAAAGATGGAAGAAGACTCAAATAAATATTTAGGTTGGGGCCAAAGTATGGTGGGATGTTTTTCTTATATTTGTGATTTTCTTTATAAACTAAGAGAGTAGTAGCCTTGCTTAAAAGATAGACCATTTTCCCCACTAATCTATAATGCTGCAAATAAATTTGTACTCATAAATATTCATAGTTCTAAAGGAAAATATCTATTCATACTCATTAGTATTTCCAGAACACTTAGCTAGTATGTTGTGTTATAAATACAAAAAGAAAAACCTCTGTTTGTTGGTGATTGGCCTAATAACACCAGCTTTGAAAAAAATTCAAATCACAATCTTGGATTTGACAGTTTAAGGCATGTAGAAATTTTCTTTTTTTTTTTTGGACCTACAACACATTGTATGACTACTCTTGTTCAGTGTTGTGGAACTATACATTTCTCAGTCATCTGTTTGATAGCAAGATGTTTAAAAATGTCAACTATTGATAAGGTTTTAAGAATGGAAAATTGTTGCATATTGTTATTTTAAGTAAAATTAATGTAACTACTCTGGAAAATAATTTGGAATTCTGAGTAAAGTTAAAGACAGCACTTTTGAATTCTACCACACATAAACTTTCATATGTATAAGGAAATAGTTATAAAGATGGTCATTCAAGCACTGTTATATTAGCAAAGAAATGGAAAAAACTTCATTTCCTAATAATAGGGGAGTAGAGGAACTGTGGTTTATTTACTTGATGAAATGTTGTAGATATAAAAATGAATTAATTACATAAAAATAATTGCCAAATGTATGCTAAATAAAAAATCAAGTTGTAAAAGGATACATATAGTATGATATAATCAGTATCTTACTGATGACTATAAATACTGAAAAAAATATAAAAATAAATCAGAACAATTTAGAGAACGGCTTTAGGGGTATGGGTACCAATTGGTAGAAAGGGAGAAATGATAAAGAGTGGAGCTTTAGCTGCATCTGAAACTTTTCAGTTAGAAATTTCTTAAAATTAAAAAAAAAAATTTAAAAAGTTATTTGCGTAAGTCAAATACAGTTTTTAATCAAATGCACAAACATTTACCTCTGTGACTGCCTATATTGAAAACAGATGAGCTTTAACTAAAATTGTAGCTCACTAATTGGGGACTTAAAAATTAATGTGTAATATGAAGTATTTTTATATTTAAGATTAAGAATAAGTATTTATGAAGTAAAATATTCGAGAAGATAAATGAGGCAGATCAGCAGTCAGATGGGATGAAAAAAACTCCACCCAAGATCTGTCAAAGAACTCAGGAATTGATCCTCACCTAAGAACTAGGATTTTGAGATTCAAACTAAAAAAAAAAAAAAAAAAAAAAAAAGAAAAAAAAGAAAAAACTTTAAAAATCTGCTGTTGAAGTACAAATTAAATAATTTTGTGCTGTTGTGAAATATTATATTAGGATTATTTACTGGAAGTTACAGACAATTATAAGCTCAAGGAATCACTGCTTAATAATGTAGAGATAAGTTTATCTGAATGAATCCCAATGGTGTAGAATTTTATACATCCTAAAAAATCCATTCAGTTGAACAATATTTTAAGCCAGGGTTTAGGATTTTATAGAAAACATAATTAGTTCTCCCAACTCAAAGATTTCAAGATTTTTTCCCTGAGGTTTAAGAGTATGTGTCCAGATTCAATGGATATGAAAATTATAGTTTAATTTAGATTAAACTAATTTTAGATTAAAAATAATAGAAGAAATATTTATCCCTTATCAGTCATATCATTCACAAATATTTTCCTCCATTCAGTAGGTTGTCTTTTTGTTTTGTTGTTGGTTTCCTTTGCTGTGCAAAAGCTTTTAAGTTTAATTAGGTCCTATTTATTTTTGTTTTTATTTCCTTTAGGAGATGGATCCAAAAAAATATTACTGCAGTTTATGTCAGAGAGTGTTCTGCCTATGTTTTCCTCCAGTAGTTTTATAGTATCCAGTCTTACATTTAGGTCTTTAAATCATTTTGAGTTTATTTTTGTATATGGTGTTAGAGAATGTTCTAATTTCATTCTTTTACATGTAGCTGTCCAGTTTTCCCAGCACTACTTATTGAAGAGACTATCTTTTCTCCATTGTCTATTCTTGCCTCCTTTGTCATAGATTAATTGACCATAAGTATATGGGTTTATTTCTGGGCTCTCTATCTGGTTCCATTGATCTATGTGTCTGTTTTTGTGCCAGTATTATACTGTTTTGATTATTGTAACTTAGTAGTATAGTCTGAAGGCAGGGAGTGTGATTCTTCCAGCTCTGTTCTTTTTTCTCAAGATTGTTTTAGCTATTTAGGGTCTTTTGTGTTTCCATACAAATTTTGAAATTATTTGTTCTAGTTCTGTGAAAATGTCCTTGATGTTTTGATGGGGATTGCTTTGAATCTGTTGATTGCCTTGTATAGTGAGGTCATTTTAACAAATTGATTGTTCAAATCCAAGAACACGGCATATCTTTCCATCTGTTTGTGTCGTCTTCAATATCTTTCCTCAGTGTCTTATAGTTTTCTTTTGTTTGTTGGGAGTTTTTAAATTACTGATTCATATAAATAGCTCTTACAAATCAGCATCAAATAAACAAACAACCTAATTAAAAACAGAGCAGAAGAAATTAATAGACATTTTTCTAAAGAGGAAATGCAGGTGCATGAAAAGATGCTCAACATCACTAATCATCAGGGAAATGCAAATCAAAACCACATGAGATATCACCTCACACCCATCAGAACGGTTGTCACCAAAAAGACCACAAATAGCAAATGTTGAAGAGGATATGGGGAAAAGGGAACCCTGCTGCACTGCTGGTGGGAATGTAAATTGGTGCAGCCACTATAGAAAACAGTAGTAAGTTTCTAAAAAAAGTAACAATAGAACTATCATGTGATCCAGCAATTCCAGTCCTAGGTATATATCTGAAAAAAAGAAAATATGAATTTGAAAAGATACATGCACCCCAGTGTTCATAGCAGCATTATTTACAGTTGTCAAGATATGGAAACAACCTAAACGTTCATCAACAGATGAATGGATAAAGGAGATGTGGTGTATTTATATACAATGGAATACTACTCAGCCATAAAAAAGAAGGAAATTTTGCCATTTGACTTGGAGGGCAATATGCTAAGTGAAATACATCAGACAGAGAAAGACGAATACTGTATGATATCACTTACATGTGGAACCTAAAAAATAGAACAAAATAGTTAATATAACAAAAAAGAAGCAGACTCACAGGTATAGAGAACAAACTAGTGGTTATCAGTGGGGAGCAATGAGGGACAATATAGGGGTTGGGGTGTGGGAGGTACAAACTATTTGGTGTAAAATATGCTACAAGGATGTATTGTACAACATGGTGAATTTAGCCAATATTTTGTAGTAACTGTAAATGTAAAATAACCTTTAAAAATTTATTTAAAAAATAAGTTAAAAAATAAAAATAACAGAAGGAAGAAAGAGAGGCAGGAAGGAAGAAAGGAAAAAAGGATTCTTTTACTTTTATGTTTAGAGAAAGTGATGTTCTGAGGTTCTGGTAAGTTCTATTTCTTGAATTAGGTGGGCTTTCACAGGTGTGCTCAACTTGTGATAATACATTTACCTTTATGATCTGTGCTTTATCTTTATGATCTGTGAAATTTTTGTATTTGTACCATGCTTCAATAAAAAAAGAAGAACTCTGTGGCATTTAAATTTTGTAAGTTCAGAGTCAAGTGACATGTCAAAGTGAAGTCAGTGAAGTAGATCTTTTGTAGAATACTATAGGTGTGAAAAGTACCATGACCTCAAAAGTCATTAAATCTCATTTTTACTCTTTGAGATTCATAGATGAAAAACAAACATGGAATAGGATATTGAATCTGTAAAGCTTCTCTGAGGGCTTAATGAACTCAGGAGAGAAAGGACATTTTGAAATTTCTAATACTAAAATATTAATGTCAATATTTAATCAAGCACAACGTTTTTTTCTTTCCATAGGTTCCAATTTATATTGATCATGGTGATGAGATGCTGACATTCCATTATTATTTGAATGCATCTTGTCCATGTGTTGCCTAAAAGTATTCACTTCTTGAGTCTGAGTAAACATGGAACAATATGGAAACGAAGGCTACAGTATGGAAATGAGGGCTATTGTACTTTCAAATATGTTGATAGAATAGAGCTGCAAAAGTCCACATAAAAAATCTGGATATGAACTAGTAACTACAATTACCAACTTGATGCCTTTTGTGAAAGGCTTTATTAATTTTAATTTGATCACCTTTCAAACCACTTACCTTAAATATATTAGATTACACTCTGCTATGAGGTATCACAGCCATTTTCTGGGGCACAACCCCAGCCTACCTTTTTGTGTTTTTTTTTGCGATTCGCGGGCCTCTCACTGCTGTGGCCTCTCTCGTTGTGGAGCACAGGCTCCGGAGGCACGGGCTCAGCGGCCATGGCCCACGGGCCCAGCCGCTACATGGCACGTGGGATCTTCCCAGACCGGGGCACGAACCCGTGTCCCCTGCATCGGCAGGCGGATTCTCAACCACTGCGTCACCAGGGAAGCCCCCCAGCCTACCATTAATGGAGGACAGGGGAGAAATTATTTTCTTTATAATTTACACTGACTTGTACCAGGAATCTGCTTGGATAATCCTAGAAGCGACTTGTGCTGTGAGTTTATGTAACTGATATCTTAGCTGAGCTTCTTTCCGAACGTATTTGAGAGCACCGATTCCTTAGTCAATCAAGCTTTTATCTAACAAAGTCATACATTTTTGTCAAGATTTTTTTAATAGAACAAATTCCAAAAATTGAATGTTTAAAATGCTAAAATAACTCTGTATGCTCATTTCCTTTTTAATAGTTTTTCTACTCATCCCAGGGACATGTATTCAGTCCTGCTGAAATAGTGATGAAAACAATAGTTAACATTTGTTATGCACTTTACAAACACTGTCACAACAATCTTAAAAGGCAGTTAGATTCATTTATCCTTTTTTAGAAGGTGTAAATTGAAAGTCCAGGCAAATACGTAAGTAACTTCCTAGACTCTCAAACAAAGCCCCTTCCAACATGGACTCGACACCTTCCACATGTTTTCTGTTGAGAAATGGCCTATTTAGCCTCTTAATCCATAGGTTTAATTCCTAGGGACATCTTTGATTATTTCTTCCTCAGACTCCATTTGTCTATTCTAGTTGTATAAAAATTATAAATAAAAAAATAAACAGTAGAAAAATAAAAGCAAAGAAATAATAGTTATACTAGAAAAAACCATAAATGTTAAAATGGGAAAAGCCTTTCTAAGTATAACATAAAATATGTAATTATAAATGAAAAGACTAATAAAATTTTAATTATAATAAAAAGAAATGAAATAAATATATTTTTGTATAGCAAAAACATCAAAAGTCAAGAAAAAGATAAACTGGGAAAATCTTAGTGAAAAGTAAAGAACCAATTGTGCTAATAAAAAATATTTAAAATCAATTAATCGAAGACAAAAATCCTAATAAAATAGAATTCTGTTTTATTCATATAGAATTAAAAAAGTGATAAAACAAATTTTGGGGAAAATTGAGGGGGAGGAGGCTTTACTGATGAAGTATAATTTGGCAGGATTTAAAAATTAGATTAAAATATTCCTGTTGATCGCCTTACCAATTCCAATTCTAGGGAGAGTATCCAAGAGAAAATGATATATCTGACACAAAGATTTATCTAAGAGATAGACAATTGTTATAAACAACAACCATGCTATGTATAATAGAGAAAAAGGAAGAACTACCTGTGTCTAATAGTTGTGAAGTGAAAAGGAAACAAACAAAAGACAAACACCTCTTACCCAGATTTACAAGGCTGTGTGTTCTGCATATGTTCATTGATTCTGTTTTATGCTACTGTTCACTATCCACTGTCCTCTTCAACGTTGTCTTTTTGTTTTCCCTGAAGTGCTGTTCATTTTATTCCATTCCATCCAACATTCTTATCTCTTTGCCTCATAAACTTTGCTTCATTCATCTCTCACCACCTTCATTCCCATGCCCATTCTCCTGAGCATCCACAGTAACTTATGAATGATCATTCCCCTTCTCATTCCATGTTTTTCTCTGTTGCATTTTGAGTTCAATGAGGACAAAGACAAAGACTGTATCTAACTTACTTTGCTGTATCCCTAACATATATCATGACTAGCACCTGTTAGGCACTTAATAAATGCTCACTGAATTAACTAATGAATTATTTTGTGTCTACACAGTAGAATAGAGTTCATCCAATACAGTGATGTCATAGTATATTTGATGACTTAAAAATAGTTCATGACATAGAACTAACCAAAAGCAATTATCCAGTCACCTACTACCTCTAATTCTTAACATGTGTACTCCCTCCCTTGAGACCAACAGGACTCACTAATCATGTCCATCGGATACTGCTTATGTTAGTGGTTGCAAGATGCTCAAGACTTCTAGGTACTTCATTATATTTTGGATTCTACTCTGTTTAAGGCTCTGAATATCCTTTTATTCTGATCTTCTTCTTCCTTTCTCAAATTCTTTCCATTCTTCTACTGTACTCTTTAAAAGCAAACATCAGTCATTAGTCAACACTTCTATAATCTCAGTGTTCTCTCTTCTTGCTCTAATAGAAAAACGCCTTTTCCTAAGTTAACTCTTCTCCTGATGTCCTCTCAAGTGGTGGCTCTTTTTTCTTCACACATCTATCATGCTCTTGGACCTGATGTAAAACACATATCCTCCTTGTTCCTCAATACCATTTCCAGACTATCCTGCCTCCCTTCTTCCAAAAAACCTTCAGTTCTGAATATCATGTCACCAGACCATACAATCCAAGAACCCTCAATCATATACCAATCCCCAGGTCACGTCCCCTCAAACCTTGAAGATTTTATCTCCTGTCTCTCTCCAATGCTACTCCTTTCCTATGGTCATAATCTGGACAGTATATAACCTGTGATGCAACTTTTTGATACTCTTAATTTTGGTCACCTTACTCTTCTGCCTGATACCTCTAATTTTTCAAGCTCACTTTTTTTCCCCATTTCATCAATTTCTTGACCACACAAAGTACAATTGCAGCTTACCCATTGAGTTCTTTGCTTACAGGGCTTAAAATCCGTAACTCTTCATTATAATCACTTTCTTGTATAAACTTTAATTTCTTACCCATTTCCCTTTAATTATATTTGTCTAGCAAGTATCCAATTCTTGTTAAATCCAACTGCAACAATCTGGAAAAGCAAAACCTACAAAACAATGCTGATACTGTTTCATTTTAAATTCATGGTTACTAATCTTAAATGGGTTTTATTAAAGTGTAGAAACCTTTCTCAATTTCCCTAGACAATGTCTCTCTGCTGTCCTAGATGATGGATTCATACTTATATTCTGTCTTCTCAGGCATTCCCAGTGCCTTCCTCACTCTCACCCCACAGCTCATGAGGAGAAAACTGAAAAAAGCAGAATCAGAAGAGATCTTCCACTTGTGTCCACCACATCAACTCTGCCTACCTGCATCTATATATTTTGCTTTTCTTCCTGTTAGTATGGATTAATTTTCTGTGCTCCTATCTGAGGCCAACCACCCCACTTGTGCACCAGACACAGCCCTTCTCACTTTGTACTCCAGCATTTCTTTCTCTTCTGCATCCTATTTTTTCTCATCTCTACCAGATCATTCCTATCAGCTTAGCAAAAAATGCTATAAAAAATAAACCTCTACTATGCTGTGGAATAACCCTCTATTGATATCACAATCCCCTCAAGCTACCAGCCTATTTCTTTGTTCTACTTGACAGCAAAACCCTTCTGAAGGAAGTCTGCTTCATTTCTCTAATTCCCACCTTCTGATATCATTTGATACCACTCTAAATAGATTTTTGCCCCATCATTCATAAAACAACTTTTATAAGGTCATCAATAGCTTGGTTGACCATATAATATATATCTAAGCCTGGGCATCTTTGAGAGTGAATGGGAGCAGGAATGATTATTACACTGAGGCATTGGGCGTAAAGCGGGACTGCCTCAGACAACATATGGTTGCCCTACCAATGACTGCAAGGTTGCTAAATCCAGTTGTCTAACCTCAGGTCTAATTTTCTTGACCTTTTTGTAACACTGGAAACAATTCATTAGTACTTTCTGTATGAAGTACTGTATTCTCTTGGCATCTAGGTCACTGAACAACCATGGGTTTGCTCTTAACTTGCTGACTGATATTTTTAGTCTCCTTTGCAGATTTTTCCTTATATGTACAACCTCCAGATTGTGGAGTTTGCTAGTGCTCAGCCCTTAATCCTTTTTTCTCTTCTTTTTTTCTCTACTATATTCACCCAGTTGATTATTATTTAATTCTTGTCAATTGTACATCTCTACTCAGAAGGCTCCGCTGAACTCCAAACTCACCCATCCAACTTCCTACTCAGTATCTACATTTGCTTGTATAATAGACCCCCCCTTAAACTTAACATCAGTGGTAACTTCTTCCTCCCAAAGCCTTGGAGTCATTCTGGATTATACTTTCGCTTATATATGTCTGAATGCATTTCTACTATCTGTACTGCTATCACCCTGGTTCAAGCCATCATTTTCTCTCACCTGGATTATTTTAACAGCTTCCTTACTAATTTCCTTGTTTCTCCCTCAAGCTTTCTCCCCATGCCCCACATACACAAGCTATTCTCAACACAACATCCAAGATGATCATTGGACCATTATAAACCAGAGCATGCCACCCCTCTGCTCAAAACTCTGGCATGGCAAACCATTGCATTCAGTTGTCAAATTCCAAGTGCTCTAGTGGCCTGTAAAACCCTACTTTATCATACCCCACCCCATCTCCTAGTCTTTTCTTCCTTACCTATGCTGTTCCTGCCACACTGGCTTTCTTCCTAAACGTGTGTGGCATCACTTGCTTCCTGAAAGGCTCTTCCCCAAAATTTCTGTGTGATTGTCACCCTTAACTTCTTTAAGTCTTTTCAAACATCCCTTTGATAGCAAGGCTTCCCTGACCGACTTATTTTAAATTGCACCCCCTCCCCACCAACTATTATGGCCTCTCTGTTCTCCTGCATTGCTTTATATTCTTCATAGCACTTATCACTTCATAGCATGTAGCACTTATCTGACTGGTCTATCTGTCATCTACATGCGTGCACACACACACAGGCGCACACACACACACCCTGGTGTGTCTCCTTCCACTGGAATGTAAACTCCAGAAGGATAGCATCTCCTGCCTTTCCTACTGCTTTTTCCTCATCTCCAAGAATAGTAGCTGAAGCATAGTAGATACTGAAAAGATCTGTGTTGAATGAATGTTTGAATGACCAATCCAATATGGAGTTGATTACATAACAACAATGACAACTACTATCACTGCTGGGCACATTTTAAGTAATTTTCATATTTTTAAACCTCATGTGCATAGAGAGAAAAGAGTCAGTAAGGGTATCCATAAAATTGTTAATAGAAGTTATCTTTGGGTGTTGAGATTATAAAATTTTTATCTATTTTATTTTCCTGCCTATCTTTTCTAAATGTTCTACTGTACACCTATCTTATTATAATAAAAAAGATAGAAGATTTTTGTTCCTCTTTTTATTCTTCTTTTTATTTTTCTTGTAATCAGGATCTCTCAAGAGACCAAGATTGATTTCGGAAAAAGATATTTAAAAAGTAGCATTTCACAAACAATGAATAGCTGTTATCCTGGCTTTTAGTTTATATGACGTTTGCTTACTATATTTATTCTAAACACCTGTTGTGAGTCTTTAAGAGAAAAAAGTAAATGAGAAAATCTGTCCACAGAAATAATTGTCAGATAATAAGTAAGGCCTACTTATCAAGGCATTTCTAGCTTATATAAGGCAAGAAAAACTGAACTATAGTTCCCTGATTTCAGCACTGAAATGAAATTAAAGAGTGCAAAATCAGAAAAGGATCAAACAAAAATCTCCAGCTGCCCAAATTTCCAATAATGCTATATTCATGATTTGAAAAAATGAACTAATCTATTCCCTGAAATGCAATAATAATTTAAAACATAAAGCAAAAATAAAATCTCACACACTAAAATATACTGAGGCCACTTTAAAATAGGCTTATAGACTCAAGTTTTGCTTATAATATGACTTTGCAATAACTGAAGCTAATTGAATTTGGGAAGTGTCAGGCACTATTTATAAGCAAAACCAAATGCTATGAACTTTTCAAGCTCAAATCTGGTTTAAGCTTCAGTGAACTCAATTTACAAATTCAGACTCTTTATTTGCTGAATAAAATGCATATGAGGTGGGAGGGGACATGATTTCATCAGCAACTAATTGGGAGTTTATATTTATACATTCTATTCTGTTTTTTCCAAATTATAGAAATACTTGTAACCTTGAAGTAAAGATTTGAAAGTGAGGGATGGAAAAAAGCAACCAAGGTGGGTCAATTTGCCTCCTATTAGTCAGAAATCTTTTTCTAGGAATGTAAATGGGGGAATGAAACACTTTGACACTTCTTTTTTTTGAGGATTACTTTAGACCAAGAATGCCAGAATAGTTGATGCTCCTCGGGTTGTTAACCTGTCCAAATCGCAGCTAGAGAGTGTCACCATCAGGAATCAAAATAGTGTAAACATATTTAAAGGAGTCTTATTTCTGGCCCTGGACATGTGGCGCCAAAGAGCAAAGGCTTTGTAATAGCACAAACTATGAAGGGTGAGCAAGATGACAGGATTAGCAGGAGCCTGTCAGATGACAGTATGAAACGAGATGAGGGATAATGGATCTAAATTCTTGGGTGCCAATAAAGAGAATACAAAGTGATAAAAGAGATCCGTTAGAAGGACTGAGATGACATGCTCTTCTGATGACAGTGCACAAAGGAAATATACTGTGTCAGTGAATCTAGTAGCCCTGCTGCTATAGACTCTGAGCACCAGGTCATGGAATTGTCAGATATGATTGCTTTTCTTCATGAAGACCTCGCTGCCTCGGTGCTATAGAAATAGGAGAATTAGAATGCAAGTCCTTTATTAGGAGGCTGATGAACCATACAGATATCCCTACAAGGACAAGCAGTAGTCAGAATGCCATGATAGAGGGCTTTCTTTATCTTCTTTCTAGGAGGATTGCATTCAGTTCACCTGGTCCTATTTATTCACCTTTCCCCAAAGACTATTTGTCCTACTTTTTAATGGTTTACTTGATGTGTTTCTTTTAGTGTATGTCCCACTTTCTTCAGTTCTTTGCCATAACTGGAATGATGGCTCAGTACCTGTCTTCTCTTTGTGGATTCTTCTCTGTTGTTCCATCAGTGATCTCAGTCTCCAGGCTGAGGTCAGTGTGAGTCTGGGATCTGGGATCTGGGATCTCCAGGCTCAGGTCAGTGTGAACTCGGATCTGTCTTGACTTCTGCCCCACATCTTCTGGGCCACCATGTTGCCAAAGCTGCATGGTGTGCAACACCCACAGGGACCTAGGCAGCTATTCTAACTCAAGCATGAACTTACAAGTATGAGAGAGTTAACAACTTTCAGCCAATCCTTAATAAATAGGGGACTACAGGATCCAGTGAATAAATACTTCCTACTTATGTCTCTCGGGTAGACAATTCGAAAACACTTTCTCCATGGAGAGATTTTAACTGATGGGAAATTTTAGCTACATCCAATCAAGTATTATTTCTCGCTCCTTTCTTCCTGCCTTCTTCCCTTCCTCCCCTCCATCTCTTTCTCCCTTACTTCCTTCTTCCCTTTATTATTTCTTATAAGACTTTATTGACAGGGAGGGTAATGACTGCACAAAATAAATAAAAATACCATCTTAGAATGAACCATATTACATGAAAAAGTGAAATTAATGTATCAAGGTGATATCTTTAGAAAGTGTTCATCGTTCCATACATCAGGAATTTTGAGACTTCTAGTTGGATATACATGTTAATTATAAATAGATTGTGGTTAGAAAAAATATTTTTCTCACTTCACCAGTACTTTTTTCTTCTATAAATTTATTTTTTTTATAAAAATTTCAAACATTCAAAAAAGTCAGTTATATAATGAATACCAATACACCCATCACTGGATTTAACAATTGTTAACATTTGGCAAGTTTGCTTCATCAGTTTTTTTGCTGAAGTAGTTTTATAGTAAATTAGAAAAATCATGTATTGATTTCTATGTACTTCAATAAGGTGTTACTAATAAATGACTTTATGTTAAATACCACAAAATACCTTTATTTATTTATTTTCTTAGAGTAGCTTTATTCATAATATATAAAAACTGGAAACAAACCAGATAAACATCCAAAAGTAAATCCATTAACAAACCATGCTGTATTTACACTACAGAATACTCCTCAGCTATAAAAAGGAACAATCTCATACATGCTAACATCAGATTGTTCTCTAAAGCAATTGTATCAATCTATATCCCTACCAGCACTATATGAGAGCTTCCAGTGCACTTGCCACTTGTGGGGAGGGGTTTAGATTTTTGTCACTCTGATAACTATAATACTTTAAACAGTGTTTTTAAAAAAAGTAGCACTGGTACAGGAATACACAGATTGATGGAAGAGAATAGAGAGGCCAGGGATAGACCCACACTTTGGTGGAAGCTTGGTAGATGCCACCCAATATCTTTATCACACCTACCAATAATTTCCTAATACCATCTAACATTTACCCCATATTCAGTTTCATGCAAAACCTCTTGATAAGATCAAATTAAGGATCAGATCAGATCCAATTAAGAATATCATGCTATATTTAATTTTTGTTTCACTGAAGTTCCTTTTCCTTTAAAACAATACTTTCTTTTAATGACTTTTGACTTTTGACAAAACTCAGCTAGTTGTCTTATAGAATGTTCTACCTTCTGGATTTGTCAGTTTGTTTCCTCCAGATGCCATTGAGTTTGTTCCTTACCCTGCATTTTGTGTAAATCAAAAATTAGATGTAAATAATTGATTAGATTCAGGTTAAATATTTTCAAGAAGGAAGTTTCATAGAGGATGTAGCATTATAATATTTTATTTCATCAGATTCCCATATGAAATACTATATTTACGGGGAGTCTATTTTGTAGTGAACACTGAACCCAGAACTGGAAATATATTGGGAAAGAAGACCTATTAAATCTTTGCTCACACAGACCTCAAGCTCTTCTAGTTTCCAACCTTTCTCAGACATAGGATACTTTCTGGCTGAAAAGAGATGTTTCTCTTTAGGTAGTTGTTCTGCTTCCCTTTTTGTAATTTTTTTTTAGTTAGTAAATGTATGAATTATTTATTTTCTATGTGTTTTATAGATATTGTTATTTTTTATTGAGTTATAATTAACATACAACATAATATTAATTTTAGGAGTACAACATAATGATTTGGTATTTTTATACATTATGAAATGATCACCACAATAAGACCACTACCATCTGTCACCATACAAAGTTGTTACAATATTATTGACTATATTACCTGTGTACATTACACCTTTGTATCTTATTTGTCTTATAGCTGGAAGTTTATACCTCTTAATCCACTTCAACTATTTCTTTTTTTCCCCATCACCCTCCCATCTGGTAACCACCCACCAGTTTGTTCTCTGTATCTATGACTCCATTTCTGTTTTATTTTGTTTGTTCCTTTGTTTTTTATTTTTGAAGTCTGTGCTGTTTTCAATTATTTTCGAACATTTAGTCCTGGACATTTTGAGGGCCAGTATCATTTAGAGCCCAGCAGTCCTTGTGAATATTTTTTTTAATAAATTTATTTATTTGTTTGTTTTTGGCTGCATTGGGTCTTCTGTTGCTGCACACAGGCTTTCTCTAGTTGCAGTGAGTGGGGGCTACTCGTAGTTGTGGTGCATGGGCTTCTCATTGCGGTGGCTTCTCTTTGTTGCAGAGCACAGGCTCTAGGCACGCAGGCTTCAGCAGTTACGGCTCGTGGACTCTAGAACACAGGCTCAGTAGTTGTGGTGCATGGGTTTAGTTGCTCTGCGTCATGTCGGATCTTCCCGGACCAGGGCTCGAACCTGTGTCCCCTGCATTGGCAGGTGGCTTCTTAACCATGGCGCCACCAGGGAAGTCCCAGTTTTGTATTTTTAATACAAGGACATTTTGTACCTTTTGTGTCACAAGTTTCATAATTGATGGACCTTTGCTTCTGATTCTTAAATACATTTATAAGGATGTTATCTTCTACTTTTCTTCTTATTGAATAAACAAGCACGTGGGGCCTGAAATTGATCCTAAAACATGTGGCCATGGTCAGGTTTAACAGTTCACTGCCTAATTATTTAATTATATTCATAGTGAGACCCTTGGGCATGCTGATGGTCAGATAACCAGGCAAGGCATTTGCTATTCTATTGACCAACTCCTGTTAAATAATCCAGCATGTTCCGCATTCCAACAAGCCATTTTCATCTAATTTAATATTTTCTCACAATCACAGTTTTCCTTCTTGGAACTGTCCCACTTATTTTTCTTTTAACTATCAAATTTATCTTTAAACCCTTTGCCCTAACTCTGTATGTTTCTCTTTAATAAGGTAGTGTAGTTTCTTCATAAATATTCAGTGAAAAATAGAATCTCATTCTATGGATTTATCGTATGGTTGCTAACTTCAAACCACCACCTCCTCCCTCTTACCAAGCATCATCTCCCTGCCAACGTGGTAGAAATGTTCTTCTTACTTTTTACATACTAATATTAATATATAATTTATTTATCCATCCAAAGTTGACTTTGATATTTATTTTGATACAAGTTTATCAATACTATAATGTTCAGTGTTGAAATAAAGATAATGTCTTTATTCTGCTCAGGATTCTAGGAACTGGATCTAGTTAGTCAGCATTAAGAAATCTCTTTCAGTAGGAAATCTTTCTTTTTCCCAAAGAATATAGACCTATTTTCTTCTCTCAAGGAATTTCTGGCTCAGTGGTTAACAAAATTTTAATGGGGCCATCAGCATTAGCATCACTTGAAAAACTTTTGGAAATGCAAATTCTGGGAACCCACCTTAGCCCTACTCAATCAGAAACTTTAAGGGTGGGCCCCAAGAATCTGTGTTTATGCAAGCCTTCCAGGTGATTCTGCCTATGCTAAAGTTTGAAAAATACTGTTCTAGCCTAAGAGATACTATTATGGTAATATACAAATAGTATGTTAGGTTACAAGCAATCTATCTCCCTTTAGTGTAATTTCACAGATCAGCCTAACTAAATTGCCTCCAATTAATTCAGTCATTCAAAATACAGAGCTGAACGAATTTCTTTGTCCTTTCCTTTGTAAAAAATGTAAAAGTGCTAAAAGAGAAACCTGAAGGAGAATAAACATAACATAGTCTTTCCTCAATAATATTGAAAGTATATTTCCCTCTAAGTCCTTAGACAGCTGTAAGTTTTCCTCTGTGAATTACATTGCTGAAGTAAGTGACAGAATGATTATTGTATTCATTTTTTTGAGCTATTGGAGAAAAAGTGACAGTGACTCATAGAATAACAGAAATTAGAGACGAAGGAGATCAGACCTCATGTATCATCCAGTCTATTCACTTGTCTGAACAAAATTATTTCTTGCAATGTATTTTCTGGTCTTTTAAGCCTAATTTTTTAAACTAGATAACATATTTGGTCTTGTATAAATCAGATTTTTTTTTTTTTTTTTTTTGCGGTATGTGGGCCTCTCACTGTTGTGGCCTCTCCCGTTGCGGAGCACAGGCTCTGGACCCGCAGGCTCAGCGGCCATGGCTCACAGGCCCAGCCGCTCCGCGGCATGTGGGATCTTCCCACCAGGGAAGCACCTAAATCAGATTTTTATATAAAGTCTCTCTTCTATATATAGACGCAACCTAGCATTTTTCTATTTTCAATACATTTGGGTTGGGAGTATTCCAATCTGAAACATTCATTAAGCTCTTGATCTGATGTGCTTATAGGGATATTTGATTCTTTCATTCCCCATGTTACAACTTTATTCAGCCCTACCCCAGGGCTCTTCTCAAAATGAGTTTCTCAGGTTGGTCTTCTTGACATATTCTTCAATATTTTTTAAGTATCTAGCTTAAGCAAAACATGCAATTAGAGGAGCTGAGTAGAATATAAAATGTGTCAGAGTATTTGCACCACTGAGATAAAAGAAAACCAAACTAAAGCAGAACAAAACAGAATGCCATTTTAATGGAATCTGACAGAACATTGAATTGCTCTGAAAAACTTTAGGTAGATACTAAGTGCTTAGGAAGCTATTCTTTTAACACTGTGTAGCAGATTTGCAGTTCAAGTGTACATGCCCCTTCCTTCCTTCTTCCCTCCGTCCCTTTCTCTCTCTCTCTCTCTCTCTCTCCCCCTTGCCAGTCTCTCTCTCTCTCTCTCTTTCTTTCCCTCCTTTCCTTCTCCCTTCCACCCTCCCCGCCTCTTCTTTTTTTGTGTCATTATTCAATTATTTCACAAATATTTATTGAATAACCTTCATGTACCAAAGGGCTTTACTTATGAGCTGTGTAAATTTAGATGGTACTTAACATTACTATACTACAATTTCCTCTTCTGTAAAATAATAGCAACCTCCTAGAATTGTTGAGAGGATGAAATGACACACTGCCTGTGAAAATGCTTACAACAAGTTCAACACATAGTAAGACTGGGGTATCATCCCTCATTTAAACATCAAAAATATCATTGTTTAATAAGAATGATGATGTTCCTACTTAAGATGTGATTAGCAGTCTCTTCTAAGTGTCCTGAACATCCAAACTGGTGCGTCTTTTAAAAATACATAGATACGGAGCGAGAGGTATGTGCATGTTTGTGTGCACACATGCATGAGTTCTTGCTTGCCTGTTTTAGGAAGATTTGGAATATCACACTGATAAGCAGAGCTCTGGGGACTGGTTTAGTGGGTAACCATGCATTTCTAAAAGCCTTGAAGGCAGTAGATTCGGTGCACAAAGAAAACCTGCACATCAGATTAGCATGTTTAGTGAATTTAGAAAGCCAGTCCTGCGATTTAAGTGATACACAGGAGAAATTTTTGAAAATATTTTCTACTTTCTGGTTTTAACAAGTGGCTCTTAGAAGTGGACAATTATATGTGTGACTTGATTACATATGTCTTTGAGCTTTAGTTTTTATATTCAATATATTTGAAGTATCATGACCGTGATTTAAATCTTATTAATAATATTATAAAAATTCAGTGATATTAAAACATTTGAAAGGCTTTTGCTGTGAAATATGAGATGTTTGCTCCTAGTATTTTTATTATAGCCCATGTTTCATTCCATTAATAATTATCAATCTTTTTTGGTGAATCAGTGATATTTACCATAGAAATACTAATCTGATCAGATCTGGAAACAGAATGACCCAGTTGGTCAGTATCCTTACTTGGAAAAGTAACATAAAGCCCTCACTTTTAGAAGATTTTTTTTTTTAACATCTTCATTGGAGTATGATTGCTTTACAATGGTGTGTTAGTTTCTGCTTTATAACAAGAAAGATTTTTGAATAATTACTTGATTTGGGGAAACCTGGTGATCAACTACTGTCAGATTAACCACCACAACAAAAATTCTTTCTTTTTTTCCTACTACTATTATTGGCCCATCCATTCCAGTGTCATTCAACTTAATTCTTAGCAAAACATAATGGCATTCAGTTAAACTATCACCCACTGGCCTTAGATCTCAACTTTTTACCCAGGTTTCTTCCAGCCTTTTGCTTTTTCCTTTCTAGGAAATGAAAAGTTTACCTCCAGGACTGCTATCCTGGCTTCAGAAGCACATGAATACATTCTCTTTTAGCTTAGTGATATAGGAACTAGAGAAGGATGTAAAAATAGCTGAATGGAGGAGCGTGGTATTTATAAATGAAGGTTTCAATGTGTTGCTAAGATAAAATGAATATTAAAATGTGTTAAATAATTACTCCTTAAAACATTTACAAAAGGAGAATAGCCTCAGATTTCAGTGGTACCAAAATGTGAAATGACTTATGTCTAGTGGTCCCCAAACTGAAGATGCTGTGTAAGAAATCAGTGCTGTAGAATTATATAACCACATTTTATGTATTTTGCTTACACACCATCTAAACCAGTATCATTCAGTTAGTTTCAATATGATGAGTCATTCACTTTTCAGAACGTGGCTAGGACAAAGAAAATATACAGTTATATCCCTAAGGAATCCCTCTCTATAATATCCTCCCCAGGATGCAAATTACATATTTATATACCCTTAATATCCATTGTGATTTGGTTGCAAACTAATAACCAAATTCGTGTTTGTGTGTGTGTGTGTGTGTGTGTGTGTGTGTGTGTATGTGTGTGTGTGTGTGTGACAGAGAGAGAGACAGAAGAAAAAGGGAGAGAGTGTGCATAGGTATATTAAGATTCAAAAGGATGATTAAATAGAGATAAAAATATAGTTAAGATATACATATATATATAAACTACGTAGCATGCAAATATACATGTTTATGCTTATATATTTTCCATATTTAGTATCAAACGTTTTATCAAGTAGAAGGGTATACAGAAAAGCTAGATTCAAGACTTTACTCCTTTTTCAGCATTTTATTAACAATTAAAAGCTACAGAGGTAGGTTTATTTTTATTTAATGTGTGGATTTTTCATTATACAGGGTATAAGGACTAAAGATGGAAATTTTACTATAGCACCTCTGTTTTTTTGAAGTAGACATTTTATTGAAATATAAATATTTAGAAAAATGCACAAATCACAAGTGTACAACTCAAATATTTTAACAAAGTGAGCATAACCTTGTAAAGAGCTCCCTGTGAAGAAAAAGAACATTACTGTCACCTCCCAAGTCCCTTCCATGCCTCACCCCAGTCACATGCCCAGTCCCTCATGGGTCTGCCAATATCAAGGATAACCACTATCCTGACTTCCATCATTAGGGACCATTTCTGTTCTTGAACAAATCAAAGTATGTAGTTCGTGTTCTTTTATGCCTGCCTTTTATCTTTTAACATTATGTTTGTGAGACCATTCAGGCTGTTGCTTTAGCAATAATTTGTTCACTCACTTTCATTTTTTTGTATTTCACTATATGAACGCATATATCAGAAATTATTTATTGAATCCTCTGGTAAGAAACTTAGGGTGTTCCCAGTTTTTGGTGATTAATAATGCTATTAATAATGCTGTTATAAACATTATTTTACATGCCTTTGATGAACATATGTATGTATTTTTGTTGGGTATATTCCAAGAGTGAAATGTCTGTATCATATTATATACACATGTTGAAAATGCCATACTTCTAACAAATATGTAGCGCATGCCCCTTTTTTTTAAGTGTGACAAGCCATTTTAGAAGGCAAAGGGGGCTTCCCTGGTGGTGCAGTGCTTAAGCATCCAACTGCCAATGAATGGGACATGGGTTCAAGCCCTGGTCCAGGAAGATACCACATGCTTCAGAGCAACTAAGCCCGTGTGCCACAACTACTGAGCCTGCGCTCTAGAGCCTGTGAGCCACAACTACTGAGCCCACGAGCTGCAACCACTGAAGCTTGTGTGCCTAGAGCCTGTGCTCTGCAACAAGAGAAGCCACCACAATGAGAAGCCCACACACTGCAACAGAGTAGCTCCCACTTGCCACAACTAGAGAAAACCCATGCACAGCTAAAAACAAATAAATAAATAAATTTATTTTTTAAAAGAAAGAAGGCAAAGGACAGGATTTTATGTAGTATCCTTTTCTTATCATTTAACAGTTGTTCTGTGGTGAATTTTCCATGAATAAAATAGCTTTTGTCATTGGGTATGCTGCCATCTTTCTCAGAAAGTAAATTGACTCTTTTTTTTTTTTTTTAAACAACAACTATGTAGTAAATTCAGTATCTATTTTCCTCTGTGAAATATTAACAAATGTTCCTGGCATATAATGCAGTATCTAGTAAACAGAGAGTATTCTTTAAAAAGGTGTTTTTCACCAAAGAAGATATACAGATGTCAAATAAGCATATGAAAAGATGTGCAGAGTTCAGGTTCAAGATGGAGGAGTAGAAGGACATGCACTCACTCCCTCTTGCAAGAGCACCAGAATCACAACTGCTGAATAATCATTGACAGGAAGACACTGGAACTCACCGAAACAGATACCCCACATCCAAAGACAAAGGAGAAGCCACAATGAGATGGTAGGAGGGGTAAAATCACAATAAAATCAAATCCCATAACTGCTGGGTGGGTGACTCACAAACTGGAGAACACTTATACCACAGAAGTCCACCCACTGGAGTGAAGGTTCTGAGCCCCACGTCAGGCTTCCCAACCTGGGGGTCCAGAAATGGGAGGAGGAATTCCCAGAGAATCAGACTTTGAAGGCTAGCGGGATTTGATTGCAGGATTTCGACAGGACTGGAGGAAACAGAGACTCCACTCTTGGAGGGCACACACAAAGTAGAGTGCGCATCAGGACTCGGGAAGGAGCAGTGGCCCCACAGGAGACTGTACTATACCTACCTGCTAGTGTTGGAGGGTGTCCTGCAGAGGAAGGGTGTGGCTCTGGCTCACTGTGAGGACAAGGATGCTGTCAGCAGAAGTTCTGGAAAGTACTCCTTGGTGTGAGCCCTCCCAGAGTCCACCATTAGCCCCACCAAAGAGCAGGGTAGGCTACAGTGTTGGGTCTCCTCAGGCCAAACAACCAACAGGGAGGGAACCCAGCCCCACCCATCAGCAGACAAGTGAGCTCTTTACTGAGCTCTGCCCACCAGAGCAACACTCAGCTCCACCCACCATCTCTCCCTCCCATCAGTAAACTTGCACAAGCAGCTGAGATAGCCTCATCCACCAGAGGGCAGACAGCAGAAGCAAGAAGAACTACAATCCTTCAGCCTGTGGAACAAAAACCACATTCACAGAAAGACAGAAAAGATGAAAAGGTGGAGGACTATGTACCAGATGAAGGAACAAGATAAAACCCCAGAAAAACAACTGAATGAAGTGGAGATAGGCAACCTTCCAGAAAAAGAATTCAGAATAATGATAGCGAAGATGATCCAGGACCTCAGAAAAAGAATGGAGGCAAAGATTGAGAATGTGCAAGAAATGTTTAACGAAGAGCTAGAAGAATTAAAGAATAAACACCTAGAAGAATTAAAGAACAAACAAACATAGATGAACAATACAATAACTGAAATGAAAAATACACTAGAAGAAATCAGTAGCAGAATAACTGAGGCAGAAGAACGGATAAGTGACCTGGAAGACAGAATGGTGGAATTCACTTCCATGGAACAGAATAAAGAAAAAAGAATGAAAACAAATGAAGACAGTCTAAGATACCTCTAGACCAACATTAAACACAACAACATTCGCATTATAGGGGTCCCAGAAGGAGAGGAAAGAGAGAAAGAACCTGAGAAAATATTTGAAGAGATTATACTTGAAAACTTCCCTAACATGGGAAAGGAAATAGCCACCCAAGTCCAGGAAGCACAGAGAGTCCCATACAGGATAAACCCAAGGAGAAACACGCCAAGACACATAGTAATCAAATTGACAAAAATTAAAGACAAAGAAAAATTATTCAAAGCAACAAGGGAAAAATGACAACACATAAGGGAACTCCCATAAGGTTAACAGCAGATTTCTCAGCAGAAACTCTACAAGCCAGAAGGGAATGGCATGATATATTTAAAGTGATGAAAGGTAAGAACCTGCAACCAAGATTACTGTACCTGTCAAGGATCTCATTCACATTTGAAGGAGAAATCAAAAGCTTTACAGACAAGCAAAAGCTAAGAGAATTCAGCACCACCAAACCAGCTCTACAACAAATGCTAAAGGAAGTTATTCTCTAAGTGGGAAACACAAGAGAAGAAAAGGACCTACAAAAACAAACCAATAACAATTAAGAAAATGGTAATAGGAACATACATATTGATAATAACCTTAAACGTGAATGGATTAAAAGCTCCAACGAAAAGACACAGGCTCGCTGAATGGATACAAAAACAAGACCCATACATATACAGTCTACAAGAGACCCACTTCAGACCTAGGGACACATAGAGACTGAAAGTGAGGGGATGGAAAAGATATTCCATGCAAATGGAAATCAAAAGAAAGCTGGGAGTAGCAATACTAATATCAGATAAAACAGACTTTAAAATAAAGAATGTTACAAGAGACAAGGAAGGACACTACATAATGATCAAGGGATCAATCCAAGAAGAAGATATAACAATTATAAAAATATATGCACCCAAAATAGGAGCACCTCAATACATAAAGCAACTGCTAACAGCTATAGAAGAGGAAATTGACAGTAACACAATAATAGTGGGGGACTTTAACACCTCACTTACAGCAATGGACAGATCATCCAAACAGAAAATTAATAAGGAAATGCAAACTTTAAATGACACAATAGACCAGATGGATTTAATTGATATTTATAGGACATTCCATCCAAAAACAGCAGATTACACTTTCTTCTCAAGGGCACATGGAACATTCTCCAGGATAGATCACTTCTTGGGTCACAAATCAAGCCTCAGTAAATTTAAGAAAATTGAAATCATATCAAGCATCTTTTCTCACCATGACACTATGAGATTAGACATCAATTACAGGGAGAAAAACGTAAAAACACAAACACATGGAAGCTAAACAATACATTACTGAATAACCAAGAGGTCACGGAAGAAATCAAAGAGGAAATCAAAAAATACCCAGAGACAAATTAACGAAAACCTGATGATGCAAAACCTATGGGTTGCGGCCAAAGCAGTTCTAAGAGGGAAGTTTATAGCAATACAAGGCTACCTCAAGAAACAAGATAAATCTCAAATAAACAATCTAACCTTACACCTAAAGGAACTAGAGAATGAAGAACAAACAAAACCAAAAGTTAGTAGAAGGAAAGAAATCATAAAGATCAGAGCAGAAGTAAAAAAAATAGAAACAAAGAAAACAGTAGCAAAGATCAATAAAACTAAAAGCTGGTTCTTTGAGAAGATAAACAAAATTGATCAACCATTAGCCAGACTCATCAAGAAAAATAGGGAGAGGGGCTTCCCTGGTGGCACAGTGGTTGAAAGTCCGCCTGCCAAATCAGGGGACACGGGTTTGTGCCCCGGTCTGGGAAGATCCCACATGCCGCAAAGTGGCTAGGCCCATGAGCCATGGCCGCTGAGCCTGCGCATCTGGAGCCTTTGCTCTGCAACGGGAGAGGCCACAACAGTGAGAGGCCTGCGTACTGCAAAAAAAAAAAAAAAAAGTAAAAGAGGGAGAAGAATCAAATCAATAAAATTAGAAATGTAAAAAGAGAACTTACAGCGGACACTGCAGAAATGCAAAGCATCCTAAGAGACTACCACAAGCAACTCTATGTCAATAAAATGGACAACGTAGAAGAAATGGACAAATTCTTAGAAAGGTACAACCTTCCAAGACTGAACCAGGAAGAAATAAAAAATATAGACAGACCAATCACAAGAGGTGAAATTGAAACTGTGATTAAAAATCTTCCAACAGGAGTCCGGGAAGATGGCGGAAGAGTAAGACGCGGAGATCACCTTCCTCTCCACAGATACACCAGAAATACATCTACGCGTGGAACAACTCCTCCGGAGCACCTACTGAACGCTGGCAGAAGACCTCAGACCTCCCAAAAGGCAAGGAACCCCCCACGTACCTGGTTAGGGCAAAAGAAAAAACTAAACAGAGACAAAAGGATAGGGACGGGTCCTGCACCAGCGGGAGAGAGCTGTGAAGGAGGAAAAGTGTCCACACACTAGGAAGCCCCTTCGCGGGTGGAGACTTCGGGAGGCGGAGTGGGGGAGCTTGGGAGCCGCGGAGGAGAGCACAGCAACAGGGGTGCGGAGGGCAAAGCGGACAGATTCCAGCGCAGAGGATCGGGGCCGACCGGCACTCACCAGCCGAGAGGCTTGTCTGCTCGCCCGCCGGGGCGGGCGGGACTGGGAGCTGAGGCTCCGGCTTTTGTCAGAGTGCCGGGAGAGGACTGAGGTTGGCGGCGTGAACACAGCCTGCAGGGCGTTGGTGCGCCGCGACTGGCCGGGAGAGAGTCCGGGGAGGGGTCTGGACCTGCCGAAGAGGCAAGAGACTTTTACGTCCCTCTTTGTTTCCTGGTGCACGAGGGGGGGGATTAAGAATGCTGCTTGAGAGAGCTCCAGGGACGGGCGCGAGCCGCGGCTAAGAGTGCGGAGCCCAGAGATGGACATGGGACGCTAAGGCCGCTGCTGCCGCAGCCAGGAGGCCTGTGTGCAAACACAGGTCACTAGCCACACGCCCTTCCGGGGAGCCTGTGCAGCCCGCCACTGCCAGGGTCCCGGGATCCGGGGACGGCTCCCCCGGGAGAGCGCTCGGCTCGCCTCAGGCTGCAGCGTCACGCCGGCCTCTGCCGCTGCAGGCCCGCCCCGCACTCCGTGACCCTCCCTACCCCCCGGCCTGGGTGAGCCAGAGCCTCCGAATCAGCGGCTCCTTTAACCCCGTCCTGTCTGAGCAAAGAACAGACGCCCTCCGGCGACCTACACGCACAGGCGGGGCCAAATCTAAAGCTGAGCCCCTGGGAACTGTCAGAACAAAGAAGAGAAAGGGAAATCTCTCCCAGCAGCCTCAGAAGCAGCGGATTAAAGCTCCACAATCAACTTGATATACCCTGCATCTGTGGAATACTTGAATAGACAACGAATCATCCCAAATTAAGGAGCCCTGTGGATGAAAGGCTCTTGGTGCTACAGCCAGGAGTCAGTGCTGTGCCACTGAGGTGGGAGAGCCAACTTCAGGACACTGGTCCACAAGAGGCCTCCCAGCTGCACATAATATCAAAAGCAAAAATCTCGGAGAGATCTCCATCTCAACGCCAGCACCCAGCTTCACTCAACGACCAGCAAGCTACAGTGCTGGACATCCTATGCCAAACAACTAGCAAGACAGGAACACAACCCCACCCATTAGCAGAGAGGCTGCCCAAAATCATAATAAGTCTACAGACACCCCAAAACACACCACCAGACGTGGACCTGCCCACCAGAAAGACAAGATCCAGCCTCATCCACCAGAACACAGGCACTAGTACCCTCCACCAGGAAGCCTACACAACCCACTGAACCAACCTTAGCCACTGGGGACAGACACAAAAAACAACAGGAACTACGAACCTTCAGCCTGCAAAAAAGGAGACCCCAAACACAGTAAGATAAGCAAAATGAAAAGACAGAAAAACACACAGCAGATGAAGGAGCAAGATAAAAACCCACCAGACCTAACAAATGAAGAGGAAATAGGCAGTCTACCTGAAAAAGAATTCAGAATAATGATAGTAAGGTTGATCCGAAATCTTGGAGATAGAATGGACAATAGAATGGACAAATTGCAAGAATCAGTTAACAAGGACCTAGAAGAACTAAAGATGAAACAAGCAACGATGAACAACACAATAAATGAAATTAAAAGTACTCTAGATGGGATCAATAGCAGAATAACTGAGGCAGAAGAACAGATAAGTGACCTGGAAGATAAAATAGTGGAAATAACTACTGCAGAGCAGAATAAAGAAAAAAGAATGAAAAGAACTGAGGACAGTCTCAGAGACCTCTGGGACAACATTAAACGCACCAACATTCGAATTATAGGGGTTCCAGAAGAAGAAGAGAAAAAGAAAGGGACTGAGAAAATATTTGAAGAGATTATAGTTGAAAACTTCCCTAATATGGGAAAGGAAATAGTTAATCAAGTCCAGGAAGCACAGAGAGTCCCATACAGGAAAAATCCAAGGAGAAATACGCCAAGACACATATTAATCAAACTGTCAAAAATTAAATACAAAGAAAACATATTAAAAGCAGCAAGGGAAAAACAACAAATAACACACAAGGGAATCCCCATAAGGTTAACAGCTGATCTTTCAGCAGAAACTCTGCAAGCCAGAAGGGAGTGGCAGGACATATTGCAAGTGATGAAGGAGAAAAACCTGCAACCAAGATTACTCTACCCAGCAAGGATCTCATTCAGATTTGATGGAGAAATTAAAACCTTTACAGACAAGCAAAAGCTGAGAGAGTTCAGCACCACCAAACCAGCTCTACAACAACTGCTAAAGGAACTTCTCTAGGCAAGAAACACAAAAGAAGGAAAGGACCTACAATAACGAACCCAAAACAATTAAGAAAATGGGAATAGGAACACACGTATCGATAATTACCTTAAATGTAAATGGACTAAATGCTCCCACCAAAAGACACAGATTGGCTGAATGGATACAAAAACAAGACCCATATATTTGCTGTCTACAAGAGACCCACTTCAGACCTAGAGACACATACAGACTGAAAGTAAGGGGATGGAAAAAGGTATTTCATGCAAATGGAAACCAAAAGAAAGCTGGAGTAGCAATTCTCATATCAGACAAAATAGACTTTAAAACAAAGACTATTAGAAGAGACAAAGAAGGACACTACATAATGATCAAGGGATCGATCCAAGAGGAAGATATAACAATTGTAAATATTTATGCACCCAACATAGGTGCACCTCAATACATAAGGCAAATACTGACAACCATAAAAGGGGACATCGACAGTAACACATTCAT
This sequence comes from Lagenorhynchus albirostris, assembly GCF_949774975.1. Classification (NCBI taxonomy): domain Eukaryota; kingdom Metazoa; phylum Chordata; class Mammalia; order Artiodactyla; family Delphinidae; genus Lagenorhynchus; species Lagenorhynchus albirostris. Next base: position 96,691,894 of record NC_083097.1, on the reverse strand, counting down.
AGTAGGGGACTTTAACACCCCACTTTCACCAATGGACAGATCATCCAAAATGAAAATAAATAAGGAAACACAAGCTTTAAATGATACATTAAACGAGATGGAGTTAATTGATATTCATAGGACATTCCATCCAAAAACAACAGAATACACATTTTTCTCAAGTGCTCATGGAACATTCTCCAGGATAGATCATATCTTGGGCCACAAATCAAGCCTTGGTAAATTTAAGAAAATTGAAATTGTATCAAGTATCTTTTCTGACCACAACGCCATGAGACTAGATATCAATTATAGGAAAAGATCTGTAAAACATACAAACACATGGAGGCTAAACAATACACTACTTAATAATGAAGAGATCACTGAAGAAATCAAAGAGGAAGTCAAAAAATACCTAGAAACAAATGACAATGGAGATACAACGACCCAAAACCTGTGGGATGCAGCAAAAGCAGTTCTAAGGGGGAAGTTTATAGCATTACAACCCACCTTAAGAAGCAGGAAACATCTCGAATAAACAACCTAACCTTGCACCTCAAGCAATTGGAGAAAGAAGAACAAAAAAACCCCAAAGCTAGCAGAAGGAAAGAAATCATAAAAATCAGATCAGAAATAAATGAAAAAGAAATGAAGGAAACAATAGCAAAGATCAATAAAACTAAAAGCTGGTTCTTTGAGAAGATAAACAAAATAGATAAACCACTAGCCAGACTCATCAAGAAAAAAAGGGAGAAGACTCAAATCAATAGAATTAGAAATGAAAAAGGAGAGGTAACAACTGACACTGCAGAAATAAAAGAGATCATGAGAGATTACTACAAGCAACTCTATGCCAATAAAATGGACAATCTGGAAGAAATGGACAAATTCTTAGAAATGCACAACCTGCCAAGACTGAATCAGGAAGAAATAGAAAATATGAACAGACCGATCACAAGCACGGAAATTGAAACTGTGATTAAAAATCTTCCAACAAAGAAAAGCCCAGGACCAGATGGCTTCAGAGGCGAATTCTATCAAACATTTAGAGAAGATCTAACACCTATCCTTCTCAAACTCTTCCAAAATATAGCAGAGGGAGGAACACTCCCAAACTCCTTCTACGAGGCCACCATCACCTTGATACCAAAACCAGACAAGGATGTCACAAAGAAAGAAAACTACAGGCCAATATCACTGATGAACATAGATGCAAAAATCCTCAACAAAATACTAGCAAACAGAATCCAACAGCACATTAAAAGGATCATACACCATGATCAAGTGGGGTTTATTCCAGGAATGCAAGGATTCTTCAATATACGCAAATCTATCAATGTGATAAACCGTATTAACAAACTGAAGGAGAAAAACCATATGATCATCTCAATAGATGCAGAGAAAGCTTTTGACAAAATTCAACACCCATTTATGATAAAAACCCTGCAGAAAGTAGGCATAGAGGGAACTTGCCTCAACATAATAAAGGCCATATATGACAAGCCCACAGCCAACATCATCCTCAATGGTGAAAAACTGAAAGCATTTCCACTAAGATCAGGAACAAGACAAGGTTGCCCACTCTCACCACTCTTATTCAACATAGTTTTGGAAGTTTTAGCCACAGCAATCAGAGAAGAAAAGGAAATAAAAGGAATCCAAATCGGAAAAGAAGAAGTAAAGCTGTCACTGTTTGCAGATGACATGATCCTATACATAGAGAACCCTAAAGATGCTACCAGAAAACTACTAGAGCTAATCAATGAATTTGGTAAAGTGGCAGGATACAAAATTAATGCACAGAAATCTCTGGCATTCCTATATACTAATGATGAAAAACCTGAAAGTGAAATCAAGAAAACACTCCCATTTACCATTGCAAGAAAAAGAATAAAATATCTAGGAATAAACCTACCTAAGGAGACAAAAGATCTGTATGCAGAAAATTATAAGACACTGATGAAAGAAATTAAAGATGATACAAATAGATGGAGAGATATACCATGTTCTTGGATTGGAAGAATCAACATTGTGAAAATGACTCTACTACCCAAAGCAATCTATAGATTCAATGCAATCCCTATCAAACTACCACTGGCATTTTTCACAGAACTAGAACAAAAAATTTCACAATTTGTATGGAAACACAAAAGACCCCGAATAGCCAAAGCAATCTTGAGAACGAAAGAAGGAACTGGAGGAATCAGGCTCCCAGACTTCAGACTATACTACAAAGCTACAGTTATCAAGACGGTATGGTACTGGCACAAAAACAGAAATATAGATCAATGGAACAGGATAGAAAGCCCAGAGATAAACCCACGCACATATGGTCACCTTATCTTTGACAAAGGAGGCAGAAATGTACAGTGGAGAAAGGACAGCCTATTCAATAAGTGGTGCTGGGAAAACTGGACAGCTACATGTAAAAGTATGAGATTAGATCACTCCCTAACACCATACACAAAAATAAGCTCAAAATGGATTAAAGACATAAATGTAAGGCCAGAAACTATCAAACTCTTAGAGGAAAACATAGGCAGAACACTCTATGACATAAATCAAAGCAAGATCCTTTCTGACCCACCTCCTAGAGTAATGGGAATAAAAACAAAAGTAAACAAATGGGACCTAATGAAACTTAAAAGCTTTTGCACAGCAAAGGAAACCATAAAGAAGACCAAAAGACAACCCTCAGAATGGGAGAAAATATTTGCAAATGAAGCAACGGACAAAGGATTAATCTCCAAAGTTTATAAGCAGCTCATGCAGCTTAATAACAAAAAAACAAACAACCCAATCCAAAAATGGGCAGAAGACCTAAATAGACATTTCTCCAAAGAAGATATACAGAGTGCCAACAAACACATGAAAGAATGCTCAACATCACTAATCATTAGAGAAATGCAAATCAAAACTACAATGAGATATCATCTCACACCAGTCAGAATGGCCATCATCAAAAAATCTAGAAACAATAAATGCTGGAGAGGGTGTGGAGAAAAGGGAACCCTCTTACACTGTTGGTGGGAATGTAAATTGGTACAGCCACTGTGGAGAACAGTATGGAGGTTCCTTAAAAAGCTACAAATAGAACTACCATATGACCCAGCAATCTCACTACTGGGCATATACCCTGAGAAAACCATAATTCAAAAAGAGTCATGTACCAAAATGTTCATTGCAGCTCTATTTACAATAGCCCAGAGATGGAAACAACCTAAGTGTCCATCATCGGATGAATGGATAAAGAAGATGTGGCACATATATACAATGGAATATTACTCAGCCATAAAAAGAGACGAAATTGAGCTATTTGTAATGAGGTGGATAGACCTAGAGTCTGTCATACAGAGTGAAGTAAGTCAGAAAGAGAGAGACAAATACCGTATGCTAACACATATATATGGAATTTAAAAAAAAATGTCATGAAAAACCTAGGGGTGAAACAGGAATAAAGACACAGACTTACTAGAGAATGGACTTGAGGCTATGGGGAGGGGGAAGGGTAAACGGTGACAAAGCGATAAAGAGGCATGGACATATATACACTACCAAAAGTAAGGTAGTTAGCTAGTGGGAAGCAGCCGCATAGCACAGAGAGATCAGCTCGGTGCTTTGTGACCGCCTGGAGGGGTGGGATAGGCAGGGTGGGAGGGAGGGAGACGCAAGCGGGAAGAGATATGGGAATATATGTATATATATAACTGATTCATTTTGTTGTGAAGCTGAAACTAACATACCATTGTAAAGCAATTATACTCCAATAAAGATGTTAAAAAAAAAAAAAATCTTCCAACAAACAAAAGTCCAGGACAAGATGGCTACAGAGGTGAATTCTATCAAACATTTAGAGAAGAGCTAACACCTATACTTCACAAAATCTTCAAAAATTTGCAAAGGAAGGAACACTCTCAAACTCGTTCTATGAGGCCACCATCACCCTGATACCAAAACTAGACAAAGATACTACAAAAAAAGAAAATTACAGACCAATATCACTCATGAATATAGGTGCAAAAATCCTCAACAAAATACTAGCAAACAGAATCCAACAACACATTAAAAGGATCATGCACCATGATCAAGTGGGATTTATCCCAGGAATGCAAGAATTCTTCAATATACATAAATCAATGAATGTGATACACCATATTAACAAACTGAAGGATAAAAACCATATGTTCATCTCCATAGATGCAGAAAAATCTTTTGACAGAATTCAACACCCATTTATGATAGAAACTCTCTAGCAAGTGGGCATAGAGGCAACCTACCTCAACATAATAAAGGCAATATACAACAAACCCACAGCAAGCATCATTCTCAATGGTGAAAAACTGAAAGCCTTTCCTCTAACATCAGGAGCAAGACAAGGATATCCACTCTCCCCACTATTATTCAACATATTTTTGGAAGTCTTAGCCACGGCAATCAGAGGAGAAAAATAAAAGGAATACAGATTGGAAAAGAAGAAGTAAAACTTTCACTGTTTACAGATGACATGATACTATACATAGAGAATCCTAAAGATGCCACCAGAAAACTACTAGAGCTAATCAATGAAGTTGGTAAAGTTTCAGGGTACAAAATTAATGTGCAGAAATCTCTTGCATTCCTATACACTAATGATGAAAAATCAGAAAGAGAAATTAAAGAAACACTCCCATGCACCATTGCAACAGAAAGAATAAAATACCTAGGAATAAAACTATCTAGAGAGACAAAAGACCTGTATGCAGAAAACTATAAGATAATGATGAAAGAAGGTAAAGATGATACAAACAGATGGAGAGATATACCATGTTCTTGGATTGGAAGAATCAATATTGTGAAAATGACTATACTACCCAAAGCAATCTACAGATTTAATGCAATCCCTATCAAATTACCAATGGCATTTTTTACAGAACAGGAACAAAAAAATCTTAAAATTTGTATGGAGACACAAAAGACCCTGAATAGCCAAAGCAGCCTTGAGGGAAAAAAAAAACAGAGCTGGAAGAATAAGATTCCCTGACTTCAGACTATACTGCAAAGCTACAGTAATCAAGACAATACGGTATTGTCACAAAAACAGAAATATAGATCAATGGAACAGGATAGAAAGCCAAGAGATAAACCCATGCACCTATGGTCAACTAATCTATGACAGAGGAAGCAAGGATATATAATGGAGAAAAGACAGTCTCTTCAATAAGTGGTGTTGGGAAAACTGGACAGCTACATGTAAAAGAATGAAATTAGAACACTCCCTAACACCATATGCAAAAATAAACTCAAAATCGATTAGAGACCTGAATTTAAGACTGGACACTATAAAACTCTTAGAGCAAAACATAGGAAGACACCCTATGACATAAATCACCGCAAGATCATTTTTGATCCACCTCCTAGAGTATTGGAAAAAAAACAAAAATAAACAAATGGGACCTAATGAAACTTAAAAGCTTTTGCACAGCAAAGGAAACCATAAACAAGACACAAAGACAACCCTCAGAATGGGAGAAAATATTTGCAAACAAATCAATGGACAAAGGATTAATCTCCTAAATATATAAAACGCTCATGCAGCTCAATATTAGAAAAACAAACAACCCAATCCAAAAATGGGCAGAAGACCTAAATAGACATTTCTCCAATGTTGCTAGGGTTTCAGTGGGAGGGAGGGATGGACGATGGATAGGTGGAGAATTAGGAATTTTTAGGACAGCAAAACTATTCTGTATGTTATAGTAAAGATGGACACATTATATATTTGTTAAAACCAATGGAAAGAAATTCACAACACAGAGAGTAAACCTTAATGTAACCTATGGACGTTAGTTAAATATAATGTGTCTATAACATTTCATCAGTGAAAACTAATTTACCACATGAATTCACGATGTAAATAATAGGGGAAACTCTATGGGGGTCAAGAGGGGTGTGTGTGAAAACTATGTGTATTTTCCAATCAATTTTTTCTGTAAACCTAAAATTGCTTTAAATAATAAAGTCTGTTAATTTAAAAAATGTGTTCCTGATGAAGGCCTCAACACATTTTCTTCAATTTCTCATCCTTTCCATTCAGATGGCATATCAAAGTGCTAAGTCCTGAGCCAGGAAGAAGTGGAAGTAACCTTCTACTTGTACTTTACTACTGAACCTGTACTTCAATCTTTGTGTGCAGGATTCTCTTTGTCACCTATCCCCCGAATCCAGTTTTAAATAAAGTTTGAGTTATTTCAAATGAAAGACAAACAAGCTGTACATCTTTGGGACTGTATGATTAGGGAATTTAAAGAACAAAATTCTTATGATGTTTGGATGAATAACAATTATCATCCAGAGCTTAATCTTTTTATAGTCCATTTACATGGAAAATGAATCATAATAAGATGTCAAGCCCCAGGGAGTATGATAAATTGTTACCTTCTCTATGCTTTGGGGTGTTTTTTCATGCTCCACTGCTTTCCACTTAGAAGACTTGTTGGAAGTGTTTCTCATATTTTAGAGAAAGTACATTGAAAAAATTGAACTCCAGTCTCTTCTAGAATATCAGAAAGATCCACCCTGTTCAACATTTTCTGCTTGACATATAATTTTAGAGAGAAATTTGGAGAGAAAAAAGTTGAAAATCAACCTAATTTTTTAATGCATTTGGTTTTATATTTTTTCCTGCTTATGTTCTGAAAGAATGTCTATACCATTCCATTGATCTGTATGTCAGAAACACAAGTGGCCTTTTAACCATGTAACCTCAGAAAATGAGCACTCATTAGTAAAAATCAGATAGATGTGGCTTCATGAAAGTGTGGATGGTGAGATATAGGAAACAGAGAAAAATATTCTTTATGAAATTTTGCTATAATGAGGATCTTAAAAGTGGGGCTACTGAAGGGTAATACAAGGTCTAAAGAAGACAACTTTAAGATGGAAGAAATTAGAGCATGTCAGTATGCTGCTGGAAATGATACAGTAGAGATGGGAAATGCATGGTGAGACAAAGGGGGAGGATTGCTGGAGAGATACACTTGAGTAGGTGAGAGGGAATGAAATTCAGGGCATGAGTAGCAGGACTGGCCTCAGATGTGAGCATGGACAATTGATTGAGAGTAACAGGAGGGAATGTTGAATGCATTGGCTGCATATGCAGGAGGGTGGGGAGAGGAAGCAGTGGGAAACTGTGGATGTTCTTTTCTAATTGCACCTCAGAAAAATAGGAAACAAAGAAAAATAGGAAACTCAGCAATTGAATTATGATGACAAAGGACTAGGAGTTAAAAATTTGAAAAGAGAGGAGGAGAGTTTAAAAAGTTTGCCATAGGGGCTTCCCTCGTGGCTCAGTGGTTGAGAATCTGCCTGCTAATGCAGGGGACACGGGTTCGAGCCCTGGTCTGGGAGGATCCCACGTGCCGCGGAGCAGCTAGGCCCGTGAGCCACAACTACTAAGCCTGCGCGTCTGGAGCCTGTGCTCTGCAACAAGAGAGGCCGCGATAGTGAGAGGCCCGTGCACCGCGATGAAGAGTGGCCCCCGCTTGCCACAACTAGAGAAAGCCCTCGCACAGAAACGAAGATGCAACACAGCAAAAATAAACTAATTAATTAATAAACTCCTACCCCCAACATCTTAAAAAAAAAAAAAAAGCAAAGTTTGCCATAAGCATGGAAATGTAAATGGGAAAAATATAGCAAGAAATACATCCTGTTGTGTTTATTATTGGATTTATACAGCTAATCATAGCATTAAGTACTTTGTTTTGAATTCTAAGAAATAATACTATTAAATCATTAATAGTGAAACTGAATATACAAATGGACCATAGCCAGATCTTATATGAGAATAGATTTCTGACCCACAGCTCTATAGAAATAATATAGAGTCAAGACTCTATCAACACATGTCCTTTCTGTCACACACAGTCTTGCTCTGTGTCCCTTGACCTGTCTTCTTTCTGTGCATGTCTGTCTCTGTGTCTCTTCTTTTCTTATAAGGACAATAGTCATATTGGATAGGAGCCCACCATACTCCAGTATGACCTATCTTAACTAATCACCTCTGCAATGACCTTATTTCTAAATAAGGTCACATCCTGAGGCACTGGCCTTAGGACTTCAACATGTCATTTTTGGGGACACACTTCAGCTCATAACAGAGGGCAAGGCAAAGTGTACAAAGTTCTTAGCTGCTCATTAGTTAATTAAGGACTATTTTGTATTGCTGTTTTAATATTTTCTATATATTTGTTTACTCCCTACTTTATTTTACAGAGGATTGGAGGCAGCTTAAACAAAAATATATAAAATAAAATTGTGATTAAAGAAAAATATAAATAGAACAAGACAATGCAAAATATAAGTAAAACTAAGATGAGCAAGAAAAAGAAGTAAGATAGAATAAAGGTTAGGGAAAGAGAATACACTGGCTGAGTACAGTGTAGGGGCAATTACACAGATCTGAGTTTGAATAATAGCTTCCCTATTCACTGCTATGTGAACATGGGAAAGCCATCTAACTTCCCTTTCTCATCTGTAATAAGAATAATCTTTTTAGTCAGCATGAAACCTTTCATTCAGGATACAAAATTTAAAGAGGCAGTTTTTCTAAACTTAGCACCATGCCTGACAAAAGATATGTAGTAAATGATAGTACTTTCTCATATATTAACTTTAAGAAAACAAATATAGTAACATTTTTACTCTGAGTGTTCAAATTTGCCTTTGAGCTCCCAAGAAGCCATGGAAAAGGATTATATTAATGGAATATGTAATCATCACATTCAGACAAGGAAAAGTTCTTTAGAGGAAGCCAAACTTTTGAACTTACAATTTCCCAGAGATACTTCCATGTGAAACTTTGTAGAGATCATTCTGAATTATACAGTGAAAATGTTCTTTCAAAAAGCAGTATTGGATATTTTGAATGCTTTTTTCCTTAGGACATTCTCTGAGAAAATTTAAATCAATCATCAAAGAACTAAGATAAATTTTACTAGAGTGTGTGCTGTTTGGTGGAATATATAGTTTTTATTCTTCCACAAGTACCATTTTCTTCACTCATTTTTTTTTGGGGGGAGGGAATAAATAACAGAGTCTGAGTTTGAGGTGAGATGAGAGTTTGCGTTATAATTATGTTGATCCAGTAGAATTACTCTTCGATTTGTGTCATTGATTTCACTCAACTAATAGTTAAGTGCCTCCTATACATCCACTATTCTCTGCCTCAGAATTGACAGTAAGTGGAAACAAGAATTTCTGTCTTTTTTGTGCTTACCCTCTAATGGAAGGAGGCAGAGAACAAAGAATTGTAAAAGTGGTTGTACCCTTGCATGAAGGTAAATAGGTTGCTACCCCTGCCTAAAGTTACCACCATACCATCCAGAATACATAGTCTGTTTCTTCTCAATATAACAGCAGAAATAGCTTAGAAAGAGAGAGAGAGAGGAAGTGGTGTCAGACAGGGTCTCAGAAGAAGATTACATGGAGCGCTCTCTAGAAAAGACAGCCAGGAATCCAGATGATACTGCTATTGGAGGTCATAGTAAAGGCGGTTCTGATTCTATTCCCAGTTTCACAGGCTGTGAGTCTAGCTCCCCTACATATGATTTCTCTAAACTCCTAAGCTTACTTAGTATCCACCTTCTAGGAGAGATGAAGGCTGGGACAGACTGGCCTTGTGGCAGTGGCATCATCATGGCATCTTCCATGATGCCATGAAGTTAAAAAATTCTCAGAAATCTTGAATCACATTTATAGGGAAAGATCATGTGAAAAACTGAACTTTTCTGGCTTCCCACCTGCTTTGCATTCTTTTTCCAGTAGCCTATACTTCCCATAGGAGATCCGTGCACAATCACAGGACAGAGTCCTGTTCCTCTGGCCCTCATCTGTTCTCCCTTGTCAGGCCAATGTGTCATTCCAAAGCTCCCCAGTCAGGCCAATGTGTCATTCCAAAGCTCCTTAAAAATCTCGTGACAATTTTTTCCACTTAATTAAAAATGAAAATTACTAATTTTTTTAATTTATAATCTGATAAAAAAATTTAGAAAATGGCTAGTCCACTTTAGGTAGAAGTTTTGTAGATATTGAGGAAGATGAGAAAATAACCTTTCACTCTGTCACACCCAAGTTGAATTTTTCAGCATAATAGGCTGGTATACTCATCCCAATTACTCCCAACTACATCTATCTATGTGACTGGAAATAATAAATATTGTCTTAAGGAATTTGGAGATCTGTGTGTATGTGTGTGTGTTCGTGTGTGTGTGTGTGTGTGTGTGTGTGTGTGTGTGTATGAATATACTAGCACTGGTTTTAAAGGTTTAAAAAAATAACAGTGACAATGTTGAAATTTACTTGAGTCATATATTCCCAGAAAACAGTAACAGTTGAGAAATCCCTCCATCTTTTTTCTCTGAAAACCTCCTTACCATTTTGTGTTCTGAGAAACTGCTAACCACAAAGGACCACTTTGCCCTTGGTATTCCAAAATAATAGCCACCCCCATCCTTCCTTATGACATTTTTAAAACCCCAATTGTTCTCCCTTTTCTTTGATATGTTCCTCATTAGTAGACATTCTCCCTATTGCAATAAACTACATGAAATCATCTCCTTAATTATCTTGTGCATTATATCTTAGCAGCCACTATCTTTTTTATTTTTACAAAGTCAACACAAACTTTTGAATTAAACAGTTTTTTAATGAATCAACCCTTTAGAAATATTATTTTATAAAGACTTAGAATGCATGCTATTTTTCTTTTTTTAAAAAAAAATTCACTGGCTAAGTTAGAACAATAGACATATCTTTTAGTTTTACAGAAAATACACAAAATGAGAATAGATTTGCTTTTTGCAATTTTTTTCACAACTTCTCTTATAAGAAATATGTTTTGGAGGTAAAGTTTTATTTACTGTATGTTAAACCAACCAATATGAAAGTTCTTTAAGTTTCTTAAAAATGGGCTCAGCTTTTTTATGATGAAACGTTTAACCTGGGGAGTCCTTTTAACACACAGGGCAGTTAATCTTCTTTACGTAAGCCTGTATCTGTGAATAAATATTTTGTTAGACTCTTACATGGGTAAAATTAGAGAACCAGAGAGTTGTAATCCTCTAAAGAAATAGCAGTATTTGTTTTCATTTAATGGAAGAGTTATTTTTCACTCATTTTTATTTATTTATTTTTAACATCTTTATTGGAGTATAATTGCTTTACAATGGTGTGTTAGTTTCTGCTTTATAACAAAGTGAATCAGTTATACATATACATATGTTCCCATATCTCTTCCCTCTTGCGTCTCCCTCCCTCCCACCCTCCCTATCCCACCCCTCTAGGTGGTCACAAAGCACCGAGCTACCTAGTTTTACTACTGGAATATTCTGAAAATTGTCACTTACAGATATAGATCATTTATCCTGAGTCAAATCATCAGTTCTTTGGAGGATCAAAAACCTGCACACTAAAAGACGAATGGCAATTCTATTTTAAAGTATTCAGGTATAACTGGAAAGTACATGTCCATATTAGATAATTTAAAGTTGCCCCTTTTAAAAGCAGTTATTGCTGCTTCTTTCAGAGCCTGAGCCTGTCCTGGATTTATAGGATTCCTATTAACTTAGAATAATTCAAACGACTTTTCTTTTTGTCCAAAAAGCAGGGAGAGAATACCTCAGCACATGACTCAAGTGAACAAAATTATGAGATGTATTTATCCATTGAAGAAAATGAAGTATTTTGAAACTCTTTAGTAGCAATTTTTTACACAATTGCAATGTAAACAACATCTATATACACACACACACATATATACATACATATATGTACATATATATACCAATATAAATATATATATATGTACCAATGTTTTGATATATTTATCAGGGCCATTCTTAACTATTCATTAAAGCAATACAAAACAAAGAAACCTTTAGCCAGTCAACCGCCCAGTGGTGAATGCCACTTTCATGCCACCTGAAATAAAACCATATATCTTCAAGGACATTCTACAGCCCACAGATATCACTGAGTTCAGACTTTGCATCTGTTTTATATCACTGCATTCATTGGTTAATCACCACAAGGGGAAAGTTACGTGACGATTCCTATCACCACTTAGCCACTCCAAATGAGGATACTGTTTTCAAACATGATAAACTTACCCAAAGCAGGAAAACCCAAAGGAAGTTTCTTGTTTAATCCCAGATGAAGATTTTTTCTGACTCTATTTTAATTATCTTCTTTGATTATAAATGAGAAGACTTTCCTCTGGTTTGTCTGGTTTCACGTTCTTATAATTAATGTAGCAGTGGGGGGTGTTCAAATGTAGTGCTTCCTGAAATGGGAAATACCAGAAATTAATATGGCAGTATGTTACGTGGAAGGATTCTGTAGTTACTTAAGTGATGAGACACTGCACACTCTGTTCACGTAATGGAAATCCAATGTTGAGAGTTAGTTAACTACTCCATGATATTGCTGCCTCACCATCTATTTTGTGTGGCCAGGGGCCCTGAAGGGGCCTCGGACTGACGCTATCTCCTCCTGAGATTGCAGGCTCTATATGACAGCCTACAGAGTCACAAGCAGATGTAAGCTCTTGGTATGACTTCCCTAGGAGCCCCTGTGAGCGACAGTCTCCCCTACCTTCCAGGACCTTCTCCTTGTGTGCCCCTTAGATAAGTCCCCTGTGAGCTTATCCAAACCGTGGTCTTTTTGGTTTGAATTGACCAATCTGGCCTTAACCCAGAAACCCCAAAGTTTCCCCTATGGATACTAATAAAAGCATGCGCCCCAGGTTCTGTCATTCTCTCTGTCTGCACTCTTCCTTGACCTCCCTGTGTGGCCCCTTGTGACATGCCATTTACTTCCTCCAGAACCTGTGAATAATAAACTTCTCTCTGTCAGTTTCCCTTATGGTCTTTTGTTGAACCATCCAACACACCAGACTGTACTTAAATGTTCATGTAACAAAGTCACATCTCTCAAAATGCATCTTCTTAAAGACCCTAAGTCTTGCAGTAAAAATGTTTAATTTTATTTAAATGTATTTAATGTTTAATTTTATTTAATTATGAGTGAACAAGTTTGGGTAATTCTACACTAATACATTAGGTGGTTTCAAGTAACATAAACTTGTAAGCTCTCATCTATACTGGACCTTATTATAAATATATGCAGGAAAGCAAAAAATCTTTTCAATAGCCTCATAGTCAGGTCTCATAGAGGAATTTTTTTTTTAATTTTTAATATATTTTTTATTTATTTTATTCATCCATAGTTGATTTACAATGTTGTGTTAATTTCTGCTGTACAGCAAAGTGATTGTTATACATATATTATTCTTTTTTCTATATTATTTTCCATTATGGTTTATCATAGAATATTGAATATATTTCCCTTTGCTATACAGACAGTCCTTGTTGTTTATCCATCCTATATATGAGTTTGCATCTGCTAATCCCAAACTCCCAATCCATCCCTTCTGCACACCCCTGCCACTCGCAACCACAAGCCTGTTTTCTGTGTTTGTGAGTCTGTTTCGAAGATAAGTTTATTTGTGTCATATTTTAGATTCCACACATAAGTGATATCATATGGTATTTGTCTTTCTCTTTCTGACTTACTTCACTTAGCATGATAATCTCTAGGTCCATCCATGTTGCTGCAAATGGCATTTCATTCTTTTTTATGGCTGAGTAGTATTCCATTGTATATATGTACCACATTTTGTTTATCCATTCATTTGTCAATGGACATTTTGGTTGTTTCCATGTCTTGGCTATTGTGAACAGTGCTGCTATGAACACTGTGGTACATGTATCTTTTCAAATTATAGTTTTGTTTGGATATACGCCAGGAGTGGGATTGCTGTATCATATGGCAACTCTATTTTTAGTTTTTTGAGGAACCTCCATACTGTTCTCCTTAGTGGCTGCACCAACTTACATTCCCACCAACAGTATAAGAGCGTTCCCTTTTCTCCACACCCTCTCCAGCATTTGTTATTTGTAGACTTTCTCATCATGGCCATTCTGACTGGAGTGAGGTAGTACCTCACTGTAGTTTTGATTTGCATTTCATCACAGAGGAATATTTTGTTACTCATGGTTTACAGGCATCCAAATGATGATCAGAATAAGATTGATGCTATGGTGATCTGATCCTCCAATCAGCAGAGGCATTACTATTCCCTTTCTCTGATACCATTATGGAAACCCAATTGACCAATAGTAGAAGGAGGAATGGGAGCAGTAGAAGCACTGACAAGAAGATCTCAAATTGAATCACGAAAGAGAATTGGTTGGATTAATCAGTCACAAGCCAGTATAGGCAGCTCTTCTCCAAGACACCTCAGTGAAGGAGGTGGCTAGACTGGACACTTTTAGAATCATAGATCATCATGCTTTGTGTCACATGACTTACTCCTTTGCTCATAGCTAATCGGGCCAAAGTCAAGGCAGTTGACTTGGAGTTGTATGCCTTATTTATTATATGTTAAATTGTTATATGTACAGGGGTCGCTTTCTGAACCATCTGTTTTTTTAAATTGGACTAGCAGTTTTTCAGGGTCACTGAAATGAATTGACAACTGTCCACCTATATTTTAATCACTTGGTGTAACTTCTGAAACAATTTTTCAAGGCCAGTATTATACCCATTAGTACTTCTAAGCTAAGATTCGGCAGACTGTCCAAGTTTAGTAAAGTGTCAGAGATTCAAAGCCTGTTTGGTTCAACACCTAAGGTAAAGTTTCTTTGATCTGTCACCATCTTCCTCTCTTGCTTACTCTACAGCTAAGACAGACTCGAGCATCAGTCCACCCCCACCTTTCATGATTCTTCTTTTTGGGGTTGATTCATCAAAGAGAAGTTATGTGTAGTAGAACAGATGCCCTTGTATCCTTCTCATTTTTTTCTGTGTCTCACAGAAATAATCATTGGAATTTACGAGGAAATCAATGTTATGTCTACTGAACTTGGCCTAATATACATATGCAGGAAAAGTTGTTAGGGAATTAATTGACCTCTATCCTATTTTAGGTTTGTTGTAAAATACATTCATTCATTCAGTTTAGTCAGATCCTGTTTCTGCCTTAAAATTGTCTTTATGGAAATACTGACTGATGCAGAATCCCTGTTAGGAATATAAGATGACTATGATACTTAGAAGTGTTTTCTTCCTTCCTCAAAATGAGAAATGACTACCCAGCCAAGAAAAACTAGGTCTGCACAAGTTTAACTTCTTAGTCAACATCTGAAGTAAAGTTGTAACCTTGGTAAATGAATTTGCTTGTTATGCCTACCTCTCTTCCTCTGTAATATAGAACTTGTCTATCATAACTGTTAGCATTTACGTATTGAGGGTGATTTTTACATAGAGAGTCCGAGAGAAGAATCCACTCATCTCAGATTTTCTGGTTGTATTTTAGCCTCCCAGCTTTTCTCATACATAAATGGTTTTTAGAACCTTGAGATGGGAAGGTCGGACTTAGTTTCTATCACCAATACTGTCTCACATTGTACAATTATGTTAAGTTCGATATTCAAAAAAGCCTGGTTTTATTGATCCAGCCAATATATTGCAAAAAGATTCTAGGACCCTGAATATTCCAGTCCTTTGAACTGTGGAAAAACACTAGGACAGCGTGAGAACGTACTGTACAAAGTACTCAACGGCCTGAGAAATATTTGGCCTTGGATGAAGTAATAGATAAAAGGCTTATTCCTAGGACTGAGTGGCATAGCTCAACCTCTGTCTAAAACAGAGGATGGACAGTCAAAAATATTTTTCTGCTCCAGAAAAAGGGGTTTTTGGAAATGATCTTTTAAGAAGTCAGGAAAGGGTAAGTGTTTGTTAGTTTTACTCTTGAGCCCCAAAAGGTGGCTGACAGTTCTAACCAGTCTGATTATACCATACAACAGATCTGTCTACCCATAGTGATAAGCCATTTGTGGGGATCCTCGCTTCTGTAACATATTCCTGTCTTCCAAGTATCATCTCTCTTCATTTTATTTTTGTCTAACCTAACCATTTGCTTTTGTCCAACAGATTTAGTTTACTATTTAGTTTTCAGCTATATTTATGTCGCCTGCCCCATATAGACTAGACCCAAGGAAATGCTGCCTTTCTGTATCACTTTGCTCTGACTGGTGGCTGGCATGGGCTCCACTTTCTCCCCTAAGATACTTTGGATATTTTCCCCCTGGTGTTTTGCCTGTTTTAAAGGGTAATCTATATGATCCATTTTTTCTGCTCTCCTTCATGCCCTTCTTCTGCTTCTCCTTTCACTGACTTTATTACTACCAAACACCTCATTTTTCAGTCTGGCTTTACTTTCTTTTGGTGTCATAAACTCAGAGCCAAGCAATTTTGTCAGATACTTGGTAAACATTTTTATCTTTAAATTCTGGCCTTTCTTTGGCTTTGGAAAGTTGTCTTATTTCTTTTTTTATTAGATTTTTAATGGGTAGTTTTAGGTTTATAGAAAAATTGCATAGAAAGTATAGAGTTCCCATATTACATACCCCACATACACCCCTCCTTTCCCCACACACAGTTTCACCTATTAACATCTTTCATTAGTGCCCTACATTTGTTACAATTATTTAACTTTTACTGATACATTATTATTAACTAAAGTCCACACTTTACATTAGGGTTCATTCTTTATATTGTGCAGTCCTAGGGGTTTTAACACGTGTAGAATGACATGTATCCACCATTATAGTATCTTAGAGAACAGTTTTGCAGCCCTAAGATTGCCCTCTGCTCTACCTATTCATCTCTACCCCTCTCTCTGAACCCCTGAAAAACACTATTTTACTGTCTCTTTAGTTTTGACTCTTCCAGAATGTCATATTGTTAGAATCATATAGTAGGTACCTTTTGCAGACTGGCTTCTTTCACTTAGCAAAATGTATGTAGGGTTCCTCTATGTGCTTCCATAACTTGATAGCTCATTTCTTTATTCACATACATTTAATTTTATTTCATTGATCACTTTGTTTTTTTCTGTTCCATTTGGCCATTCTCATCTCTTAGATTCTTTAATGTGTGACCTCTTAGGCCTGTCCTCCTGGTATTTATTTCATCATATTTATCCTTTTTGTCTTTTCCTCTGAATTCTAAGAGAATGTCATGACAACTTAAAATTGAAGTAACTTTTTTCAGATTTTAATCAGCAATAGTGCTTTTCATTTCCATGAATTATTTCAGATTTCCAATGACTTCAATCTATCTAGATGCCTCTCTCTTAGAACGAGCTCTCATCTTTATTGCTTGAATGCCTTCCTATCTTGTCTCTCTACATCTCCTTCTAGCCTCTGCCAACCTAATGCCCACAGACTTGCCAGAGTGATATTCAAAAACCAAATTTGGTCATGTCATTTTCTTGCTCATAATTCTTCAGTTTTCCATTATTCTTAGGATAAAATTCAAAATCCTCAACATAGCTCCCTAGACTCTGGATGAGCTAGCCCTTTCTTCTAGGACCTCCAGCCTAACCTGTATCTTTCCTCCCTCAATCTTTCGGTTTGGCCTCTTGGTTCTTGGAACATATTATTTATTCTCATTTCTAATGATTCTTATATGATTTTTATTCTGCCTGCTTCGTGTTTTCCCCAAGTCTTGCCTGGCTAATTCCAACTCATGTTTTCCTTCTCAGTTTCCTTCTCAGTTTCCTTCTCAGTCATTTGTTTCCTTCTCAGTTTCCTTCTCAGTTTCCTTCTCAGTCATTTGTTCAGGGAAGCCTTCCGCGGTTCCACAAATCAGGTCAGCAGCCTCCTGTTGTGTGTGTTACTTGTGGTGTGGTTCCCCACCATAGTGCTATATGCACACTTGTGATTAATTTTAATTAAGTGGGATGAGACGAGTAGTTTACCACTTAAATGCAGACTTTGTTAAGGACAGGAAGTGTGTCTTCTTCATTCACAACAGGGTCCTCAGAGCCTAGCTCAGTCCCTGCAACATGGCAGTATACAATAAATACTTGTTGAAGAAATGGTTTTCCTCACCTCTTCCCTTTTTTGCATAGGACTATTCTAGTTTCATAGATCCACTATCTCAAAATCTTGTTAAAAATACAAAGTTGGGCTTCCCTGGTGGCGCAGTGGTTGAGAGTCCGCCTGCCGATGCAGGGAACACGGGTTTGTGCCCCGGTCCGGGAGGATTCCCACATGCCACGGAGCGGCTGGGCCCGTGAGCCATGGCCGCTGAGCCTGCGGGTCCAGAGCCTGTGCTCCGCAACGGGAGAGGCCACAACAGTGAGAGGCCTGCGTATCGCAAAAAAAAACAAAGTAAACATTTGAAAATTCCATTTTCTTCTTCGTACTGTACTTCAGAGGATGTGTTTGCTCTGATTTCTTTGAAACACATTATCTTTTTGAGGATTTTTTAAAATTCTACTTACTGTGCTAGTGTTAATCTCACTGATAAGGATAAATAAGTTGAAATAGGAATAAGGTATTTTGGGGGGAATTGGTGAGGATACCTATCTTAATTGCAGTAAATGTACTATTTTGTCCCCAGCTTTCATCTGGATTGGAAACACTTACTATGCAAATTCTGAGATATGGCAGCCTGAGAAGAGTGAGGAGAAAATGAGAGCAGGAATTGGAAATTGTGCCTCTGCAATGAAGAGTTTCTGTTTCATGTTTCCCAAAACCATCAGGAGCCCTGTTTGGGGCCTGCAATGGCTGCTCTTGTCAGAAGCCAGTCCCTGCAAGGTCCCTTTTACAGAGCAGGAGGCTTTCTGTCCAGTGCAACAAACAGAACTTTTCTACAGGGATCAGTTGGTTTCCAATGGGTCTCCTGATTGTCCCACACGTGGCCTCACCTCTCAACCCACCCTGTCTGTCAAAGATGTGGACAGGATTCCACCACTGTTTGCTTTAGTCATTTGTTATGCAGATCATTCTTAGGTAAACAAGAGATGTTTTTTTCTTTAACTTCATCTCATGTTCTGTAGATTTAGCTGAAGTTTGTCATTGTTTCTGACATGGATCCCACTTTTCCATTATTATGCATGCGTCTCCCTAATTTAGATCACTTCATGGAAGTTTTAGAGAGCAAAAATTGCTCCCGAAGTAGCTCGTGCTCACTTTGTCCTTTTCCCTCTCTCACATCCATTTAAAATATGACTTCCTTATGTGTTTATAGGCAGTTATTGATATGCACAAGCTACAGTCTTCTGCCTATTTCCCAGGACACTAAATGGGAAGGTGAGGTAGTAGAGGTGATGGGAGGGACCCAGGCCTTTTGTGAAACTGGTGGTCTCATTGTGCAGGCATTAGTGATGAAAGCTTCACAGCGCCGTGAGAGAGAGAGGTAGTTAATCAGCTCAGCTCTACAGCAGATCCCTAGCCTTAGGTGTTTAGGGTGTCATGGGCCTTGATTCCACTTCTCTCTTTTTATTCCCAAGACATGTGCTACGGTGTATTTCTGTCTGGGTCATCTTCACTTTGCCAAGGACTTGCTTGGTTACTGGCACTCTTCATCCTCTGTCAATGAGTTAATTAGGTTCATCTCTGTTTGCAGCCTGTTGGAAGTGGAGCAATTATTGGGGTTAACCAGTGATAGGGATGAGAATCTGCTTCCCAGGTTATGATCCTCAGTTTGGCTCAAATAAATTTCCTCTTTTTTTCTTCTTAACTTGATAGTTAATTAAATTTCCACCGACATCCTATGGCTAGTAAGTTGCAGAATAGAAATTAAAATCCTCACAGTTTGGCTTCAAGAATATAACAGGGCGGCGCTTCCCTGGTGGCGCAGTGATTGAGAGTCCGCCTGCCGATGCAGGGGACACGGGTTCGTGCCCCGGTCTGGGAAGATCCCACATGCCGCGGAGCGGCTGGGCCCGTGGGCCCGCGGGCCATGGCCGCTGAGCCTGCGCGTCCGGAGCCTGTGTTCCGCAACGCGAGAGGCCACAATAGCGGGAGGCCACAACAGGGAGAGGCCCGCGTACCGCAAAAAAAAAAAAAGAATATAACAGGGCATGTAACGTTCCATAGTGTTTATATAATATGAGATTTTTTTTTCTTTTACTATTTGTACTTTATAATGCCTTTCCTTTGTTTTTGGTGGGGGTGTGACTCACAGAGGGTCACCATTCAGTGATCCAAATGAGAAATAAAATGTAATAGTTCAACTGTACTGGCATTATCACTGTCAATCATCCTGGGTATAAGATGATCTTTTGAGAAGGAACAGCAACTAGGTCTTGTGCAAGGTAATTGATCACTAAAATAATGGACTTCTGGGCTTCCCTGGTGGCGCAGTGGTTGAGAGTCCGCCTGCCGATGCAGGGGACACGGGTTCGTGTCCCGGTCCAGGAAGATCCCACATGCCGCAGAGCGGCTGGGCCCGTGAGCCATGGCTGCTGAGCCTGCACGTCCGGAGCCTGTGCTCTGCGATGGGAGAGGCCGCAGCAGTGAAAGGCCCGCGTATCGCAAAAAAAAAAAAAAAAAATAATGGATTTCTGGAATCTTCATTTGTTCCTTTTAAAAAGATCAACTTAAAGAGAAAATCTAACCATCTGTTATGGACTGAATGTTTGTGTCCCCTCAAAATGTATATGTTGAAATCATAACACCCAATGTGATGGTATTTAGAAGTGAAACCCTTAGGAGGTAATTAGGTTTAGATAAGGTGATGAGGGTGGGAAGCTCATAATGAAATTAGTGTCCTTCTAAAAAGAGGGTAAGAGATCAGAGCCCTCCCTCTCTCTGCCCTATGAGGACAAACAAAAGTAGTCATCTGCAAGCCAAGGAGAGGGCCCACACCAGAACCCAACCATGTCAGCACCCAATCTCAGACTTCCCATCTCCAGAACTGTGAGAAATGAATATCTGTTGTTTAAGCCACCCATTCTATGATGTTCTGTTGTAGTCAAACTGACTAAAACAGTAGTACCTCGATTATTACTTAATATTACCCTAAATATAAAATAAAAAACACATTGATTTAAAGGAAAAGCTTGCTGCTTGATGCCTGTCCTTTGGAATTCTGAACCTTTCACTCCTTGATCTATAAGATGGACCTTTTTATATATGGAAGAATTTTCAAGGCAGTTTCCCAGATCTTTGGTCAAAAATTCTCCTGATATACCAAAATATATCCAAAAAAGTAGAGATTTTATTTTCACCTTAATTCTTTACATTTCTCAATTAAGGCAAAGAAATATACAAACCCCACTCAATAAATAGCCAGCCTCAGGCATCAGTATCTCTGCCTAGATATTTTTCCTCCTGCCTGGGAATCCTCGTGTAGTAGCTTTTTTCTGGTTATGGCAGAAGGAGCTCCCTAAGTGACATTGAACCCAGGTCACATATGTAGTTGGCCCAAACTTTACTGTTAATCAATTGTCTTAGCCATTTTATGGTTTTTATCTAATTGTTCATTCGTGGGCTGAGCTAATACCTCACAGCCAAGCAAATTTTTATGACTCTGTGTATAATTTCTGAACAACTAGGGTGTATAATGGAAATGAAAGTGCTGACACAGTGCTTTCTCTAGTGGCATGAGTGGCCTCAGTATTACAAAGCACACTTTTATTGCATCCTTCCACCAGGTCACTTCTATGAAGCATAGATTGAAATATAATTTAGAAGTGTGATGTTGGTACTTGAACCCAGTAGCAAGAATATGAAAACCATCAAACAAATAAACAGATAAATGTAAATGATCCAGAAATAGAAAATGACTGACTCAGCAAGGCCTCTAATAATTTAAACATGGCTATTAGAATCTTTTAGAGGGCGTGTCTAAATCAGGCTTTTTGAAATAAATATTTCCCTTAGTTCCGATCCAAATCACCTTTGACTTGAAATATTAAGATAGTTGAGACTACAGTGCTTTTGGCCTAAATTAAAAAACGAACAAACAAACAATAACTCCCTTGCCTTTCTTATTTTTTTAAATAAAGGCTAACATTGTGTGTGTGTGTCTGTGTGTGTGTGTAAGGGTAATCTTGGGATGCTAAATTAAGGGAACAATATTATTGACCATATCCATCCTTTCTATAATGTAACCGCAATACTTTTTTTTTTTTTTTAACAAACTAGAAAGTAAAATAAGCAAGAGAATAGGAAAATGAAGAAGGCCTTTTCTCTCTTTGACAGTATTTACTAAACATCATCAAGGTAGTTAGACTCCAGGCATTGGGTGGTTGATTAGGAGGGTTGATTCTGAAATCTCACATGTTGATAAATTCAGCAAACATCATAATGGACTGATATTGTAGAAGGAAAAGGAGGAGATGAGTTAGTAACTGAGCATTTTTATCTTATCTAAGGTCTGCTTTTTCATCCTCTTTCTCCTTCTCTCTTTTCTTTCCAGACCCTACTCCTACCCCAACCTCATTGATTACACAAGTGAAATGTAGGTGGAAATATCAGAAATATCTACTTAATAAACAGGAGAATGGATGAGTGCAAGTAAGAGGAGAATAAGCTGAATTGGGGAAATGTAGTTTTCACATGATCTTGATGTACTAATTCCATATTTAAGAGCACTAGATTCTGCCAGAATTTTAGAAATACATTCTAAGTAGTGCCATTTTTTGTTATTAAGCTTATTCCTCTTTTTGAGCTCATCTCCCACCCTAAGTTTCTTCTTACCTGTCGTATAGGCTGTCAAGTGCCTTTCTGATGCTTTGGGGTTATTGGAAACCTCCTAGTTTATATAAGTGTATGCATCTCCCTACCCCAACCCTCATGTGTTTTTTTTTTCTTAATTAATTTTTATTGGAGTATAGTTGCTTTACAATGTTGTGTTAGTTTCTACTGTACAGCAAAGTGAATCAGCTATAAGTATACATATATCCCCTCTTTTTTGGATTTCCTTCCCATTTAGGTCACCACAGAGCATCAGAGTTCCCTGTTGCTATACCGTAGGTTCTGATTAGTTATCTATTTTGTATATCATATCAATAGTGTATATACGTCATTCCCAATCCCCCATTCCTCCCACACCTCCAACCTCTCATGTTTTTTCTCCTTCCTTCTCTATCCAATCACATTTCAGAGAAATTTCTAATCTCTCAGCTAAATGCTGTTTTTATGAACATGATCCACACTCAAGTATCAATATAATAAATATGGAACAATTCCCATAATGATTTTTTTTTGCATTTTGAAAAAAATACATTGTTTTCCCAAATGACTCTCTATGTGGAAAAATATTTTAGTTAAGAACTTTTACATTTTTACTCTTTTCTAGCCACCTCCTGGCTCAGGCATTCTCTGTCATCCTATTTAATCAGTGTCTCTAGCCTAGGTGGAATATTAGAAAGAGCATGGACATCAGAACTCAGATCTAGCCTCAAATACCAGCTCCCTCAACAATGAGCTCAGTGACCTTGACCAAGTTATCAAATCATGATAACCTTTTGGGCCTTCTGCAAGAAGCTGGTAATAACTACTTCATGAAAGTGGTACAAGATGACATACATAAAGCAACTGGAAGAGTACCTCATTGCAGGCACTCGATAAATATGGTATCTATTGATTAAATGATTCAAATTTAATAGTATCATAAGTGCTAAGGTAGAAAATACTTGAGATAATTGAGTTACATCCTCCTTATTTACGGATGAGAAAGCTGAGGTTCAAGAGAAGGCAAGTGTTTTATCAAAGGTCACTAAATAATTAGAACTGGGGTTAGATCTAGAGCTGAAGCATGATTTAATTAATGTTGTTTATATTATTCTGTACACCTGCCCCTCAAAGCCTTGTATTGTTTTGAATTTTGCTGCTTTTTATTACTATGCCCTTCTACCCGCACCCTATTTTAGGACAAGTCACCCTTTCCTCTCTCGTCTTTCTTTTTCTTCTAAAAGAGAAAATTATCTTATTATCTCATAATTGTGGCCTATGAAAGTACCTGCACTGTTGCTCACTGAGTACCACCCTCTCTTGCACACGCCATTCCTATCAATAAGTAGTTCCATAGCCTCCACCATAGCCTCCACTTTAGATCTGCCACATTTGATTCTTTGTCCACGTTGCTAATTTCTCCTGGACAATTGGTTCTTAATTTTGCCTCCTCAAACTCTTCTAACAGTTGAAATGACCATCCTTTTCTAGAACATTCTATTTTCTAAATATTTCCTAGTCTAGGATGTAAAATGTATATATGCATTTCATGGTAATGGAAAATTACTTTCATAGAAACTTAAAATGATTAAACAACATGTTACAGATATCATTTCTCATCACAGGAAGACACTGACTTCCAAATTTTTATATCTTACTGCAAAACAGGGGAAGAAAAGTCCACATTCTTCAAAAAGAAAATAGCTTGAAACAGATTTAACATGCTTCAGTTTCTGGATTTCTGTTTCCCTAATTGTTGTCCCACTGATTTTTTTCTCAGTAGTCCCTGTAAGTGTCCAAATTGCCAGAACAAAAACCCCATATGAAAAATATATAATTACTTACATTTTTATCAATTATAAAATATTTTGAAAATCTGTAAATTATGTATTCTTTTTTTAATATTAAAGAAACAAAACTTAAGAGATAAAGCTTCATCCAATCCCTTCCACTTTTCTTTCTGCAAGAGCAACCATTAACCTGAAGTTGGCTCTTCTCATTCTAATTCATGTTCTTTCCAACTGAAATACATACAAATATACACATAAGCCATAAATAGTATTGCTGTTTTAGACAAATTACAATATTATATTGTAGATATATTTTGCATAACTAATTTTTTCTTTTCAGCATTTTATGTTTCAGTCATGTGTTGAAACATGTATTTCTAATCCATGAATTTCAACTGCTAAAAAAGGTTTCATTTTATGAATATACCAGAGTTTAGTTATTACATCCTGTTTTTTGGCTATGATCAGTAATGTCAGGTGACCATTCCTGGACATGCTTCTTTTTGTACTCATGCAAGAGCATCTATACGGAGAATGCCTGAAAACAGGAATTGCTGGTTTACAGGTATGAAGATCTTAAACCTAACTACATATTGACAGATTGTTTTCTACAGTAATTTACAGTTCCACCAGCAGCGTAACATTTCATCATCTTCCTTGACAACTCCATGTGGAACCAGACTTTAAAGTTAATTTGCTTTAAAATTTTTTTTAAGTTATTGTTAGATTTTTCCCCTTTGGTATGAAACATATTTTTGAACCTAGAAGCAATAACACCCCAAAACAATGAGAATTCCTAGCTTCTGGATTTTGGTTTCCTTACTAAAAGGAATCAGGCCTCCTAGGACTGATTCAGGGAAAGTATGAGATGAGCCTGGAACATCTTCCAGAAAGTACTAAGAAAAAAGGAGGAAGCAAAATAACATAGGAACCAGTTTGATGGGATTTCCATTGTGAAATCCAGAACAATTTAAGCATTAAAAATAAATAATAGCCATAATGGATTATCACACTTTGGGAAAATAAACTATACTGATACCAAAATATGAGTAACAAAAATATAATAAAGGTAGAAAGGATGACAGATTTAGAAAACCATCATTTTACAAAAATCATAGTAAAAATTGACACAGACAAATATCATTGCTGGATACTAAAACCAAAAGTTCATTGACAAATAAGATATTTACATAATTTCAAAGTATCTTCCCACAGGTTACTCACTAATTATAAAGGGATTATAAAATACCTTTGAAGCAAAGAAATCTGGCAGAAACTACCATAAATAGATGATCAGGTTAAAATAACCAAGAAGAGAATAAGCTGGGACTTCCCTGGCAGTCCACTGGTTAAGACTTCACCTTCCAATGCAGGGGATGTGGGTTTGATCCTTGGTCGGGGAGCTAAGATCCTACACACCTCGTGGCCAAAAAACCAAAACATAAACCAGACGCAATATTGTAACAAATTCAATAAATACTTAAAAAAAGAAGAATAGAATAAGCTGACATCAAGTTCCTTCTGATATATTTGAGAAAGATAAAATATCACCTATGTAATGTTTCTGATAAAAATGTATAAGCTGAATTGAATAATGAAGAAACAATGAGAAAAACCCAAACTGAGGGATCTCCTACAAAACATTGGGTGTGTACTCTTTAAAACAGCAAGGTTATGAAAGATAAAGAAAAGGGAGGAACTCTTTCATGTTAATGGAGACAAAAGACACTGTGAGGACCATCAGTGACATTTAAACATGAACTATATTACGTAATAACATGTTAATGTTAAATTTTTAAAACCTGCTCAGTGGTTTGGTAAGAGAAGTATTTAGGGGTGAAGGGTCATGATCTCTACACTTACTGTCAAATGTTTCAGCCCCCCCAAAAGAATAAGAATAATGTGTTTATTATTTTGTTATTACAGGTGTACATGTCTTGACCATTACTGGTAGTATTAGTTTCATAATAATTTTAGAATATTCCCATTAAAAATCTATTTGGAATTTAGTTTCATTTTATTGAATTTATAGTTTAATTTGGGGAAGACTGACATTTTTATGATATTGAACCATTCTATCCAGGATCATGATATATCTCTTATTTTTTATTAGATCTATTATATTCTCCAATAAAATTGTATAATTTTCTTAAATTACATTTTACTTCTTAAAAACCAAACTAGGAATGAAGTTAGTTTTCATATATTCATCTTGCTAAACTCTCCAATTGATTCTACTAGAACCTGTGGGTTCTCAGAATATTGCACATACATAAGCATATCATTCTCTAAATAATGTCAGATATTTTTCTTCCTTTGCTTTTTAATCTTCCCATACTTTTAAAATATATATTTTTTATCTTATTGCACTAGTTCAGTTCAACAGCTATTGAGCTGTTAGAATATTGGTTAGAAATAGACATAACAGATATCTTTATCTTGTTCCTGACCTTAAATGGAACACTTTCAATAGCTCACTATTTAGTCTCATGTTTGCTATAGGTTTGGGTCAATAACTTTTATTAAGCTCATGAAGCTCTCTTTTCTTCCTAGTTTACTTAGAACTTATTTTTATTATTATGAATGCCTTTTGGATTTATCAAGCATCTTTTATTCTGTAAATATTGGAATGATAGTATTGTATTTTTGTCCTTTCATCTGTTAATGTGGTGATTACCTTATTACATTTTTTCTAATGTTAAAGCATCTTTGCATGTCTGAAATGAATTCTTATTGGTCTTGATGAATGTGTTTTTACATTCTGAAATCACATTGACAATATTTCATTTAAGACTTTTGAACTTACATTCATATACAAATTTGGCCTTTCCTTTTCCTGTCTTAAACTGTCTTGTTTATTACAATAGTATATTAGTCCACACATTTTTATCTTTTTCTGTACCCTGGATCTTTGTTCTTTGTAGATTTAGTGGAAGTCACTTATAAAATTATATAGCCCTAGTATTTTTTAAAAAGTTATTGTCATGCAGAGCTTTAAAGTTAACAAAAGTTATTTGGAATAGGAGTTATATAGAAAGTGTAGATATTATTTATTCTCATTTTACAGTTAAAGAAACCAAGCCATAGAAATTAGAAGGCTTTGCTTATGGTCATATGGCATTTACACAGGGAAGGAACTGGGATTAGAACTTCAGTCTTCTCACTAAGGCACCATCTTCCTTTCCTTTTTTTTTTTTTTTAATCTGTTGAAGCACAGTTGATTAAGTAGAAGCTGAAGCCATTGTTGGTGATTTTATCTTTTCTTTCAAGGCCTGATATGAGTACTCTGTCATCACTAAGGCCACAAGTGACCAACAGGCAGCAAGTGATACGCCTTGATAGATGATCTCCAAGGAGAATAATTCTGCAAACACTTAAATGCAAAGAACATTTGGAACCTGTCAAAATACCCAGTTAATATTTGGATCACCTTGCAGTGTTTCTGTACTTTTTTTTCTCTAGGGAGGAACAGTAATGTCCTAGAAACCAGAGGGATTTGAATTCTTACAACTGTTGTTTTCAAAGGTCTTAATTTGATTTTGTCATCCTCTTGATGGGGACCATCAGGTGGTGACTGTATTATATGCAGACTTCAAAGTTTTATTCTCTCTTGCCACTTGATGAAAGCTCTCTTGAGAGCACAAATGCAAATACTCTCACTTCAGCAGGCAGAGTTTAATCTGCAGCCCTGGTGTGTGGATTCTCCATCACAGAGCAAGATTCACTAAATCTGTCTTTTGCTATGACTCTGGGGAAGCCATCACTTGTCATCCTGGTCAGTAGAGCATGTTGTAGCACCTGCTTTATATTGTACCTTGCCACAAAGTATCCTTTCTGGTAGAACCTCAAACAACCAAGTATTCTCATTTTTCCAAATGCCAGGGGAGAAAAGGGGGTATATACTGATTTGAGCCAAACTTCAGCTGTGTGATAAGGTATTGACTATGTCCGCTTTTCTCTTTAATAAAAGATAACTGTAGAGAAAAAAGCTAAACCTCATAAACCAACAAATCATTTCCTTTCCAATTTTGAATAGCATTTCTCATCCATTGAGACAATTAAGCAGAGATTAAGATAAAATAGGATTTTGCAAAAGCTTTTTAAAAACTTCAGTCAGCTTGATTTTATTTTAAATTTCTAAAATCCTTGTAACTATATTTTACTATTTTCCATTTTCTGAAATATATCTGGCATTTTGAAAAAAGTCAACACATATGAAATACATTTTCATACATGTTAGAATATTTATTATTGTGATAAGTCTATAAAAAGGGTATTGTTACTCTTAATTTACAAATGAAGAGCTTTAAGTTAGGGACTTTCCTGGTGGACCAGTGGTTAGGAGTCCGAGCTTCCACTGAAGGGGGCTCGAGTTCAATCCCTGGTCAGGGAACTAAGATCCCTCACGCAGCGCGGAGAGGCCAAATAAAAAGAACTTCAGGGGCTTCCCTGGTGGCGCAGTGGTTGGGAGTCCGCCTGCCGATGCAGGGGACGTGGGTTCGTGCCCCGCCCGGTCCGGGAGGATCCCACATGCCGCGGAGCGGCTGAGCCCGTGAGCCACGGCCGCTGGGCCTGCGCGTCCGGAGCCTGTGCTCCGGAACGGGAGAAGCCACAACAGTGAGAGGCCCGCGTATCGCGGAAAAAAAAAAAAAAAACAAAAACACAAAAAAAAACTTTAAAAATAAAAAGAACTTTAAGTTAGATACGTTTAAGTAATATACCCAAGGTCATTACAAAGCTAGAGAACTGCTTTTAATTTGTAGCAGGCACTGTTAGTTACATATCAAAGCAATTGCCCCTCTCCACTGTTCCTTTCTTGTGTAAAACCTAGGATTTACTCTGATGCCTCCTTTCCCCAGTGCTACCTACCACTAGCTAAGGAAAGGTAGTTCAGTTTCTAGCTCAGGGCTAATGTGAATCTTCTAAGCCTATCATTAGTACCCCAACTCTCCTTGCCTGTGTTGGGTTTAGTGTTTAGACATAGGGTGTAGTTCTGGTTAATGTGATATTAAGGAAGATCTACTAGGGGGTATTTTAGAAAGATTTTTTATTCTTAAAAAGAGTGGTTGCTGTTTCTTCTGCTGTGTGTTGTCTCTGCATGTGATAACTGCTATGGCAATGACTTTGTATTGTTGAGGGGAGCCAGCATGAGAATAAGACCAGTTCTCTGAGAATGACAGGGCAGAGAGAAAGTTTCTAGATCTCCAAGGGTATGTTATGCTCCTGAACCCACCAACCTTGGAGACATTTCAACTCATTTCAACCTCCTTATTTTGAGGAGAAATTCATTTAACTTTGTTGAAGCCATTTGGTCTATATCCAAAGTCATCTTAACTGATACACGATAGCCAGGATGTCTGACTCAAAAGCCAGCAACAGTTTTTCACAGAAACACCACAACAGGTAGCCTCCACGTGAATCCATTTTTCACTGAATAATTATAGCTGTCAAGTAGAATTAACATCATCATTTAGAAACAGAGTTCACCAATTCAAATGCCTAATGGAGCCAGTCAGTTAACTTAAGTGGGTAGGTTAGGCTTTTGGAAGCCTGGAGAACAGAGGAGAGGCAAAACTAACCTCCAACAAATTGCTGACCAGTATTTCCAGACCTACTGGTTTTTTAAAAGAAAGCATCAAAAGCAGGATCTGGGGGGAGGAAGGGGAGGACAATCTCTTGATTTTTAAATTTTGACCACTAATTTATTTAAAAAACACGCAAGCGGAACAAAGTTGAGTTGTTTACTTGTGATTTTGCAACCCCCACCTTAAAAGACTACCATTCTTTTTATATCTATAATTTGCATAATATGTTAAATAATTTGTGTGAGTTTTACACTAGCCTTCAAAAACACAAAGCCATGTATCTTTTTGAATTATGGTTTTCTCCAGATATATGCCCAGGAATGGGATTGCTGGATCATACGGTAGCTCTATTTTTAGCTTTTTAAGGAACATCCATACTGTTCGCCATAATGGCTGCACCAGTTTACATTTCCACCAACAGTGTAGGAGGCCTCCCTTTTCTCCACACTCTCTCCAGCGTTTATTGTTTGTAGATTTTTTGATGATGGCCATTCAACTGGTATGAGGCGACACCTCACTGTAATCTTGATTTGCATTTTTCTAACAATTAGTGATGTTGAACATCTTTTCATATGCCCCTTGGCCATCTATATGTCTTCTCTGGAAACAGAAACTCTGGAAACAGAGTTACAGATGTAGAAAATAAACTTATGGTTACCACGGGGTAAGGGGGGGATAAATTGGAAGATTGGGATTGACATGTACACACTACTATATATAAAATAAATAACTAATAAGGACCTACTATGTAGCACAGGGAACTCTACTCAATACTCTGTAATGGCCTACATGGGAAAAGAATCTAAAAAAGAGTGGATATATGTATATGTATAACTGATTCACTTTGTTGTACACCTGAAACTAACACAACATTGTAAATGAACTATACCCCAATAAAAAAACACACACACAAAAAAACCCCCACAAACCCAGCAGTGCCAGGGAAATGGTTCTTTATCCCCACTCTAACCTGAGCAGAAACAACACAAGCTGGACCTAGGACTTGGATTTACACCTATGAGGGTGTTTTGGATTTACACCTTGGATTTACACCTATTTGTTTTGAGAAATCATTGCATCTACAGAAATTCTAAGTTTTAGTTCTCAAGAAAAATAGTGTTTTGCTTTTTGTTTTTATGGAAAGTTTTCTTTTATGACTCCAAGTGTTCCAAAGATTTTTTAAAGCTTTAGGACTGTGGGAGCTTATGGTAAGATTTTGAAATTCATCTAATGTTAGGTTGAAATGTCACAGGCTTACTCAAGCCTTTAAGGAGTAGCCAGAGCTTAAGAATGAGTGAATTCAAGGAAGGGCTTCAGAATTGTATGATCACAATTTGACATATTTAGCCTTGGAAGAATGGTAGTGGGAAAAATGTTTTCCTTTCTTATTCCTTGCTTTTATTTATTTATTTATTTATTTATTTGCGGTCCGCGGGCCTCTCACTGTTGTGGCCTCTCCTGTCGCGGAGCACAGGCTCCGGAAGCGCAGGCTCAGCGGCCACGGCTCACGGGCCCAGCCGCTCCGCGGCACGTGGCATCCTCCCAGATCGGGGCACAGAACCTGCGTCCCCTGCATCGGCAGGCGGACTCTCAACCACTGCGCCACCAGGGAAGCCCTATTCTTTGCTTTTAAACTGCATTTTTCCTAATTATTAATATAGTGCATGAGCATTCTAGAACATCTGGAAAGTAGCCAAAGTTATAAAATATCAGAATGTATGTTAATAAAATTGTCACCAATCAGAGGCAACTAATACTAGCAGTTTGTCATAATTTCTCCAAATGCTCTTATTTTTTCCAAATTTTTGTCTTACATATTTGGGATCACATTACAAAATAATTTCTGTATCCTGTTTTCTCATTTTAACATTATTGAGTCTAGAGTTTAGTTCTGAATTTTGAAACCAGTCCAATTTGTGTTTATTTTTAGATAATAACACTTTTTTTTCTCTGCCTAGAAGCCTTTAGGATTTTACAAATTTACACTTGATATTCAAATGTTGTGCCAGCATGTGCCCTATACTAATTTGCCTGGAATGCATTTGATTTGTGGCAGTAGTTTTCTTTGTCATCTCATGAACATTTCTTTCAAATGTTCTGCTTCTGTCTCACTTGTGGGCTCTTTTGGGAATCTTAATTCTTCAGTCATATCTGTTGTTTTTCCTCTCCAAGCTTTAAAAAAAAAAATATTTCAGGATTTTTATTTGCCATCTGAGGCATATTCAAGTTTTTTACTGAAAACATCAATCATTCAAACTCTTGATTCCCTCTCTTATAATATCTTTTTATAGGCCTGGTTTTATCTTTTTTTTTAATACTCTATAAAGCAAAATGAAGAAATATCACTTGAAAGAATTTTTTCTAAAAGGCAAGGTGAAGAGAGTGTCCTCAGACCTCTTATATATTCCCCACTACCAGCAAGAACAACCTTTCGGTACATTCTGCCAGCATTCAACGTGCCTGCTTACCCACTTAGTCCACATTTCCACAGGCAAGTAAGAATTGCGGGTGCAATGCAACTCTTCCCACTTCTGGCCATCTATAGTCATGTTACAGGCTGGAAAGTGATTTCACCTGAATTAAATTTGGAACTTAAGAGCTTAAATTTACAGTTTATCAGAGTAAGTTGATTACAGGTATGTATCATCATGCTCACATGAATAATTAAAAGAAAATGAAGCAAGGAAAAAGTTATAAACACAAAAAGTCATATATAAGTAGGACTAGGAAAATGACAAATGAGACCGCAGTGGAAAAGAGATTCCAACCAGTTTGGGAAAGATATAAGATAGACAGTGGAGCAGTCCTAAGAATAGCAGAAATGGCTAAAGTTGAAATACTCCTATAAAGCCATAATGATGAGAAAATCTACCCATTAGAGCCCCCAGAGAGTCTCAGGGAATACTGAAGGCCAGGATGAAGCCTGAGATAGAAAAATCTGGTAAAATGTCTCTCTCCCAATAGCATGTAACCAGAATACTACCCTTCCCCAATCACTACAGATCAGAGACTTTTCACTGGAGTAATTAAACTGAAGGATTTCTTGGACTGTGCAGCATAAGTCAGAGAGGAGGATGTGATAATGGGCAGGGCTGACTCTGGGGGGTATTGTGGGGAAGTATGCTTATAAACTATGAGGTCCCTACACTTCCTCGCTTGGTGATTCTCAGAAGGCCAATAATTGGGTGTGTGTAAGATTTTGTTTTGAAGCTCTGACCAAGGAAACAGTAATGTTTCCCTTACCTTGACTAAACTTTAGACAGATTTCTTCCTCATTCCAGGCATACCTTGTTTTATTGTGCTTTGCAGAGTTTGTGGTTTTTACAGATTGAAGGTTTGTGGCAACCCTGTATCCAAGAAGTCTGTTGGCACCATTTTTTCCAATAGCATTTTCTCACCTTGTGTCCGTGTCACATTTTAGTAATTCTTTCAATATTTTAAACTTTCCTATTATTATTATTATTATATGTGTTATGATGATCTGTGGTCACTGATCTTCAATCTCATTGCTGTAATTGTTTTGGGCACCACAAACCATACGCATATGAGATGGGACACAATTAATCGATAAATGTGTACATTTTGACTGCTTCACTGACTAGCCTTCCCCCATCTCTCTCCCTCTCCTTGGACCTCCCTGTTCTCTAAGACACAACAATACTGAAATTAAGCCAATTAATAACCCTACAATAGCCTCTAAGTGTTCAAGTGAAAGGAAGAATTGCACGTCTCTTTCAAAAGCTAGAAATGATTAAGCTTAGTGAGGAAGACATGTTGAAAGCCAAGAGAGACCAAAAGCTAGGCCTCTTGCACCAGTTAGCCAAATTGTGAATGCAAAGGAAAAGTCACTGAAGGAAATTAAAAGTGCTACTCCAGTGAACACACAAATGAGAAGAAAGTGAAACAGCCTTATTGCTGTTATGGGGAAAGTGTGAGTGGTCTGGTTAGGAGATCAAACCAGCCACAACATCCCCTTAAGTCAAACCTAATCCAGAGCAAGGCCCTAACTCTATTCAATTCTGTGAAGGCTGAGAGAAGTGAGGAAGCTGCAGAAGAAAATCGTGAAGCTAACAGAGGTTGGTTTATGAGGAAAGAAAAGGGAAGAAACGGTCTCCATAGTATCAAAGTGTAAGGCGAAGCAACAAATGCTGATGTAGAAGCTACAGCAACTTGTCCAGAAGATCTAACTAAGATAACGAATGACAATCTGGCTAAGATAATAGACAACATAATTTTAATGTAGACAGAAGCCTTTTCTTGGAGGAAGATGCCATCTAGGACCTTCGTAACTAGAGAGAAGTCAATGCCTGGATTGAAAACCTCAAAGGACAGCCTAACTTTCTTATTAGGGGTTAATGCAGCTGATGACTTCAAATTGAAGCCAGTGCTCATTGACCGTTCCTAAAGTCTTAGGGCTCTTAAGAATTATGCTAAATCTACTTTGCTTATGCTCTATAAATGGAACAAAAAAAGCCTGGATGACAGGACATCTATTTACAACATGTTTACTCAATATTTTAAGCCTCGTGTTGAGGCTTACTGCTTAGAAAAAAAAAAGATTCCTTGAAAAATATTACCACTCACTGATAATGCACCTGGTTAACCAAGAGCTCTGATGGAGATGTACAACAAGATTCGTGTTGTTTTCATGCCTGCTAATACAACATCCATTCTGCAGCCCTTGGATCAAGGAACAATTTCAACTTTTAAGTCTTACTCTTTATGTAACACATTTCGTAAGCTATAGCTGCCATAGATAGTGATTCCTTTTATGGACCTGGGCAAAGGCAATTGAAAACCTGGAAAGGATTCACCTAGACCCTGTGATTTTATGGGAAGAAGTAAAAATATCAACATTCACAGGAGTTTGAAAGAAGTTGATTCCAACCCTCAACCAGGATGACTTTGAGGGGTTCAAGACTTCATTGGAAGAAGTAACTGCAGATGTGGTGGAAATAGCAAGAGAACTAGAATTAGAAGTGGAGCCTGAAGATGTGACTGAATTGTTGCAGTCTCATGATAAAATTTGAACATATGAGGAACTGCTTCTTATTCATGAGCAAAGAAAGTGATTTCTTGAGATGGATATACTGCTGGTGAAGATACTGTGCAGGTTGTTGAAATAACAACAAAGTCTTCAGAATATTACATAAACTTGGTTAATAAAGCAGTGGCAGGACTTGAGATGATTGACTCCAATTTTGAAAGAAGCTCTGTGGCTAAAATTGTTTCAAACAGCATTGCATGCTACAGAGAAATTGTTTGATGGAGCACACTTCATTTTTGTCTTATTTTAAGAAATTGCCAGAGCCACCCGAACCTTCAGCAACCACCACCCTGATCAGTCAGCAGACATTAACATGGAGGCAAGACCCTCCACCAGCAAAAAGAATTACAACTAGCTGAAGCCTCAGATGATGGTTAGCATATTTTAGCAATAAAGTATTCTAAATTAAGGTATATACTTCGAATTCTTAGACATAATGCTATTGTTACAGTATACAATAGACAACAGTACAGTGTAAATATAACTTTTATATGTACTGGGAAGCCACAAAATTTGTGTGACTAATTTTATTGCAATATTGACTTTATGGCGGTGGTCAGAAACCAAACCTGCCATATCTCTAAGGTATACAAGTATAGGACCCTGACTGCCCTTTTTTTTAGAGCATTTACTGTTTTTTTCCCTTAACATCTTGTTGGAGTATAATTGCTTTACAGTGTTGTGTTAGTTTCTGCTGTATAACAAAGTGAATCAGCTATATGCATACATATATCCCCATATCTCCTCCCTCCTGCGCCTCCCTCCCACCCTCCTTATCCCACCCCTCTAGGTGGTCCCAAAGCACTGCACTGATCTCCCTGTGCCATGCAGCTGCTTCCCACTAGCTATCTGTTTTACATTTGGTAGTGTATGTATGTCAGTGCTAGTCTCACTTTGTCCCAGTTTACCCTTCCCCCTCCCCATGTCCTCAAGTCCATTCTCTACATCTGTGTCTTTATTCCTGTCCTGCCCCTAGGTTCATCAAAAACAT
Organism: Lagenorhynchus albirostris; assembly: GCF_949774975.1. Classification (NCBI taxonomy): domain Eukaryota; kingdom Metazoa; phylum Chordata; class Mammalia; order Artiodactyla; family Delphinidae; genus Lagenorhynchus; species Lagenorhynchus albirostris. Next base: position 96,655,925 of record NC_083097.1, on the reverse strand, counting down.
TTCTTTTTTTAAGATGCCATATATATTTGTTAGCATACGGTATTTGGTTTTCTCTTTCTGACTTCACTCTGTATGACAGACAGTAAGTCCATCCACCTCACTACAAACAACTCAATTTCATTTCTTTTTATGCCTGAGTAATATTCCATTGTATACATGTGCCACATCTTTATCCATTCATATGTCAGTGGACACGTAGGTTGCTTCCATGTCCTGGCTTTTGTAAATAGTCCTGCAATGAAAACTGTGGTACATGAGACTTTTAGAATTATGGTTTTCTCAGGGTATATGCCCAGTAACGGGATTGCTGGGTCATATGGTAGTTCTACTTTTAGTTTTTTAAGAAACCTCCATACTGTTCTCCATAGTGGCTGTATCAGTTTACATTTCCACCAACAGTGCAAGAGGGTTGCCTTTTCTCCACACTCGTTCCAGCATTTATTGTTTGTAGATTTTTTGATGATGGCCATTCTGACCGCTGTGAGGTGATACCTTATTGTACTTTTCATTTGCGTTTCTCTAATGATTAGTGATGTTGATCATCTTTCCATATGTTTGTTGGCAAGCTGTATATCTTCTTTGGAGAAATGTCTATTTAGGTCTTCTGCCCATTTTTGGATTGCGTTGTTTGTTTTTTTGGATATTGAGCTGAATGAGCTGCTTGTATATATTGGAGATTAATCCTTTGTCAGTTGCTTCGTTTGCATATATTTTCTTCCATTCTGAGGGTTGTCCTCTTATCTTGTTATGGTTTCCTTTGTTGTGCAAAAGCTTTTAAGTTTCATTAGGTCCCATTTGTTTATTTTTGTTTTTATTTCCATTTCTCTAGGAGGTGGGTCAAAAAGGATCAAAAAGGATCTTGCTGTGATTTATGTCATAGAGTGTTCTGTCCACGTTTTCCTCTAACAGTTTTATACTGCCTGGCCTTACATTTAGGTCTTTAATCCATTTTGAGTTTATTTTTGTGTATGGTGTTAGGGAGTGTTCTAATATCATTCTTTTACATGTAGCTGTCCAGTGTTCCCAGCACCACTTATTGAAGAGGCTGTCTTTTCTCCATTGTATTCTCTTTCCTTCTTTATCAAAGGTAAGGTGACCATATGTGTGTGGGCTTATCTCTGGGCTTTCTATCCTGTTACATTGATCTATATATCTGTTTTTGTGCCAGTACCATACTGTCTTGATTACTGTAGCTTTGTAGTATACTCTGGGAGCCTGATTCCTCCAGCTCCATTTTTCTTTCTCAAGATTGTTTTGGTTATTCAGGGTCTTTTGTGTTTCCGTACAAATTGTGAAATTTTTTGTTCTAGTTTTGTGAAAAATTTCATTGGTAGTTTGATAGGGATTGCCTTGAATCTGTAGATTGCTTTGGGTAGTAAAGTCATTTTCACAATGTTGATTCTTCCAATCCAAGAACATGGTATATCTCTCCGTTTGTATCATCTTTAATTTCTTTCATCAGTGTCTTATAGTTTTCTTCATATAGGTCTTTTGTCTCCTTAGGCAGGTTTATTCCTAGGTATTTTATTCTTTTTGTTGCAGTGGTAAATGGGAGTGTTTCCTTGATTTCTCTTTCAGATTTTTCATCATTATTGTATGGGAATGCAAGAGATTTCTGTGCATTAATTTTGTATCCTGCTACTTTACGAAATTCATTGATTAGCTCTAGTAATTTTCCGGTAGCATCTTTAGGATTCTCTATGCATAGTATCATGTCATTTGCAAACAGTGACAATTTTACTTCTTCTTTTCTGATTTGGATTCCTTTTATTACTTTTTCTTCTCTGATTGCTGTGGGTAAAACTTCCAAAGCTAAGATGAATAATAGTCGTGGAATTGGGCAACCTTGTCTTGTTCCTGATCTTAGAGGAAGTGGTTTCAGTATTTCACCATTGAGAATGATGTTGGCTCTCGCTTTGTCATATATGGCCTTTATTATGTTGAGGTAAACTCCCTCTATGCCTACTTTCTGAAGGGTTTTTAGCATAAATGGGTGTTGAATTTTGTCAAAAGCTTTTCCTGCATCTATTGAGATGATCATATGTTTTTTATCCTTCAGTTTGTTAATATGGTGTATCACATTGATTGATTTGTGTATACTGAAGAATCCTTGCATTCCTGTGATAAACCCCACTTGATCATGGTGTACGATCCTTTAAATGTGCTGCTGGATTCTGTTTGCTAGTATTTTGCTGAGGATTTCTGTATCTATGTTCATCAGTGATATTGGCCTGTAGTTTTCTTTTTTTGCGGCATCTTTGTCTGGTTTTGGTATCAGGGTGATGGTGGCCTTGTAGAATGAGTTTGGGAGTGCTCCTCCCTCTACTATATGTTGGAAGAGTTTGAGAAGGATAGGTGTTAGCTCTTCTCTAAATGTTTGATAGGATTTGCCCTTGAAGCCATCTGGTCCTGAGCTTTTGTTTGTTGGAAAATTTTTCATCATAGTTTCAATTTCAGTGCTTTTGATTGGTCTGTTTATATTTTCTATTTCTGCCTGGTTCAGTCTCGGGAGGTTGGGCTTTCTAAGAATTTGTCCATTTCTTCCAGGTTGTCCATTTTATTGGCATACAGTTGTTTGTAGTAATCTCTCACGATCCTTTCTATTTCTTCAGTGTCAATTGTTACTTCTTCTTTTTCATTTCTAATTCTGTTGATTTGAGTCTTCTCCCTTTTTTTCTTCATGAGTCTGGCTAATGGTTTATCAATTTTGTTTATCTTCTCAAATAACCAGCTTTTAGTTTTGTTGATCTTTGCTATTGTTTCCTTCATTTCTTTTTCATTTATTTCTGATCTGATCTTTATGATTTCTTTCCTTCTACTAACTTTGGGGTTTTTTTGTTCTTCTTTCTCTAATTGCTTTAGGTGTAAGGTTAGGTTGTTTATTTGAGATGTTTCTTGTTTCTGGAGGTAGGATTGTATTGCTATAAACTTCCCTCTTAGAACTGCTTTTGCTACATCCCATAGGTTTTGGGGCATCGTGTTTTCATTGTCATTTGTTTCTAGGCACTTTTTAATTTCCTCTTTGATTTCTTCAGTGATCTCTTGGTTATTTAGTAATGTATTGTTTAGCCTCCATGTGTTTGTATTTTTACAGATTTTTTCCTGTAATTGATATCTAGTCTCAGAGTGTTGTGGTCAGAAAAGATACTTGATACGATTTCAGTTTTTTTAAATTTACCAAGGCTTGATTTGTGACCCAAGGTATGATCTAATCTGGAGAATGTTCCATGAGCACTTGAGAAGAAAGTGTAGTGTATTGTTTTTGGATGGAATGTCCTATAAATATCAATCAAGTCTATCTTGTTAAATGTGTCATTTAATGCTTGTGTTTCCTTATTTATTTCATTTTGGATGATCTGTCCATTGGTGAAAGTGGGGTGTTAAAGTCCCCTACTATGATTGTGTTACTGTCGACTTCCCCTTTTATGGCTGTTAGCATCTTCCTTATGTATTGAAGTGCTCCTATTCTGGGTACACAAATATTTACAATTGTTATATCTTCTTCTTGGATCGATCCCTTGATCATTATGTAGTGTCCTTCTTTGTCTCTTCTAATAGTCTTTATTTTAAAGTCTGTTTTGTCTGATATGAGAATTGCTACTCCAGCTTTCTTCTCATTTCCATTTGCATGGAATACCTTTTTCCATCCCCTCACTTCAGTCTGTATGTGTCCCTCGGTCTGAAGTGGGTCTCTTGTAGACAGTATATATACGGGTCTTGTTTTTGTATCCATTCAGCCAGTCTGTGTCTTTTGGTGGGGGCATTTAATCCATTTACATTTAAGGTAATTATCAATATGTATGTTCCTATTCCCATTTTCTTAATTGTTTTGGGTTCGTTATTGTAGGTCTTTTCCTTCTCTTGTGTTTCTTGCCTAGAGAAGTTCCTTTAGCATTTGTTGTAAAGCTGGTTTGGTGGTGCTGAATTCTCTTAACTTTTGCTTATCTGTAAAGGTTTTAATTTCTCCAGCGAATCTGAATGATATTCTTGCTGGGTAGAGTAATCTTGGTTGTAGGTTTTTCCCTTTCATCACTTTAAATATGTCCTGCCACTCCCTTCTGGCTTGCAGAATTTCTGCTGAAGATTAGCTGTTAACCTAATCTTATGGGGATTCCTTTGTATGTTATTTGTTGCTTTTCCCTTTCTGCTTTTAATATTTTTTCTTTGTATTTAATTTTTGATAGTTTGATTAATATGTTTCTTGCAGTGTTTCTCTTTGGGTTTATCCTGTCTGTGCTTCCTGGACTTGATAGACTATTTCCTTTCCCAAGTTAGGGAAGTTTTCGACTATAATCTCTTCAAATATTTTCTCAGACTCTTCTTTTTTTGTCTTGTCTTCTTCTTCTAGGACCCCTGTAATTCGAATGTTGGTGCATTTAATGTTCTCCCAGAGGTCTCTGAGACTGTCCTCAGTTCTTTTCATTCCCTTTTCCTTTATTCTTCTCCTTGGCAGTTATTTCCACCATTTTATCTTCCAGCTCACTTATCCGTTCTTCTGCCTCAGTTATTCTGTTATTGATTCCTTTTAAAGTATTTTTAATTTCAGTAATTGTGGTGTTCATCACTGTTTGTTTGCTCTTTAGTTCTTCTAGATCCTTGTTAAATGTTTCTTATATTTTCTCCATTCTGAGATTTTGAATCATGTTTACTATCATTATTCTGAGTTCTTTTTCAGGTACATTTCCTATTTCATCTTCATTTATTTGGTCTTGTAGGTTTTTACTTTGCTCTTTCATCTGTACCATATGTTTTTGTCATTTCATTTTTTTTTTAATGGGTGATGCTGTATTCCTGTCTTACTGGTTGTTTGGGCTGAGACGTCCAGCACTGGAGTTTGCAGGTGTTAGATAGATCTGGGTCTTGGTGCTGAGATGAGGTCCTCTGGGAGGCCTCAGTGTGATTTATACTCCCTGGGGTCTGAGGTTCTCTGTTAGACCAGTGGTTTGGACTTGGAGCTCCCACCACAGGAGCTTGGGCCCGACCTCTGGCCCGGGAACCAAGATCCCACAAGCTTTGTGGTGCAGTTAAAAAAAAAAAAAAAAGAAGAAGAAATAAAGAAAAAAAGTAGCAGTACAATATCAAAGAATAAAAAACAAAATAAAATTAGAAAGATAAAATGTATATTAGGAAAAATAAAACTATAATTGAAACAACTTCAATAGGGTAGAAATAAAACCACAGCAGGAGAAAGGCAAAAAAAAAGTGGGGGGGGGGCAACAAGCCAAAAGGAGTGATCCCTAACAAAGTATAAAGAATAAAATAAAATTAGAAAAATAAAAGATTTATTAGGAAAAATAAAAATATAAAACAATCAAGAATAGTGAATCAACAAGGTAAAACAGAACCCCAATCTAAAAGAGGAAAAAAGAGAAGAAAAAGAAGAAAAAAAGCCTTGGCTATAGGGGCAGAGTTTAGGCGAGGGTGGGGGTGGGGGGTGGAACTTAGGCAGGGGTGGGGTTTAGGGTGGGGTGGGACCTAGGCGGGTGGGGGGGTGACATTTGAGCATGGGGTGGGGCCTAGGCAGGGCGACATTCATCATGGGGGCGGGGCCTCTGCTTAGGACCTGTGTGCAGAAGGGGAGAGGCCACACATAGAAAGGAGGGCCTCTGGAGTGTGGGGTTCCAGAGTTTGGAGTTAGGGTCCTGGGGGTGTAGGGGCAGGGCTTGGGCTCTGCACAGCAGGAGGGGGGGCTCTGAGGGCACAGGATTAGGCCCAGGAGCCCAACAGGCTTCCCGGTGCCTAAGTGGACAGGGAAAGCATTGGCCCTGTTCCCTTCTGTTCCTTCATGCCCCTCCCCCAGTGTCTCTCCCAGGTTCTCTCTCATAGCTGCTGGACCCCTAACCATGGGTGGGTCCCGCTGGGTGTAGGAACTCCTTCCCTCCCACTGCCATCCCTCAGGGGTGCTGGTCCCATAGGTCTGGCCTTTACTTTTGCTCCCCCTTCCATCCCTCCCATCCCCTCTGGACCCACATGGCTGGAGGGGGCCTAGGTGGGCAGAGGATCAGGCTCGTGATCTCTACAGGTTCCTAGGGGCCCAAGTGGGCAGGGGAAACCTGGCCACACTCCCTTTTGATCCTCTGCCCTCCCAGTGGTTCTCCAATTTCCCACTTTGGGTGTGGGAATCCCTTCCCCTCCCCCAGACACCCCTCAGGGGCACTGATCCCATCCCACCGCCACTTCTCCTCCCCCTTAACCCTCCCCATGCCCCACTTCCTACCCAGTCGCTGGGAGTTCCTCCTGTCCCCTTAGGTGTCTGTGGTCCCCCACAGATGCCTGGTAGGTGCCCTAGTTGTGAGGAGAGGTAAATTCTGCATCCTTCTAGTATACCATCTTGACTCCACCCCCACTAGAGCATTTACTTTAGAAAATTTTATGATTATAAATTATTTGTCTGCCCTTTTGAGATGTAAATCTTCAACAACTCAGGAATGTCTTTTTCAAGGACCTGGGATCCCTCCCTTTGAAATGTAATCTTCAAAAAAGACAGTGGCCCTCTCTCCCAGTCTCTGTGGGAGGGTCAGAATCTGACTTTCATAGGAGCCCATTAGGAAACACAGGTGGCCTAATCACATTGATTAGCCTCTTCCCAACATACTCCAGTAGTTTGCCAGTAGCTTACTCCATGCTTAAAACTCTCTCATCTTTTGTTTCACAGGAGTTGAGTTCAATCTCTTCCCCTTATTGTAATAGTCTTGAATAGAGTCTTCCTTGCCTGTTTCATTCTATCAGTTGTAGTTTTGTTTGTTTGTTTGTTTGCTTTTGGACAGCTCAAAGATCTCAGAGTAAAGACCTGCAGACACTGAAATGTGTGAGGTCATAAGTGTTTTATTTTCGAACTGTAGGGAAGTTCATTAATGGCAAGGCCTGCTCACATACACAGAGCCTTTCATGCATCTCTCTTAAGTAGGTACCAGCAGCCAAGACTCAGTAGACATTTGAGAAAAGCTTCCACTGGGAAATAAAGAGAAGAAAAGCCCAAGAGAGCATTTAACTTAAGTGTGCAGAGAAAGACAGAGACAGAGAGAACGTGGTGTAAAAGAGTATCTAAGCCAGAGGTGTAATGAAATTAGAGTGCTATAATTTGATTTGTTCTGAAAGAGGTTAGAATACAGAGGGACTCCATAATTTGTTAGTAAGTATGGTAAAATTTCAACGGTTTGAATTAAAAGAATAAAAATGGAATGGTAACTTTATAAAAGATGTGAGGGAAAAAAAAGAATGAAGAATTCAAAAGAGAGAAAGAACACTTAGTCCTCCATCCCAAGACAGAAAAGAAATGTAGAAATAAAGGAAGCAAAAGAAAACAGGAAAAATAAAAGAAAGGAATATGTTTTTTAAAAGCCTAAAAATGCCATTATGCAAAATAAATATAAACTTGCCAATTAAAAGGTAGAGATTGTAAGAATATATTCTTCAAAAAAAATTAGGTTTGTGCTGGTTACAAGAGACATACTTAAAATGTAAGGACACAGTAAAGTCAAAATAAACAGACAGAAAAAGGTATACTAGATAAATACTAACCAAAAGGAAGGTAACAAACTTCTTTTCTATAGCCTCTTTATCTGCTCTTAGCCCAGGTTTATTAGTGGTGTTGCTTAAATGTTTTATATCCTATCAATTTTGATCTGTCATTCTATTAGTTACTGAAAGAAATATGATAAATCTTCCATCATGATGGTTATTTTGTTGAATTTTTTTTTGCTTCATATGTTTTGAGACTACATATTAGGTGCCAGAAGCTTAGAAATACTATGACTTCTTAGTAAGTTTCCTTTTCTTTTAAATCAAAATATAATGAGCCCAGTTGTAATTAGTAACATGGTTTTTCTTAGTTTGTTTAATCTGTTATTAACATAGCCACCTCAGCTTTACTTTGTATTTTCCTAGTATGTTCTTTTATTTATTTATTTATTTTAAATATCCATCTTTTCTTAGGCATTGTATTTTTGATGTTTGTCTTGGTAATAGCTTAATCTTTTAATCTTACCTGATAATCTTTTTAACAGACTCATATATTACATTTAGAGTTATTGTTCTAAAAATATGTTTGGATTTATTTCCACCATTAATTTTTGTGTTTTCTAAATACCGTTCTTCACTGCTTCTTTTTTGTGATTTCTTGACTGCTTTTATATTAGTAGGAAAATGTAACAAGATCCAAACAAATAATATTTCACTTCTTCCTAATAATTCAATGATATAAGATTGTATTCATTCTGGACAAATCTTTTACCTTAGATATATTTTTTTTTAACTTATCAATTAATTTATTTTTTGGCTGCATTGGGTCTTTGTTGCTGTGCACGGGCTTCCTCTAGTTGTGGCAAGCAGGGGCTACTCTTCATTGCGGTGCATGGACTTCTCATTGCCGTGGCTTCTCTTGTTGTGGAGCACAGGCTCTAGGCACGCAGGCCTCAGTAGTTGCGGCACCTGGGCTCAGTAGTTGTGGCTCGCGGGCTGTAGAGCACAGGCTCAGTAGTTGTGGCGCATGGGCTTAGTTGCTCTGTGGCATGTGGGATCTTCCTGGAACAGGGCTCGAACCTGTGTCCCCTGCATTAGCAGGAGGCTTCTTAACCACTGTGCCACCCGGGAAGTCCAATCTTAGATATTACTAATCAAGGTTTTAATTTCACAAATGTTAATTCCAAAATTAGTAAATTTCATTAGTATTATTTTATACATCAGTATCAATTTAAACTCATTCTTGATCATTTTCTTGAGCTGTAGACCTTCCTTAGAGTATAATTTCTCTTCCTCTTTATATTTTTACAAGTTGCATCATGAGAAACTCTTGGTGGTAAGCTCTTATTTTTCTTTTAATATTTTTGGATATACCTTTATCTCATCTTTATTGTTGAATTACAGTTTGATGTTTTACAAATCATAAATTGATAAATATTTCTTCTCAGGAATTTGACCATATTTTCCCCCTTTTTTTGTTGTTGTTGTCATTGATTAGTCTGGTGTCTGACTAAATGATATCCCTTTCTAGATAATCTCTCTTTTCCTTCCAGTTGCTTCTATTTATTTATTTATTTTTGGTAACATAACAGAGAAAGGATTTATTTCAGTGACTTTATATAGTACTAAATGTAAATCTTTAATATCATGCATCTAAAGTGTTATAAAAATTGTAAACTTTATTCAGTGGTTTCCAGTTGCTTTTGATAACTTTTTGACTCTGTGCTCTTTTGTTTCACTATTATGTTTCAAAGTGTGGATTTATTATTTATCTTGACTCCAATTTGTTAGGCTCTCTGAATTTGTAAATTTATGTCTTCCATGAATACTGGGAATTTCTCAGATGTTCTTTTTGTGTGTTTTTTCTCCCCCATTCTCTGTTCTTTTCTCTGGAAACTACTTCTAATTTAGACATGATTCTTTCCCTGTTTCTGAGCCTCATTTCATCTCCATCTCTATGTCTTTCTAGGCTTTTTTCTATTATTATTATTTATCATTATTATTTTCATGATGTTTAAAACATTCTTATGTTTTTTGGTTGTACCTTTTCTTAAAGCATTTTAAACATATTTATTTAAGGTTTGATATTTAGTAAGTCGACCATCTGAAATTCTTTCTGACATTTTTATCTGTACAGTCTCATTCATGTGGCTACTTTCATTATGCTTTTAAAAACTGAGTTGTATTTTTAGATTTAAAGAAATGCTATGAGGCTCTAGTTTTTATGTTATTTTTTTTTCCTTTTGGCCAGGAACTCTAGACTGTTACCAAACTTGGAACCCTCTTCGGCTCTCTTCTTGGGACGCTTTGGGCCATTCTACTACTGTACATTTAAATCTTTAATTGTGTGAAGAGAGGGATTTTATTATGATTTCTGGAGGAGACATATATTCCATCCAAATTCCAGGCCAGGCAGTCAGGTGTCGTTTTGTTTTCTTTTTTCAAACTGACAGTGAGATCAGATTTTTTTCCCAGACCATCTTCACTGAGGGTAGATTAGGGGTATCTTATTTTCACTTACATTCTCAGTTTTAATGCCACCAGCAAGTTCCCTAACTCTTAAGAGCTCCTCCGTGCATTTAAAAGGGTGTTTATAGTTGTATCCCAATATTTCTTGGTGTTTGGTAATTGGAGATTTTCAGGATATTTAGTCTGCTGTTTAATTATAGAGGTCAATATAATCATTCTCTATATTGAAAGCCATTTACATTTATTTTTATATTTATACTTATAAATTTACCAAGACCTAGACATACCAAACGTGTTTTAAATAGAAGCGTCATACAGGAAAGTAGTGAGATTTTTTTGGGTCCTCATAGGTTTGTTTTCTGCATATTTTGCTTCTCCTTTTGCAATATATTTTTAAGAAGCTAAGACTCCTTAAATAAGTTCAAGGTTAAAGAAAATAAGCTGAAAACAAATTAGGAAAAATGTCTGCAAAGATTTCTGTTTCAAAGAATAAAAGAGCCCCTGGGAATATATCTAAGTGCATGAGATTGACCACTGAGAAGGAGAGAATGAGGCCAGAATGCTCTCACCACAAAAAGGAAAAATTCCTAAGTACTGCAGGTAAATAAAGGCTGGCATCTCTTGTATTTGACCTCTGTAGCCCTTGCATGTCCCACTGGCATTTTAGAGCCCACTTTGCTCTTTCCTCCTATACTGGGACCAGATAATGAAAAGTCTTGTGGGACTAAACTGTCAACAATAAGTAAAACATCCAATTTACATGGTAGACACTCCTTTATTATTGAACCAGCTCATCTAGTCTCCAAACTTATTTTTCTTTCTACTAGCCTGGACTTGGGTTGTTTATCTACTTTTATTACTAAGTCTGCCAAAACCTAAATTGGTTAAGCATTGATGTTTTTTCATTTATACAGTGCATCTTGTTTGTGTGTTATGGTTTGGCATTACAAACAAGAATAAGAATATAATCACAAGGTCATTTTAAAAAACTGGCAGTACATTTCTCTCTTTTCCTCTCTTTCTCCCTCCCTCCTTCTCCCCTTCTTCCTTCCTTCCATCTCTCTCGCTCTCTTTTTCTTCTTTTCTTGGGCAGATAGTATTTATCCAGGAAGCAGATATGATGAAGAAACGAGGAAGAGGTCAGCAGGAACAAAATGGTAGATACATCTCATTTTGATAGATGTATCACTGATACATCATTTTCAGTGATGCCTTTGAAATTTGCCCCCAAACCTAACGGTTCCATAAAGCAACCATTATATTCTTGATTCTTTATTTTTTAGAGCAGTTTTAGGATCATAGCAAAATTGAGCAGAAGGTAGAGATATTTCCCATGTAAGCCCTGCCCCTACAAATGAATAGCCTCCTCCATTATCAATATCCCCCAGCAGAAAGTTGCATCAGTTACAACTGAACCTACAATGACATCGTTATCACCTCGTCTGTAATTTACATTAGGGTTCATTCTTGGTGTTATACGTTCTGAGTTTGGACCAAATTCTAATGGCATGTACTCACTGTTACAGCATCATACACAGTAATTTCACTGCCCTAAAAACCCTTTGTGCTCCACCTCTTTCCTTCCTTCCTTCCTGACTCTGGCAACCCTGATCTTTTTAATGTCTCCATAATATTGCCTTTCCTAAAATGTCATGGAGTTGGAATCATATAGAAATCAGCCTTTTCAGATTGGTTTCTTTCACCTGATAATATGCATTTAAGTTCCCTGCATGTCTTTTCATGGCTTGATAGCTGATTTTTTTTTAGCGGTAAATAATATTCCATTGTCTTGATGTACAATAGTTGTTTTTCTATTCACCTACTGAAGGATATCTTGATTGCTTCGAAGTTTTAGAAAGTATAAATAAAACTGCTATAGACATTCATGTGCAGGTTTGTGTGTCAACATAAGTTTTCAACACCTTTGTATAAATACCAAGGAGGACAATTACTGGATCAAATGGTAAGAGTATTATTTTTAATTTTCTAAGAAATCACCAAACTGTTTTCCAAAGTGGCTATACCACTTAGCATTCTCACCAGCAATAAATGAGAGTTGATGTTGCTCTGCATTCTTACCAGCATTTGGCATTGCCAGTGTTCTGGATTTTGGCCACTCTAACAGGTGTACAGTGGTATCTCATTGCTGCTTTAATTTACATTTCCCTGATGACATACGATGTTCATCTGCTTATTTGCCATCTGTGTATCTTTTTGGATGAGGTGTCTGTTAAGTTATTTGACCTGTATTTTAATCAGGTTTTTTTCTTATGGTTGAGTTTTAAAAGTTCTTTGGGGCTTCCCTGGTGGCGCAGTGGTTGAGAGTGCGCCTGCCGATGCAAGGGACATGGGTTCGTGCCCTGGTCCGGGAAGATCCCACATGCCGTGGAGCGTCTGGGCCCGTGAGCCATGGCTGCTGAGCCTGCGCGTCCAGAGCCTGTGCTCCGCAACGGGAGAGGCCACAACAGTGAGAGGCCCGCGTACCGCAAAAAAAAAAAAAAAAAAAAAAAAAAAAAAAAAGTTCTTTGTATATTTTGGATAACACTCTTTATCAGGTATACCTTTTGCAAATGTTTTCTCCCAGTCTGTGGATTGTTTTCTTGTTCTCTTGACATTGTCTTTCAAAAAGCAGAAATTTAAAATTTTAATGAAGTCCAGCTTATTAATTCTTTCTTTCATGGTTCATGCCTTTGGTGTTGTACCTAAAAAGTCATTGTCAAACCTAAGGACATATAGATTTTCTATGTTATCTACTAGGAGATGTATAATTTATATTTTACATTAAGTCTGTGATTCATTTTGAGTTTTTTTGCAGAAGGTTTAAGGTCTTTGTCTAGATTCATTTTCTGCATACTTATGTCCAGTTGTTCCAATTGTAGGCTATAGTTGTCCATCATATCCTGTTGATTGATGATGTTTCTGACTTCGTTATTGAGTTTCTGCCCCCTGGATCTGTCCATTTCTGATAGAAGGGTGTTGAGGTCTCCAATTATGATAGTGGATTCATGTATTTCTCCTTGTAATTCTATCAGTTTTGCCTCATGTACTGTATTTGGGTGCTCTATTGTTAGGTGCATACACATTAAGGATTATGTCTCTTTGAAGAATTGACCCCTTTATGATTATGTAATGTCCTTACTTATCCCTGATAACTTTCCTGGGTCTGAAATCTACTCTTCCTGAAATTAATATAGTTTACTTCTACTTTCTTTTGATTGGTGTTGGCATAGTATATCTCTCTCCACCTATTCACTTATAATCTATGTGTGTTTATATTTAAAGTGGATATCTTAAAAACATAGTGTATAGTTGGGTCATTTGTTTTTAATCCACTTTGAGAATCTCTGTCTTAATTGGTGCATTTACACCACTCATGTTGAAAGTGATTGTTGACAATGATTACAAATCTGAAAGAGAAATTAAGGAAACAGTCCCGTTTACCACTGCAACAAAAAGAATAAAATACTTTGGAATAAACATACCCAAGAAGACAAAAGACCAGTATGCAGAAAACTATAAGACACTGATGAAAGAAATTAAAGATGAGACAAACAGATGGAGAGATATACCATGTTCTTGGATTGGAAGAATCAACATTGTGAAAATGACTCTACTACCCAAAGCAATCTACAGGTTCAATGCAATCCCTATCAAACTACCAATGGCATTTTTTCACAGAACTAGAACAAAAACTTTCACAATTTGTATGGAAACACAAAAGACCCAAATAGCCAAAGCAATCTTGAGAAAGAAAAATGGAGCTGGAGGAATCAGGCTCCCTGACTTCAGACTCTGCTACAATCTACAGTAATCAAGACAGTATGGTTCTGGCACAACAACAGAAATATAGATCAATGGAACAGGATACAAAGCCCAGAGATAAACCCATACACATATGGCCACCTTATCTTTGATAAAGGAGGCAAGAGAATACAATGGAGAAAAGACAGCCTGTTCAATAATAGTATATCTCTCTCCATCTATTCACTTATAATCTACGTGTGTTTATATTTAAAGTGGATATCTTAAATGGTGCTGGGTGCTGGGAAAACTGGACAGCTACATGTAGCAGAATGAAATTAGAACACTCCCTAAAACCATGCACAAAAATAAACTCAAAATGGATTAAAGACCTAAATGTAAGGCCACACACTATCAAACTCTTAGAGGAAAACATAGGCAGAACACTCTATGACATAAATCACAGCAAGATCCTTTTTGACCCACCTCTTAGAGAAATGGAAATAAAAACAAAAATAAACAAATGGGACCTAATGAAACTTAAAAGCTTTTGTACAGCAAAGGAATCCATTAACAAGATGAAAATACAACCCTCAGAATGGGAGAAAATATTTGCCAACGAAGCAACTGACAAAGCATTAATCTCCAAAATATACAAGCAGCTCATGTAGCTCAATATCCAAAAAACAAACAAAACAACCCAATCCAAAAATAGGCAGAAGACCTAAATAGACATTTCTCCAAAGAAGATATACAAATTGCCAACAAACACTTGAAAAGATACTCAACATCACTAATCATTAGAGAAATGCAAATCAAAACTACAATGACATATGACCTCACACAGGTCAGAATGGCCATCATCAAAAAATCTACAAACAATAAATGCTGCAGAGGGTGTGGAGAAAAGGGTATCATCTTGCACTGTTCATGGGAATGTAACTTGATACAGCCACTATGGAGAACAGTATGGAGGTCCCTTAAAAAACTACAAATAGAACTACCATACGACCCAGCAATCCCACTGCCGGGCATATACCCTGAGAAAACCATAATTCAGAAAGAGTCATTTACCACAATGTTCATTGAAGCACTATTTACAATAGCCAGGACATGGAAGCAACCTAAGTGTCCATCGACAGATGAATGGATAAAGAAGATGTGGCACATATATACAATGGAATATTACTCGCCATAAAAAGAAACGAAATTGTATTATTTGTAGTGAGGTGGATGGACCTAGAGTCTGTCATACAGAGTGAAGTCAGAAAGAGAAAAACAAATACCATATGCTAACACATGTACATGGAATCTAAAAAAAGAAAAAAAAAATGCCTCTGATGAACCTAAGGGCAGGACAGGAATAACGACACAGGCATAGAGAATGGACTTGAGGGCACAGGGAGGGGGAATGGTAAGCTGGGATGAAGTAAGAATGTAGTGTTGACATATATACACTACCAAATATAAAATAGCTAGTGGGAAGCAGCCGAATAGCACAGGGAGATCAGCTCAGTGCTTTGCGACCACCTAGGGGATGGATTAGGAGGGTGGGAGGGAGATGCAAGAGGGAGCGTATATGGGGATATATGTATGCATATAGCTGATTCACTTTGTTATACAGCAGAAAGGAACACAACACTGTAAAGCCATTATACTCCAATAAAGATGTTAAAATAAAAAAAAAAAAAAACCTACTGCCATCTTACCTGATATTTTTCTTGCCATGGATATGGGCGGCTAGCTACACCACTTGAAAATTGTTTGTCTGAAAATAGCAGGTATGTCACACCTGTTTCAGAATGTTTTTCATAGAAAGAAAGCCTCAAGTGGGGTCTTCCCTGGTGGTGCAGCAGTTAGGAATGCACCTGCCAATGCAGGGGACATGGGTTTGAGCCCTGGTCTGGGAAGATCCCACATGCCATGGAGCAGCTAAGCCCATGTGCCACAACTACTGAGCCTGCACTCTACTGCCCGCGATCCACAACTACTGAAGCCCATGCACCTAGAGCCTGTGCTCCACAGCAAGATAAGCCACCGCAATGAGAAGCGCGTGCACCGCAAGGAAGAGTAGACCCTCCTTGCCGCAACTAGAGAAAGCCTGCCTGCAGCAACGAAGACCCAATGCAACCAAAAATAAATATTTGATATGCATACCTAGATAATACACACGAGCACAGACACATTAAAGACACAGTCTTTTTGTTTTGTTTATGGTTTCCTTTGCTGTGTAAAAGCCTTTGAGTTTAGTTAGGTCCCATTTGTTTATTTTTGTTTTTATTTTCATTACTTTAGGACGTGGATCCAAAAAGATATTGTTGCAATTTATGTCAAAGTGTTTTGCCTGTGTTTTTCCTCTAAGAGTTTATAGTATCCGACCTTACATTTAGGTCTCTAATCCATTTTGAGTTTTTTGTGTGTGTGTATGGTGTTAGGAAGTGTTTTAATTTCATTCTTCTACATGTAGCTGTCCAGTTTTCCCAGCACCACTTATTGAAGAGACTTTCTTTTCTCCATTGTTTATTCTTGTCTCCTTTGTCATAGATTAATTGACCATGGGTGCGTGGATTTATTTCTGGGCTTTCTATTTTGTTCCATTGATCTATATTTCTGTTTTGTGCCAGTACCATACTGTTTTGACAATTGTAGCTTTATAGTATAGTCTGAAATTGGGGAGGCTGATTCCTCCAGCTCTGTTTTTCTTTCTCAAATTGCTTTGGCCATTCAGGGTCTTTTGTGTCTCCATACAAATTAAAAAAAAAATTGTTCTAGTTCTGCGAAAAATGCCATTCACAATTTGATAAGGATTGCACTGAATCTGTAGATTGTCTGGAGTAGTGTAGTCATTTTGAAGATATTGATTCTTCCAGTTCAAGAACATGGCATATCTTTCCATCTGTTTATGTCACCTTCGATTTCTTTCATCAGCATCTTTTTTTTTTTTTTTTTTTTTTTTTTTTTTTGCGGTACGCGGGCCTCTCACTGTTGTGGCCTCTCCCGTTGCGGAGCACAGGCTCCGGACGCACAGGCTCAGTGGCCTTGGCTCACGGGCCTAGCCACTCCACGGCATGTGGGATCCTCCTGGACCGGGACACGAACCTGTGTCCCCTGCATCAGCAGGCGGACTCTCAACCACTGCGCCACCAGGAAGCCCCTCATCAGCATCTTATAGTTTATGGAGTACAGGTCTTTTGCCTCCTTAGGTAGGTTTATTTCCAGATACTTTATTCTTTTTGATGTGATGGTAAATGGGACTGTTTCCTTAATTTCTCTCCCTGATCTTTTGTTGTTAGTGTATAGGAATGTGAGGGATTTCCGTGTATTAACTTTGTATTCTGCAACCTTATCAAATTCACTGATGAGCTCTACTAGTTTTCTAGTAGCATCTTGAGGATTTTCTATGTATAGTATCATGTCATCTGCAAACAATGAGAATTTTACTTTGTCTATTCCAGTTTGGATCCCTTTTATTTCTTTTTCTTCTCTGATTGCCATGGCTAGAACTTCCAAAACTATGTTGAAGAAAAGTGACGAGAGTGGACATCCTTGTCTTGTTCCTGATCTTAGAGGAAATGCTTTCAGCTTTTCAGTGTTGAACGTGATGTTACCTGTGGGTTTGTCATATATGGCCTTTATCTCACAGACATAGAAAATAAATTTATGGCTACCAAAGGGGAAAGGTAGGGGGGGAGGGATAAATTAGGAGTTTGGGATTGACATACACACACTACTATATTTAAAACAGATAACCAACAAGGATATACTGTATAGTTTAGGGAACTCTACTCAATAATCAGTAATAACCTAATAGGAAAAGAATAGTTATATGTATAACTGAAGCAGTTTGCTGTATACCTGAACCTAACACAACACTGTAAATCAACTATACTCCAATAAAAAAAAAAGAATGAAGTCTTCAGCATGGCTGGCCATTCAGAAGACATGTGTAGGTGAATATTTGTAAATCTATGGGTGTTTGTTCCTGAATGGAAAAAAAAAAAAAGAATCCTGCTTTAGTTTCTTTTAAAAGCTCATAGAATTCCTAGGAAGATTTAAGATTTTGAGAAACATCAATTACGATTTAGTATAGGGGTGTGAAATATAAACTAGGAGAAAAGTGCTTTCTAGCTAAGAGTAACTCAGATCTGTATGTCAGAACCAGGGTTAACTCTTCTCTATTCCCACTGCACACTCATAACATGAATATAAAATGTCCTTCTTACTTCCTGGGTAGGGATGCTCTTCATTTGAAATACTGGAAGTGATTTTACGTTTTGCGCACCTGACAAAGGCATTAAACTTAGGACAGAAAGCTAAAACTGGCATAAGTTCAAGAACGGTTAAGTAGAAGCTTGGCAGACCCAATGCTTCTGCAAGGCTCTGTCTTCAAGCACTCGTGGAGCACATTTAGTAATCAAGGGAGCTAGCAGATGGCCTAAGAGGCACCTCACACACTTCTTGTTGTGTTCCTTGTTCAAATAACCAAAGAGGAAACATACCACTTTTCATTAGCGTTATCACATTGGATTGCAATACATATCGAGGGCAGGTATTTGAAACTTGTATTATACATAACCTTAGAATATTAACACCGAGCGAGATACAAAGTATAAGTACTGACATATGTTAGTAGCATATAACAGGCCCACTCAAATAAATGTTTCAGTATATTTGAAAATGATCATTAGAAATTTAAGTAAATTTATGGCTTTCTGCTGTACTATTTTAAGAAGATAGCACAAAAGAGATCTTAATTAAAAAATTGTGCATTTGTCTTTTTGAAATTCAGACATCTAAGTTAACAGGCATTCTTCATACAGCAAATGCTGTAAAACTGTTATTTTTCAGAGAATTAGCAGCTGACTTAAGATGAAATCATGAGTCCAGGACCAGAAACTAGGCTTCCAAATGGTTACTCAAATCTCAGATCACTTAAATTTCCACACTGTGTTTTGTCTATTTAATCTGCACAGCCTCTGCTGAAGCCCTTCACTTTAAACCGTCTCAGTATTTCCTTCTGAAGCCCTCACCATGCACAAGACACAGAACCCAACACACACAAACTGTACTTGCTCTCTCAGGCACTTCTATTCTCAGCTGTTATGACCGGGAATTATAATCTGCTTTTAATGGCATTATACATTTTTAATTAGTCTAGAATTATTTATTGAGAATGTCATGATGAAAATGGCCAGAATATTCTAAAATTTAAGGTGTAGGATACTGCAAAGGCTTAGATTCTATTGCATTTACCCATTCAGGTCTTGGTTTACGTGTGTAGAAATAACTGTCCTGATTATCAAAGTTGTCTCCGAGGATTAAATATGAATGTATTTATAAGTGTTTTAGACATCATCAGTTGTTATTTTTAGCTCTTGATCAGAAACTGCCACTGCCACAAAAATGAACTGTTTTCTTTAGTTTGTAACTTGAGGAAATACAGACAGATGCTCAAAATATTTTTAAAATGAATACATTTCTCAGGTCTTTACTCCAGATTAAGTTGCTCCAGCTGCTGCCCTTATACCTGCTACTGATTTATCTCTGTCTTATATTTAAATATGAGGAATTCTCCTATTTTAATAGCAAATGCCAACTGCTACAGAAAGCTTGCTTTAACCCCTCCAGCTGGACAGCACAAATTGATTCAATATGTACGTTGAGAATCTACATTGTGCCTGACCCTGTGGCAGGGCTCTGTATTCTTTTTCTGGCCTTCCTTAGTATGTTTTCTATGCTTTCTTTAGGAAACATGCCCTGTTCCCCCTCAAATTATTTATTAAAGCACATGTTTAATTTCTTACTGTAGTGCATGAGCTCCTGAAAGCCAGACTCTGTGCTTAATTTACGTTTATATTTGCTGCAACATCTTTTACAGTATTTCACAATGAATCCTTAATAGGAAGCCCCTGAATGTATCCGTGAATAAATGGATATATGAATGTGATTCCTTAGCTTCATTTTTCCTGATATTTCTACCTCCAGGCACTGCTCTGTTTTTATTCATTTTCCAATATATGAGAGTAACACTCTTAAAATAGATTAGCCTCGTGCAATACAAAAACATTTCTTTACCAAGGTCATTTTTATAATTAAGTTTCCTCCCACTTTTCTGACAGTGTCCTCTTTCAGGCTTTTCTGTCTTAGCCTGCTCCTTAAATTTTAATGTTTCTTAGAGTTCTGCCTTTGAAATTACTTTTGCTTTTTTCCCCATAATTCTCTGAGAGTTTTCACCCATTCCCATTTTCAATTATATTTATTTAAGAATGAATTTCAAATCTCTAATTCAAATCCAGAGTCTTCTCCTAAATCTATCTGTTCATCCAACCCTACAGCCCAGGATCCCTTGGATGATCCAAGGAACATCCTACACAACATGTCAAAGTGGCAACTTATCATCTCTGCTATCCCCCAGCTCCCCATTGCTCTTCCTTTTCAAAGTCTATTCTGCTAGGGAATGACACACAGACTCGCCAGTCAGTTGCCCAAGATAGACCCCGAGGCACCTTTCCTAACTCTGTATTCTCCCTTTCCTACTATTAACACTAATATATTAATATATCTCTGGAATCCACTCACCTCACTCTACTCTCAGTGATACTTTACTACTTAAGGCCATTATTATCTCCTTCAAATACCACATTAATGTCTACTAACTGTAGTATTGTATTCCTCTATGATAGACCCTGATCTCCTATCATTTACCCCACTAGAGCCAAGGAAATGTTCCTAAAGATAAAATCTGATTATGAAGCTCCGCTGCTTAAAAGCCTATCACAGGGTCCCTACTGTGCTTAGAATAGAGTCCAAAAGCTTTCTGTGGTTTACAAGGTCCTATATAATCTACCATCTATTTACTTCTATCTATCTATCTATTTATCTTCCCTCCTTACCAGTTTCCCCCAACGATGCTCACAATTTCTCCTAGTTCCTGGAACACATCCTGCTCTTTCCTTTCCACGTGTGAACCCCTGCCTGCTCCAGGCTTCACTCCCACCCCACCAGATCATAGACCCCATGTCACTCTTGCACCCTTTGTACTCCTGATGTACACTGGGTTCTCCCATAAACATAGCTCAAGTTCTTTAAAGTACTTCTTGTTCATTATTGCCCATGTTCATATGCTCTTCACTTAATCTTATCTCTATCTTTTATATTTACATTATAGATTTTTTCTTAAAACACTAATTGGTACTGCATGATATTTACACTTCATTGTATCTGCAGACACATTTGTACTGTTATTTGCTCAATTGATATATGATTATATAATATATATATAAAATAATTTTAAAAACACAGATTCCTTATGAACTCATATTATTGGGCTCACACAGACTACTTAATGATTCGTTGTGGTTAGCATCAAATACATTGGTTTATAATTTCAGCAGTTCACCATTTAACAGTTTGGAAAGGGCATTTTTAAAATTATGAGAGATATACCAAGTAATGAAATGGCATTGCATTTCTGCCAGGGAGTTTTCTTAGACATTGAGAATAAATTTTAATTGTAAAATGATTATAACTTTTCAAATTAACCTATTCTGGAATTTAGAATTTCCGTCTATGATTTTAAGATACACTCAATCTTAAGTACTGAACGAACCCTTGTTTGCTTCCCTGAGACAAATTGATGATCATATTTTCTACTGCTCAGCATCTCATAGCATAATCTTATTCAGGTTTATAGGTTCAGAATAATTTGCACAAGTGTATATGGCTAAAAAATGACTAAAGATGAAAATTTGTACATGTTGCCATTTTCCTCTTTTCTCAGTTTAGGGTAGAGCTTCTCTATTGTCTTGAATAATTCAAATTTCTTTTTCTTGCAGAAGAAAAATGAGAAAGGTGATTCAAACTGAGGCAGACTAGGCATTTCCAATTGACAGCTATAACCTTGTATAAGCAAATCCATCAGAGGCATCCTGTTATAGATAAAGTGCTGAATGTTTTCACTTCCTTTTTTTGTAAAAGAGGTCAGAGTGTCCAACTGGCAGTATCTGGGAGCCCAAGGGAGGTTTGTAATGTTATTCTCCATCTAGTAAGATGTATTAGGACTCTTTATTGAAACACAGAACAAGGTCTCGACATTTTTTGACTTTTTAGAAAACTTTATTTGGAGATAGATAGAGTAGAAAAATGCCTACCAAACTAAAAGTAACTAGAACATATCTGTCAGGCTTACACATTTTGTGTGCTGTAAATCCTAGAATATGTTGAGTTGAAAATATTTAGTAAGATTAAGGAATAGCAAGATATTTTCACCTTGGTTCAGTAAGTCACTAATATATAAAAATACATAAATATAAATATCTTTTTGAATAAACTTTATGCCATTAAATTAGCGAATTGAATGCATATGGTATATCAACATTACTAAAGAATTGGATTGACAGATGCTTTTTATTTTAGTCACAAAAAAGGTATATGATTTCAGTAATAGGAAAAGGTTTTTTTTTTTTTTTTTTTTTTTTTTTTTAAAGCTCCCGTTAAAGAATACAAATTAACCACAACACCATGGAGAAAGTGTTCAGGATTCATTTCTATGTACACATGAAACACTCAAAGTCAAAATGCTGTTTTAAACTAATGAGGAAAATCAGGACAAAAGAAATATTGTTTTGAATCCACCAAAAAAAGGATACAGGAGGATCAAGATCACAAAAATAACTAAAGGCAGCATTGCTGAGATAAGAAAATCAGCATTATGCCCTGCAAAGCAGCAGTGCCCTTGAAAAGTTAACAGCTTGGATTAACTGTAACTACTACATGGTGACTATCATAGAAATCCTGAAAACAATCTTTATTCTTTTATAGGAGGGCTGGTTATAACTGTTGCCAACATGTGAGTCTAGAAATTCATTTCATGGAAAAGAATAGCAATATGCTTCCCAGAAAGATATCTGTTTTTTTAATAGGCTGATTGAGAAAGAAGAATTAGGGAAAACAAATTTCTAGAACTTCCTCCCAAAAAAGGATCATTATATCTGTTCTAATCTGATAACGCTTGCAAATTTTCAGCATGTTAAGATGGAAAAAAATGCTATTATAAACATTTTGGTTTCTCCGCCTTTTATCCTCATCTTTCTTTTAAAAAAAAACTTTCAAAAGCTCCCTTTTGCATCTTATATTTCTCAATTAAATTTCAGCACTGTCAATTAGTTGATGCTATGCCAGGTGGTGTATAATTTGTTTTTTTTTTTTAGTAAATAGGATTAATATCTATAAATTAATTGAATTTATCATGTTTGCTACAAAATTCTAAGCACTCCACAGGCAATTTTGGTCCAGAGCTCCCAATCTTAAATACAGCGCTATAAATGACATTGCTTCTTTGGGATGTGTGGTTTCTTCCATTTTTGTGATACGTATTCTGATTGTACGTATTGTAAAACTGTTGTTCAGGAGTGAAAGTCACTTAGCTTGGGAGTGAATCTGGAGATCAAAGAGACATTTCTGGTCTGTTGTTTTTTTAAGTATACACGAGTTCCTGTGACCCAATAAATTATTTTTCACGTTGTGTAGAGTGGCTCAGGGAAGAGAAATAACTGAAATTGATGGTAATGCAAATTACTGGAAAGTAAAGAGGTCAGACAGGTGATGATTTCTAGCTAGAAACTTCGCTTTTGTATTTTAAAGACAATTAGCTGTCTGAAGAACTTTCATAAATTTTTCAGCATTTATATCCTTGAATTTATGGAAGGTAAAATGAACTGTAAGTGGCATTTGCAAATTTTGTGAAACTTGAAGGTCCCATCAATATCAAGTTTATTCTCCCTCAAGCCGTCTTCTGTTTACTCTCAGATAAGCTATATTAATCGTTTTATTTTTGTCACCTTGCTTGGATCTTCCAGTCTCCTTCAGTTTTTCAAATCTTATCCATCTTTACCTCCCAGCCTTCTTTTTCATTTTTCCTTGGCTCCAGGAAAGATGAATTACATGGCTAGGCATCTCTCCATTTTTTACTGAGAACCTCATTCTCTGAATGATTAAAAAACAACATTTACCAGAAATGTGTGTGGTGTGTGCCTGTGACCGTGTATTGATTTCTACTTTTTTCCCCTTACTAGATTGTAAGTCCTTTGAGGGCAGAGTCCATATTGCATTTTTCTCTACCGCTCAGGCTGGGATGCTGCTGGTAATTTCTAAATATTTTTAAATGATAGATTTATAAAACAAGTAGAACTTGGGTTATCCATCTTAATGAATCCTACTTCAGTGAGTCAGGATGAATCTCACCAGGGTAGAAGCAACTCTCATTTTAAATTCAACATGATTTTAGTATTCAACAGTAGCTTTGCCTTGACCTTTCCTTGTAATTGCCTGAAGACATCCTCAATGATTACAGGGTTCACTCTGAGGCATTCTACATCAGTGTCCCATAAATCATTGATCTTAAGAGTAAAAAACTGAAAAACTAAAAAGTTTGCCACCTTGTTTTAAAAAAGTACAGTGACTGGGTGATTCCAAAATCAGAGTGGGTGGGTGGATGTGATGGTTAATTTTATATATGTCAACTTGTCTGGGTCATGGTGCCAAGATATTTGGTCCAACATTGTTCTGGATGTTTCTGTAAGGGTATTTTGGGATGAGATTAACATTTAGATCGGTAGACTTTGAGTAAAGTAAACGATTTGATACATATTTATATTGCACAATGATTACCACAATAAGGTTAGTTAACGAATCCTTCACTTCCCATAATTACCATTTTGTTGCTGTTGTTGTTATGATGAGAATATTAAAGCTCTACACATAGCAACTTTAAAGTATATGATACAATATTGTTAACCATAGTTACTATGATGTAATTAGATCTCCAGAACCTATACATATTATAACTTAAAGTTTGTACCCTTTGACCAGTATCTCTCCATTTTCCCTACCGCTCAGCCCCAGGCAACCAATTTTCCAATCTCTCTCTGAGTTCAGTGTCTTTAAATTTCACTTATAAATGAGATCATGTGGTATTTTTTGTCTGTCTGACATATAAATTAGCACAATGCCCTCAAAGTCCATCCATGTTGTTGCAAATGGCAGGATTTCCTTCTTTCTCACAACTGAATACATATATAACACATTCTGTATCCATTCATCTTTCGATGGATAATTAGGCTGTTTCCATATCTTGGCTATTGAATAATGCTGCAATGAACATGGGAATACAGGTATCTCTTCAGATAAGGATTTTATTTAATCTCCTTTGAATATATACACAGAAGTGGGATTGCTAGATCACATGGTAGGTCTATTTTTAATATTTTGAGGAATCTCCATTCTGTTTCCCATCATGGCTCTACCAATTTACACTCCCACTAACAGCACATCAGGGTTTCCTTTTCCTTGCTTGATTCCTCTGGCTAGGACTTAACAGTACTATTTTGAATAGGAGTGGTGAGATCGGGCATCCTTTGTTTTATTTCTGATCTTAGAGGGAAAGCTTCAACCTATTTCACTCTTGAGTATGATGTTACCTGTGGACTTGTCCTATATGGCCTTTATTATATTGAGATATGTTTAATCCACTTTGTTGAGAGTTCCTATCATGAGGGATATTGAATTTTATTGAATGCTTTTTCAGCATCTATTAAGATGATCGTATGATTTTTATCTTTCATTCTATTAATATCATGTATCACATTTATTGATTTGCTTAGGTTGAACCATCCTTACATTCCAGGAGTTAATCCCACTTGATCATGGTGTATGATCCTTTTAATGTGTTGATGAATTCAGTTTGCTAATATTTTAATGAGAATTTTTGCATCCAAATTCTTGAGGGATATTAGCCTGGAGTGTTTTTTTTGTTTGTTTTTGTTTTGTTTTTTCTTTGTAGTGTCCTTATTTAGCTTTGGTATCAGGGTAACGCTGGCCTTGTAAAATGAGTTTGGGAGTGTCCCTTTCTCATCAAGTTTTCTGGTAGTGTTTGAGAAGGAATGGCATTAATTCTTCTTTAAATGCTTGGTAGAATTCATCCATGATATTATCTTGTCCTGGACTTTTTGGGAGGTTTTTGATTACTGACTCAATCTTCTTACCTAGTATTGGGCTGTTCAGATGTTCTATTTCTTCATGGTTCAGGTTTCTTAGTTTGTTTGCATGTTTCTATGAATTGATCAATTCCTTCTAGGATGTCCAGTTTTTCACATAATGTTCATAGTAGTGTCTTGTAATCCTTGTGATTGTGATTATGTTATATAAGTCTCCATCTTTGAGACTGGAGAGACAGATTCTCTTGTTGGCTTTGAAGAAGTAAGCTACCATGTCGTTAGAGGGCCATATAGAGAGACGCTGATAAGTGTTGAGAGTGGCCCCCAATCAACAGCCAGCAAGAAGATGAGGGCCTCAGTGCTACAACTGCAAAGAACTACTTTTGCCAACAACCTGAATGAACCCTGAAGAGGATCCTGGACTCAGATGAGAACACAGCTTAGCTGACACATTGATTTCACCCTTGTGAGACCCTGAGCAGAAAATCCAGTTGTACTGAACCTGTAACACTGACCATGGAAGCTGTGATAACAAATGGGTATTCTTGTAACCTGCTAAGCTTTAGTAATTTGTTATACAGCAATAGAAAACTAATACGTTATGTAAGGACTTTTTCTAGCATTTGCTTTTTGGAGCACTAATTTCATGCGTAAATTATCAGGAAAGGAAGATAAGATCAACAGTTACGTTCTAGATCGTAGTTCAGATATGATTAAGGGAACAGCCTATATTGTTTGGTGATTAGAGCCCACGTTCTTGAGTCAGATCTCTGCAGTCTGAACCCTGGCTTCACCAATTAGTAACTCTTCCACTTTGGGAAAATTGCTTGTTATATCTTTCAGTTTCCGCATTTAAAAAATGGGCCTAAAATAATAACATCCATATCACAAGGATAATTAATTATTAAATGAGATAAAACATGAAAACATTTACAAAGTCTTTCAAATTGTAAAATACCAATAAATTAGTGATTATTTAGAAAAAAAAGGAAACAATGTCTCACCCAGATAAGCCAGGTAAAAAATGAACAGGGAATTACAGAGGGCAGGTGATAAGCAGGTAAGAAAAGTGAGGATGATAAATATTCTTAAAAAAAAAGTGATTAAATAAGAATTGTGAATGACTAACATTGAGGGTTGTTATGGGCTGAATTGTGTCCACTCAAAATTCATATATTGGAGTCCTAATTCCTAGTATATCAGAGTGTGTCTGTATTTGGAGATAGATCTTTAAAGTGGTGATTAAGTTAAAACAAAGCCATTAGGATGGGCCCTAGTCCAATCTGACTGGTGTCCTTATAGGAAGAGGATATTTGGACATACAAAAGGACTCCAGGGATACACACACGGAGGAAACACCATGTGAGGACACAGTGAGATGATGGCCATTTGCAAGCTAAGGAAGGAGACCTCAGAAGAACACAACACTGCTGGAACCTTGATCTTGGACTTCTGGCCTCCAGAACTGTGAGAAAATATAGTAAATTTCTGTTGTTTAAGCCACCTAACTTGTGGGACTTGGTTATGGCAATTGGAGCAGACTGAGACCAGGATATGTGATTTCTTCTTCACTTTGCCTCTCCAGATGCATTCCTCTCTACCCTGCTCTGAGCAACAGGCAGCTTCATCTCTTCCCTACTTCATCTCTGAATTTCTCGTTGGTGCCAAGGCTGCAGCTCTCACTGGACTCCTATCTTTTCTTTGGCCCTTCCCCTCGGATATTAGTAAAGGCCTTCTGCTTTCCTGAGTTTCCTGGTGCCTCAACCTCCCGTGTTTGTTTCTTTACAACATCTCACACCACCTGAGATGATCAGAACCTGACTAAGAGAGAGGGGAAACTTAGGTCTGTGGAGTAAGTGGTGGGCAGAGAATATAAAGATAAAATGCCATTTGGGGAAAATGGGTACAAGCAAGTAGAACAATTGTCTTAAACTGGTGGAACTGAAGGGGCTATCAGTAAGGAGTTTATTAGCTGACCTGATCCATGTGGGGAGATAATGAATTATTGAAAGGCAGCAAAAAGAGTTCACTTTTGCTCTCTCACCCCACATTTATTCCTTAGAGTTTTGTCCTGAGTCCCAAGGCTTTAAATATCATATAAATATATATATGTACAAGTGTATATGTGCATATATATGTACATGTGTGTGTATTTAAGACTCTTCTGTCAGTCAGGGTTCTTAGCAATGAATAATAGAACCAAGTTAGCTGGTTCAAGGAAAAACATATTACAGGATATATAGCTGCTCAAGGAATCATCTTTGAGACCTGAGAACTGGGCTTGGAGGCTTCCCCTGGGCCCTAAACCACAGGCTTCTCCAGTAGATAGACCACTGCAGCCACACCTGTGCTTACACTGCCACCCATACAGGCACTGTGGGTCCTCTTGGAGCTTTTTCAGGCTTCCTCTGTCTTCTACACTTCCCTCACTTGGATGGATCCCCTCAGCATCTGCCTCTTTGTCATGATCAGTTCTGTGGTTTAGGGTTCTCTCTATTCTTCCAGCACCCTAAGTTCATTTCCAGAAAGTCCTTCCCCTTTTCTTGACCTGACTCACTCCTTTAAATCTCCCCGGTCTTAGATCAAACATTACTGCCACAGAGAATTCTTCTCTGAACATTTTAACTAATATCTGTGACTTACCCGGTGATTCTCCATCCCTTTGTCCTATTTTTTCATAGCAGTTATCACCATCTGAAACCATATGACTTTATTTTTTGTTTATTATTATTACTTTGCCTATCACTGCCTTAATATTTAAGTTCTATTAGATCAGTTCTAATAGGTTAGATTACAGTTCTCTTCTGTCTTGTTCAGCTCTGTTCTCCTAGCTCTGAGAATAGTGCCTAAGATGAATGCATGCTCCCAATATTTTGTTGAATGAATAAATGAAGTACTCTAAAGGCCCAGGGGAAGCAGTATCCAACTCTGGTCAGCTGCCTAGGAGTGAGAGAAAGACTTCTCATGGGTGCTAACATTTGAGTTAGATTTTAAAGAATCAGGAGTTTTTTCAGACAGAGATAGAAAGGTATCAGGGAGAAAGTAACACTTGCACATAAGCCCAGAGTGATGAAAGGCACAGAGTGAGATGCTTAGTGAGTAGCTCAGGGTGCTGGGAGCAAAGAGTGCATGTGAAATAGGAATGGCAGCCAAGTCTAAAGGCAGCTGGCGTCCAGATTGTCAAAGGTCTGTACATCAGGTTTAAAGTGTATTTGTTTGACATTAGGACAAAAGATGAAAGTCTTTAAAGCAGGGGTCTGATATGGTCAGATTTGTTTAAAGGCAGCGATTCTCATAGTGTGGTCTGTGGCTCCATGGGAGTTCCTAAGACACATTCAGGGGGTCTGCAAAGTTAAAACTTTTTTTTTTTTTCTTTTTCGTAATACGGACGTTATTTGCTTTTTTTTTCACTGGCTTGCTATTTGCACTGATGTTTGAAAAGCAATGAAGGGTAAAACTCCTGGTGTCTTAGCACACATGAAGTTAGGAGTACCAAATAGTACTAGTAGTCTTTATATTCTTGCAGTTAAAAACAAAGATCCAGTGTCACTTAAGAAAGTCCTTGGTGAAATAATACAAATTATTGATATTATTAAATCATGACCCTTGAGTAAATGTTTTTTTCATATTCTGTGTGGTAAAATGGGAAGTATACATAAAGCAGTTTGTATGCAAACCATAACTGTCTTAAGAAAGAACTTTTTTGTTGGAATGTCTAGCTGAATAGGTTCATGGAAAATAATTTTTACTTGAAAGAATAACAGATAATAAATATTGTTACTCATACGTGGGTATTGACATATATATTGCAAAAATGAGTGAAGTGAGGCTGTCTGTCACTTCAAGGAACACAACTAAGAGTATTTGTTGCAAATAATAACATTTGTGTTTTCAAAGAAAAATTGGAATTTTGGAAAAATCTGTATTTGCCTCTGATAGCCTAATGGCTTCCTAATACTTAAAGTCATTTCTGGTGAGATCAGTGGGATTGATGAATGCTGTTTTGTTGATATTTTATAATGAAAAGTGTCAACATTTCAACGATTGGTACAATTCAATGAATGAATGTTTTCCAAATGACTATTTCATTATGCTAAAAAAAAATGTTGCATGGGTAAAATCCTTTAAAATGCAAGATAAATCAATGGATTTTAATGGAAAAGATTATAAAAAGTTACTTGATATATTTTCACATTCTTTAATTACACCTAACCTTTAAGACTCTACCTCTTGTTGTGTTTTGATGTAATATCAAATAATTATCTGAAAAAACTGAAAAATATTCTTTTTTCCAACTGCACAGCTGTTTAGTCCATATTCTCTTCATATATCTTAACTAAATGGAACTCAACAGACTGAATGCATATCTAGATTTGAGAATTCCAGTTGTCTTCTGTTAAGCCATATATTAAAGAAATTTGCTAAAAAGTAAGATGAGGTGCTTTTTGCTAATTTTTTTTTCTTTTGGAAAACATAACTAACATGGGATTAATGAGTTTTTGTTATTTTTAAATAAATTGGTGACTAAATATTTTATAAACGTTTCAACTATAATTTCTAGTACAAGCAATCTTCCATCTTCCATTTACACTGTACTATGCGAAACAAAACCTAGGCGCCCTGGAACTCTGTCTTTGCTTTTTGCACAGCCTTGTGATAACTCAGGTAAAATCTCTCATACACTTGAGTTTGAGTTAATGTGGTAACATATGAAGTAAGGACCATCTGTAGAGTAAATACTGATAACCCACACAAACACAAATTCCTTGGGGTCCTCAGTAATTTTTTAAAGTGTATAAAATAGTCCTGTTACCAACATTTGAAAGCTGCCATTTACAGAAAGGTATTCAGGAGAACAATTAGATAAGCATAGCCTGTTTTTCAAGAAAGTAGAGAGGAGGCTGATGGGGTAGCTACCCCTCCTCACAGAAAGAGAACAAAATCATTAATTCCACTGTTGCTTTAGGGATAAAGAGGAAAGACAGGATTTGAGAGACTTTGAGGTTGCTGATTTGGTAGAAATATATTGTGAATGTCTGAATTTTAAAGCTGGGTTATTAGGTGAATGATGAGAATGCTATGAATTCAGAGAACCTTTGTTTTTTTTGGTTTTTTTTTTTAACTTTCATCTCACAAGATTTTTAACATATTAAGCCTGACAGGATTTTTTTTTTTTTTTTGATCCAGTTACCGAACTTGCTGAGGCTTCTCTTGAAGGAATATGACAACACCAACTCATTTGGTAGACTCTTTTGCTGTGTGTGAGCAAGAATTTTAAGCTGGTATTAATTCAAACAATTTCTATTTTTCCCCTATTTTATTATTGGGAAATTCTGGGCATGTAGTAAATACGTAGAAAAAGTTTAAAACTTAACTATAAGATTTTTTAAATTTTAGGGCAGTGTTTGTAAGCATATTCTAAAAGGAAAAGTTAAAATTGGGCTGGGACATGAGGTAAAGCGTAATGTTTCTATGGGTGTTATTTTTCCCCCTCAGTGCCTTTGATTTACAGTCTTCAGCCTCAGTCACAGTCTGTTGCAACTGTCTGAGCCCTGGTCCCAGAAGACTGCTCTCCCACGCTTCCTCTGGCCATCTGGAACAGCCTTTATGCACCTAATTGACTCCATGACTCTTCTTTTCCCATTTCTGAGCTTCCTGTTTCTTTTTAATCTCTGACCTCTCATCTTCCTTCTAATAAAATAATCACATTCTTTCTTCTCTTTTCAAATGCTTAGTCATTCCCTGACTTTAATGTGGCTATTTGTAACCTTCTCAAACCTCTTCCTAGTAATAGCTTGAGATGTCACCTATGACATACTTTCTCATCAGATTCGTATGGTTTTATGTGAATTCATGGTCACTGAGTTAAACTCAATATAAATGATGGCATGTAATAGTAGCAATGTTACCCGTTGTTTAAGCCAATGTGCAAAGCATGGAGGACTAATCCTACTTTACAATTTTAATGTAGTATATAGTTTACAAGGCATGTTTATCACTAGTATCTTTTTGGAACTCACAACAGCTCTACACAGAAGGCAAGGCAAGTATTACAATGTTAATACGATTTCCTTATTTATAAAAGTAAGTAGTGAAAAATTTCTTGATGACTAAGATCATATTTTGCAGAGTCCCTAAGCCTCAGAGTCCCGCTTTAGTGTTCTTTTCCCGAGTTCATGACATTCCCAAGAAACTTAGAAATTGTTTAAAATGAAAAAAGTCAACCATTCAGTAAGGTACAGGGCAGTTTTCTTTACCACCTATAAAATGTATTATTTAAACAAACAAAAACTCAGTAATTTAAATCTCTTCTTTTCATCGCTCTGGTTAGGTCATCAGCCCTAACTGGTGGTCTTCTAGTAGTTTCTCAGCACCTAACATTCCCAAAGGTGAGTCAGATATTAAGAAATGCTAAATGTATGGAAATGGTTCAAAGAAAAATAATGACACATAGATTGGAGAAATTTATGTATAAGATTAAAGGAGCATGTGTATTTAATTAAGTCGGGAGAGAACAATGAAATCATCAAATAATGCATGATAATGTTTACTATTTCCCCTAGGATATCATTATTTAAAATAAGATATCAAAGAATTGAGTTTGAATCATATATAATACCCAAATCTGTACATCCTTCTGTCAGTTTTCTGGTATATTTCGTATACATTTCATATATATTTTATATATTTGCCTTGATGACATCTTTCTCCTGTGGACTCCTGAGACCACAGGAAGCCCTGGAAAACTGCTCTGACAATGCTCTCACTTGCTAACAAACATACCTTACACAAAGTTTTACAAATTCACGTTTAGCTAGTGGGACACAGCATGAACTATAAGTCACTAAATGTTACCAAGGTACCAATCTAAGGGGCTCTCTTCCTTATCCATGTATTTTTGGGCCCCTATATTGGGAACCATGTCACTTCCTAGAATAAAACATCACCTATGGAATCATTGGGATATTTGGAAAATATATGCTCACTCATTGAACACTTAAAGGAGTGGAATGAGAGTGTCATGTGCAACACTTCCTCACATGACTTGCTGAGCTCAGCTGCCAGGTTGCAGCCATTTTGCATGACAAACTCTGGTCTGAAGCACCAGGTACAAGGCCTCTACACTGCACCCTATGAGCAAATGAAACTAGATGAAGCACAAAGGAAAAGAGAAAAGAAAAACATATTCCTACTATTAAAGTTAAAAATTGGGGAGGAGAGACAAGATGGAGGAGTAGAAGGACTTGAGCTCACTTCCTCTCACGAAAACACCAAACTCACAACTAACTGCTGAACAACCATCAACAAAAAAGACTTGCACCAACCAAAGAAGGTATTCTACATCCAAAGACAAAGAAGAAGCCACAAGACAGTAGGAGGGGCACTTTTGTAATATAATCAAATCCCATATCCTCCAGGTGGGCAACCCACAAACTGGAAAATAATTATATTGCAGAGGTTCTCCCACAGGAGTGAGAGGTCTGAGACCCATGTCAGGCTCCCCAGCCTGGGGGGGTCTGGCATTAGGAGGAGGAGCACCCAGAGCATTTGGCTTTGAAGGTGAGTGGGGCTTGAGTTGGAGCTCCACAGGACTGGGGAAAACAAACCAACAGAGATTCCACTCTTGGAGGGCGTACACAAGCTTTCATGTGCACTGGGACCCAGGGCAAAGCAATGACTCCATAAGAGCTTGGGCCAGACCTACCTGGGGGGTCTTGGAGGGTCTCTTTGTGAGGCAGGGGTTGGCTGTGGCTCACTGTGGGGGCAGGACATTGGTGGCAGAGGCCCCAGGGAATACTCACCACAGTGAGCTCTCCTAGAGGTCACCATTTTGGCACCAAGACCTGGCCTTACCCAACAGCCTGTAGACTCCGTGTTGGGACACCTCAGGACAAACAACCAACATGGTGGGAACACAGCCCCAGCCCATCATCAGACACGCTACCTAAAGTCGTCCTGAGACAATAGCAGCCTATAAACAAAGCCCTTGACATGGTCCTGCCCACCGGAAGGAAAAGACCCAGCTCCATTCACCGGGGGTCAGCACCAGCCCCTCCCACCAGAAAGCCTGCACAAGCCCCTGGACCCACCTCATCCACCAGGGGCAGACATGACACCAGAACCAATCCTGCATCCTGAGAATGGAGACCACAAACACAGAAAGTTAGACAAAAATGAGACATCAGAGAAATATATTCCAGAAAGAAGGAACAAGGTAAAACCCCAGAAGAAGAACTAAGTGAAGTAGAGATAGGCAATCTATCAGAAAAAGAATTCAGAGTAATGATAGTAAAGATGATCCAAGATCTCCAAAAAAGAATTGAGGCACAGACAGAGAGGATACAAGAAATGTTTAATAAAGAGCTAGAAGCTTTAAAGGACAAACAAACAGAGATGAACAATACAATAACTGAAATGAAAAATACACTGGAAGGAATCCATACGAGAATAAATGAGGCAGAAGAAAGAATAAGTGAGCTGGAATACAGAATGGTGGAAATCACTTCTGTGGAGCACAATACAAAAAGAAGAATGAAAATAAATGAGGACAGTCTAAGAGACCTCTGGGACAACATGAAATGCACCAACATTTGCATTATAGGTGTCCCAGAAGGAGAGGAGAGAGAGAAACGGCATGAGAAAATATTTGAGGAAATAATAGCTGAAAACTTCCCTAATATGGGAAAGGAAACAATCCAGGAATCACAGAGAATCCCATACCAGGTAAACCCGAGGTGGAATACCCCAAGACACTTATTAATCAAATTGGCAAAAATTAAAGACATAGAGAAAATATTAAAAGCAACAAAGGAAAAACAACAAATAATATTGAAGGGAATCCCCCAAAAGGTTATCAGCTGATTTTTTCAGAAGGAACTCTGCAGGCCAGAAGGGAGTGGCATGATATATTTAAGGTGATGAAAGGGAAAAACCTACAACTAAGAATACTCAACGCAGCAAGGCTCTTGTTCAGATTTGACAGAGAAATCAAAAGTTTTACAGACAGGCAAAAGCTAAGAGAATTCAGCAACACCAAACCAGCTTTACAACAAATGCCAGAGAAACTTCTTTAGGCAGAAAAGAAAGGGACACAACTAGAAACAAAAATATCACAAATGGGAAAGCTCACTGTTAAAGGCAAACATACAGTAAAGGAAGGAAATCTTCCACACACAAATATGATATAAAAATTAGCAATCGTGAGAAGAGGAGAGTACAAATGCACAATATTCACAGCAACTTTGAACAATCTTGTAAATATATAGATTGCTCTTTCAAAACATCATGGTAACCACAAACCAAAACGCTACAATAGATACACACACAAAAAAGAAAAAGCAATCCAAACACAACACTAAAGATAGCCATCAAGTTGCAAAAGAGGAAAGGAGGAAAAAAGACCTACAAAAACAAATCCAAAACAATTAACAAAATGGCAATAAGTATACACATGTCGATAATTACCTTAAATGTAAATGGATTAAATGCTCCAACCAAAAGACTGGCTGAATGGATACAAAGCAAGACCCATATATATGCTGTCTACCAGAGACCCACTTCAGACCTAGGGACACATACAGACTGAAAGAGCGGATGGGAAAATATATTCCATGCAAATGGAAATCAAAAGAAAGCTGGAGTAGCGATACTCATATCAGACAAAATAGACTTTAAAATCAAGACTGTTACAAGAGACAAGGAAGGGTACTACATACCGATCAAGGGATCAATCCAAGAAGAAGATATAACAATTGTAAATATATATACACCCAACATAGGAGCAACTCAATACATAAGGAAAATGCTAACATCCATAAAAAGAGAAATCAACAGTAACACAATAATAGTGCAGGACTTTAATACCCCACTTACGTCGATGGACAGATCATCCAGACAGAGAGTCAATAAGGAAACACAGGCTTAAAGGACACATTAGACCAGATTGACTTAATTGATATTTATAGAACATTCCATCTAAAAGCAGCAGAATACATATTCTTCTCAAGTATACATGGAACATTATCCAGGATAGATCACATGCTGGGCCACAAAGTGAGCCTTGGTAAATTTAAGAAAATTGAAATCGTATCAAGCATCTTTTCCAACCACAATGCTATGAGGTTAGAAATCAAGTACAAGAAAAAAAAAAAAACTGTAAAAAACACAAGGACGTTGAAGCTAAACAGCATGTTACTAAATAATCAATGGATGACTGAAGAAATCAAAGAGGAAATGAGAAATACCTAGAGACAAGTGACAATAAAAACATGATGACCCAAAGCCAATGGGATACAGCAAAAGCTGTTCTAAGAGGGAATTTTATAGCAATACAGTCTTACTTCAGGAAACAAGAAAAATCTCAAATAAACAACCTAACTGTACACCTAAAGCAACTAGAGAAAGAAGAACAAACAAACCCCAAAGTTAGTGGATGGAAAGGAATCATAATGATCAGAGTAGAAATAAATGAAATAGAGATGAAGAAAACAATAGAAAAGATCAATGAAATTAAAAGCTGGTTCTTTGAAAAGATAAACAAAATTGATAAACCTTTAGCCAGACTCATGAAGAGAAAAAGGGAGAGGGGCCCAAATCAATAAAATTATAAATGAAAAAGGAGAAGTTACAACAGACACCATAGAAATACAAAGCATCGTAAGAGACCACTACAAGCAATTTATGCCAATAAAATGGACAACCTAGAAGAAATGACAAATTCTTACGAAGGTACAATCTTCCAAGCCTGAACTGGGAAGAAGTAGAAAATATGAACAGACCAATTACAAGTACTGAAACTGAGACTGTGATTAAAAGACTTCCAACAAACAAAAGTCCAGGACCAACTGGCTTCACAGGCAAATTCTAGAAAACATTTAGAGAAGCACTAACACCTATCCTTCTCAAACTCTTCCAAAAAATTGCAGAGGATAGAATACTCCCAAACTCATTCTATGTGGCCACCATAACCCTGATACCAAAACCAGACAAAGATACCACAAAAAAAGAAAATTACAGCACAATACCACTGATGAACATACATGCAAAAATCCTCAACATAATACTAGCAAACCAAATCCAACAATACATTAAAGGGATCATACAACATGATCAAGTAGTATTTATCCCAGGGATACAAGGATTCTTCAATATATGCAAATTAATCAGTGTGATATACGACATCAATAAATTGAAGACTAAAAACCATATGATCTTTGATGATGGCCATTGCAGCACTATTTACAATAGCCAGGACATGGAAGCAACCTAAGTGTCCATCGACAGATGAATGGATAAAGAAGATGTGGCACATATATACAATGGAATATTACTCAGCCATAAAAAGAAATGAAACTAAGTTATTTGTAGTGAGGTGGATGGATCTAGAGTCTGTCATACAGAGTGAAGTAAGTCAGAAAGAGAAAAACAAACACCGTATGCTAACACATATATATGAAATCTAAAAAAAAAAAGGTTCTGAAGAACATAGGGGCAGGACAGGAATAAAGATGCAGACGTAGAGAATGGACTTGAGGACACAGGGAGGGGGAAGGGTAAGCTGGGACAAAGTGAGAGAGTGGCATGGACTTATATATACTACCAAATGTAAAATAGATAGCTAGTGGGAAGCAGACGCATAGCACAGGGAGACTAGCTTGGTGCTTTGTGAACACCTAGCAGGGTGGGATAGGGAGGGTGGGGAGGGAGATGCAAGAGGGAGGAGATATGGGGATATATGTATATGTATAGCTAACTCACTTTGTTATAAAGCAGAAACTAACACACCATTGTAAAGCAATTATACTCCAATAAAGATGTTAAAAAAAAAACCCAAAACACAGGATTATTAATTAAAAAAAAAAAGAATCCAAATTGGAAAAGATGTTTGCAGGTGACATGATACTATACATAGAAAATCCTAAAGGTGCTACCAGAAAACTACTAGAGCTCATCAGTGAATTTGGTATGGTTGCAGGATGCAAAATTAATACACAGAAATCTCTTGCATTCCTATACACTAACAATGAAAGATCAGAAAGAGAAATTAAAGAAACAATCCCATTCACCATCACATCAAAAAGAATAAAATAATATAATCTCCAAAATATACAAACAGCTCATGTAGCTCAACATCAAAAAAACAAACAACCCAGTCAAAAAATGGGAAGAACACCTGAATAGATACTTCTCTAAAGAAGACATACAGATGGCCAAGAGGCACATGAAAAGATGCTCAATATCACTAATCATTAGAGAAATGCAAATCAAAACTACAATGAGATATCACCTCACACTGGTCAGAATGGCCATCATCAAAAATTCTACAAACAGTAAATGCTGGAGAGGGTATGGAGAAAAGGGGATCCTTGTACACTGTTGGTTGGAATGTAAATTGGTACAACCAGTATGGAGAACCGTATGGAGGGTCCTTAAAAAACTAAAAATAGTACTACCATATGATCCAGCAATCACACTCCTGGACATATATATGGAGAAAACTATAGTTCGAAAAGATACATGCACCCCACTGTTCATTGCAGCACTATTTCTAATAGCCAAAGCATGGAAGCACTCTAAATGTCCATCAACAGAGGAATGGATAAGATGTGGTATATATATACAATGGAATATTACTC
This sequence comes from Lagenorhynchus albirostris, assembly GCF_949774975.1. Classification (NCBI taxonomy): domain Eukaryota; kingdom Metazoa; phylum Chordata; class Mammalia; order Artiodactyla; family Delphinidae; genus Lagenorhynchus; species Lagenorhynchus albirostris. The sequence continues at coordinate 96,617,626 of NC_083097.1, read as the reverse complement.
AGCCATAAAAAAGAATGAAATAATGCCGTATGCAGCAACATGGATGGACCTAGAGATTATCATACCAAGTCAAGTCAAACAGAGAAGGACAAGTATCATATGATATCACGTATATGTGTAATCTAAAAAAAATGATACAAATGAACTTATCTACAAAACAGAAACAGACTCACAGAAAACAAAATTATGGTTACCAAAGGGGAAAAGTTGGGGGGAGGGATAAATTAGGAGTTTGGGGTTAACATATACACACTACAATATATAAAGTAGATAATCAACAAAGACCTACTGTATAGCGCAGGGAACTCTACCAATAATCTGTAATAACCTAATGGGAAAAGAATCTGTAAAAGAATTGCTATATGTATATGTATAACTGAATCACTTTGCTGTATACCTGAAACCAAGACAACATTGTAAATCAGCTATACTCTAATATAAAATTAAATTATAAAAAATAAAGTAATAGAATGAGACAATCAGTTTTCCTGTTCTTGAATCAAGTGCACATTTTTGTATTGTTCTTCTATGTGCTTTTACTTTCTCCTTTTCTCTGACTTTTCTTCTGCTTGCCAGAAAGTGATATTTGAATTTTTCTGAACCTATTATTTCCAAATACTCAGCCAACCCTTGTTTCAGATTACATTAGCTGGTAATGTAATCCTCTTGTGTTGTCTTGTGGTCTTCATGGATTATGTACTTTTTATAGTTATGTGCATAGGGAACTAATTTTGATTACAATGGGGGAATGATGGAATAACCTTACAGTTTCTGTGTTTACCTTTTTCTCCAACAATTTTGATGTTGTGTGTGCTGTATAAGTAGATGTATTCACATTTTATTCCAAATTGATTGTACTTGGCCATACAATAATATGATCATGAATTTATGGAGTGCCTATTAAGTGACATGCACTATTTTACACACTGGAGATACAGAAGTAAATCAGGTGCATTCACTTCTCCGTATTAGCTCACTGTCTTCAAGTGTCAAGAGCACTTACCACATCATGTTACCACTATGTGTCTGAGCTAGACAGAAGCATTGTATGTCATGAGAAGATATAGGAGAGAGCAACTCACCCAACCCAGGTAACAGAGAAGTCTTCCTTGTGTAGAGTACACTGTTTCTGTAACAGCTTTCATTTATCTAACACTTTCTGGCTGACAAAATGGATTCTCATTTGGCCATTTTGAAAATGTTTGTGGCATAGAGATTATTCATTGCTATGTTTTGCCCTTGAGAAAGCAGATGTATGACACAGTTTATGAGACTAGTTTAAGGTCACAAAAAGGATAAGGCAATGAGACTTAGGCCTGTATTTTCTGTCTAGGAGTACAAAATTCTTCTATTGTGCCATGTCTAGAAGCCATTCTCTTTTGGCATTTTTAGAGCCCATGCTTTTATCACGGCAAAAGATAATACTGCTTCTCAGAGGCCTTCATCTAAATGAAAACTGAAGAAAATAGTTTCCATCTGTAGCTCACATTTTCATCAGAGGGGCTGCTGAGAAGTTCTTTAGCATTACTAGTAGGTACATTCTAAAGAAAAATTGTGCAATTTCCATCCATTTTTCCTTTCATTTACTTTGGACTCACTCTAAGAACATCATCTACTTTTCTTTATATGCACCCTGACATCCACCTTAACAAAACATTCTGTCCTGTCCTTTCTGTTATTAATTCCTCTAGTGAACTGGTACCATTTTTTTTTTTCCATTTTTCCATTTTGGGTAAATGTGTACTTATAAAGAAAGCCTAGAGGGAGATTTGCTTCTGTACAGAATAAAGACAGACAAGCTGGCCATTATAGCTCTATGCCTGCCTAGAGAAATGCATCAATCATTTTCTAAGTAAGTGAGTAAAAATATATAAAAATTTAGTTGAAAGGACTGTACTTAGTATCTGTTTATGCAAGTCTCTAATCCCTCTGATGTTTCGTTATGTCCCTGTTGGAAGAAGAGAGATCCAAGCAGTTGAGAGCTGTAACTGACTGGGCAGATAGAAGTCTTCACTTTAAGCTTTATAAACACCTGTTTTTGAAATTGGAGACCAGTATTTTATATTCCTTTTCATGCAATATCCTCATGTCTGTATTCTTACTCGTAATGCCCAGAGATTGCACCCATTGGAATATTCAGTTTTTCATCATGGAACCTGACGTCCTGAACTGTCAGTCACTGAACAGTTGGGTTGAATGTCACCCACACCCTAGAAGAGGGATTAAATGGCATTTCAAAACAAGAGCTAAGTGTCTGTGGAAGCATAGGTATTTCTCAGTGGCTGACAGAATGATGTGACTATAGATTGCCTAAGCGAAACAGATTTGGTAGAACAGTTTCAATTATGTACCCAAAGAAAGATTTTGGACCAAATGCAGCCTCATCAAATGCAGTTCAGTGAGTTTGAAAGCAGGTGTAAATGTAGGGGAACCAAGAATTGTAGACCATGTAATTATTTGAAAATGTTCATCATCCAATATACTTTGAAGATTATAGACAGGGGCTAGCCTTGTTAAATAAGTTACGATTTAAAAATTGCGTTTTGGGCTAAACTCAAAGGAAGGACAAATTATCACTGTTGTGCTTTACTTTAAAAATGAAATTAAATGCACCGTGTGGCAGTGTAATAGTTTACATATATTATTAGGGCAAAATTTTATGTTTTCCTAATTTAATTAGCTGAAAAGATAAAACTAGAATTTCTCCAATTTCTTTACATATCTTGACTTTGATTTAAAATTGTTTTCTCCCATGTCAAAAGATGTCTCTTTTTTTTGCGGTATGTGGGCCTCTCACTGCCGTGGCCTCTCCCGCTTGCGGAGCACAGGCTCCGGACGCGCAGGCCCAGTGGCCATGGCTCACGGGGCCCAGCCGCTCCACAGCATGTGGGATCCTCCCAGACCGGGGCATGAACCCGTGTCCCCTGCATCGGCAGGTGGACTCTCAACCACTACGCCACCAGGGAAGCCCTCAAAAGATGTCTTTAATTATTTATCCATTCAACAGATATTTGTGAATACCTGATAGTTGTTTGTCCTCCCTAGAAAATATACCAACACAAACAAACTGGTGATGGTGAGAACCACCTACATTAATAAATGGTTGTCTTCCTCCCTTGAGAATAAAATGAGCAGAGTGAACTTATCAATAAATCCTAAAATAACAAAGGACGTGAAAGAAAATTATACCTATCATAGTCTGCTATTAGCATGAATATCAGCTAATATCACCTTATTCATCAGAGGAAAATTCCTGAGATGCTTTTTTGCCTTCTAAATATATGTCTGTTGTTTCACCTTATTTTCATATAGAAGCCAATTTAAAGATTCTTTAGGCTTCAATGAGCAGAAGTCTTTTGACTCACGAAATAATGTCAATCCACAAAGCCAACATTTCCCAATATTGTCATTCATTAAATGCACGGTTATAAAAACTGAGACTGGGTTATGAAGGAATAATTTGAAGACAGCAAAAGAAACATCTACCTCTACTCCAACCTCCCAAAACATAGAACAACTGTTACAGGTGAAAATTTCCCACAGACTAAAAAACAAAACAAAAAAAACTCTTTAATTTAAAGATGTGAGAGCCCAAAGTGTACCATATATTGCTCTTGATAGAGAGAAAGATGGCGCTCAGCTTCACTGCCTGCACACTGTCCAGGCTCACCAAAATATAACTTGTTGCTCTGAGGAAATAGGTGCTCTTCTATATTGCTAGTGGGGATGCAAATGATTCTATACCTATGCAGGCAAGTTGGTAATATCTAACAAAACCACATTTTTCTTTTGATACAGTAACCCTGCTTTTAGAAATTGATCTTGAGGATATACCACACCAACAATGCAAAATTATGTGTGCATACATATATAGTCCCACAGACACAGAAAACAAACTTACGGTTACCATAGAGCAGGGAGGGTGGAATAAATTAGGAGTTTGGGATTAACACATACACCCTACTATATAGATCACCAATAAGGACCTACTGTATAGCACGGTGAATTATACTCAATATTTTATAATAAACTATAAGGGAAAAGAATATGGAAAAAAAAAGATACATATGTATGTATAACTGAATCACTCTGCTGCACACCTGAAACAAAATATGCACATAGTGGAGCACTACACAGGCATGCAACAGAATGAGGAAGGTCTCTATGAACTGACAGAGTGTGAGTTCTAGGAAAAATTGTTAAATTAAAACATAAACTTTAAAAGTGCTTATATAGTGTGCTAGTCTTCATGTAAGAGAAGGAAATATCAGAAGAACGTGTATCTGTTTTTCATTTCAAAGAGAAACTCAGGAAAGAAAATAAAGATTGAGGTTAGGTGGTGGCAGTAATAGTATTGAAGGGAGGGAATGACACCTCTGAGGCATCTTTTATTACATTTTTGAATTTGAAAATATGTTAATACTCTTTAAAATAGAAAAATGAAATTAAATCAATAAAAATAGGAAGGAGTGGAACAAAAAATGAAAGCAAACTGAAACAAATGTTAATCCTGTTTGTATTGCAAGTGAAGACTATACCCAAGCTGAAGCGATAAAGAATTCATCAAAGGAAGGAGAGAGGAAGGAAGGAAGGAGAAAGAGAGGCAAGGAGGGGAGAGAGGAAGAAAGGGAAGGACAGAGGGAGGAGAGAAGGAAGACAGAAAAATAGAGAAAAGAATGAATCCAAGTAATTTGTGAACACAGTATTTGACTATATAATATCAGTTTGGGGCAGGGTTGGATATAGCAAAGGGAAGAGTTGGTAAGGAGTCCTGAATTCATTGTAGCGTGCTTGTTTATTGCAGTGGTACAGGTGAAGCAATTCTGAACTATTTTGCATCTAATATCGGATTGAACAAATGTCACTGTATTGATTTTGCTGGGAACCAGGGTTCTCACTGTGAAGACAGAGAAATTCAAATATAGAATGGGGGATGGTATTCCTGTGGATTGGAATTGAAGGATTTGTGTGAATTTTATATTTGTATGTACATGTGTATATTTATATGCACATGTAAATATATACATGTTACTGTATTTGTATTATGTATATATGTATTCGGGTATTTCTTAGATAAGTCCCCTGAGATGGCCAAGAAGTAAAGACACCCAAGAGCAGTGAGCATACCTGGTGCTGAGGTTTTAGTCTCTAATACTATTGCTCACTAAAAGGAACGAAGACTTCAGAGAAAAGGCTTCTTTCAGGGTTGGGACAGAGAGGGTACAAGATGATAAGGCTCATTTTGCTATAACAGAGTAAAGGAAGTGCCACAAAAATGATCAGAGAATGTCACAAGGACATAGAAACCAGCTTAAAGGGGCTCCAACTGGCCAATTTAAGACAGTCTGAACATCAAAATAATTAAATACAGTAAAAAAAATAAAACCATGGAAAAATAGGAATTCATGTCCATACCAAATACGAACAAGATGAATAGGCACATAAATAAACAGAGTAGAATGGAGGGTTCTTGCTTACAACAGAATGTAATGGTTTGCTGACAAATGCAGAATAAAATCATTATTTTGTAACCATAAGGCTAAATTAGATCAAACAAGATTCATCAATGAATGCTAAATCAAGGGAAAATTTTGAGGAGGATCAAGATATGTACATGGTCTATGGTATCTCCCCATGGACTACTGATTAGTTGCAAGAAGAAAAAACAATAATTATACAGCGAAGAAATCAAATAACACTTGGAGCAGGTGGATCACAATTAACATAACAAGAGACAGGTGGTCATATGTGGCTCCAGATGTGACGCCCTGAGGACACAACTTCACTATTCAACATCCCAGCAGAGAATGCATATTCTTAATTTAATCATGACGAAGTATTAGCCAAACACACAATGAGAAGCTTTTTCTCCAAAGGGAGAGGCTATATTCTTCAAAATACGTCTACAGATAGAGCAAATACAATTAGGTAAAATGCTAATGACAGGTGCACTGGGTGAAGAATATAAGGGTGTTCTGCATACCATTTTTATTTTTACAAAGTTTTATTACCTTGACATAATTTCCAAATCAAAACTTAGTGAAAAAGTATAGTCTGGTAGTCAGTACTTCCTGTTCACAGACAAGAAGCTGAGCAATAATAGAGGATTTTTCTTGACTGATCAAATTTCTCTTTGTAGACATGAGAAGAAAACCAGAATGGCCTGAGATTAGAGACAAACCAGTCTGCCCACAGATAAGAAGTAAAATAAACAAATTGAAAAATGATGCTTGAAGAAAACTATATATTTAAGCTAATGGAGAAGAATAATTCAGGGAAATTCTGATTAATACTGTGATAGAAATTTTTGAAAAGGTATTAAAATTTTTAGCAGCTATTATGTAAATAGAATAATCAGAGGATAAGAATATAATTCCTGGAAATCCAACGTGTGTTTGCCAAAATGAAACAGTTTAATAGGAGACCTAGAAAAGGGACTCAAGCAAATCTTTTATTTCAAAGAACAAAATTTCAGAGATGAAAAATCTAAGAGAAAAGTTAGGACATATAAATCAATATGAGAAACACAAGAAAATACATGAAATTTAACCTTCTTCTAATAGCTTTCGCAAAAAGAGAGAACAAAGAAAATTAAGATGTATTGTGAGACTGGGAGAAGAAGTCAAAGAAATAACAAAGAAATTTCCCATATCTGAAAAAAGTTTCATAACCTTGAAGACATCTACTGAATGGCTAGTACAATGAGTGACAAAGATCCACATCTAGACATATCAGCGTGAAACTGTAGAACACAAGGAGTAAAGAAGATAATAAAAAAACTTCTGAAAGAGATATAGAACAAAGAATGTACAGATTTCATATAAAGGGCAGAAAATCTTTCATAAGATATTAAATTAGCAAAAGATACCAGAATACAATGTAGCAGTGCCTTCAATATTTCAGGAGAAATAAACTTGTATTATTCACCCTTAAATCATTAAACAAGAGCATGAGACAATAGTTGTATTTTTTAACAATTTACTTCCTTTGAATCAATTTTGAAATCTCACCTTCAGTAAAACTGAAAAAGATTTAAGTAAGAGTGTTTCAAGAGACTTGGGCAATAAGAAACAATAATTAAACTAGATCAGGAATTAAAATAAATTCCAAGATTATTTCCATGCATAAGTAAGTTCCAGAAAATAAGTTCATGTTCATAAAGCAGGTTACATTATACAGAAGCACAAGTTTCTTTAATCAGTAAGAAAACATAACAAATAAGTAGAAACTCTAGGTAAATGAAAGACCTATGCAGGACGTTTATAGTCTAACCTTCAAAAAAAAAAACAGATGACACAAATACATAGTATTAATATAGGAGAGCAGTTGTATGAATGGTGATAAATGCACAGTTGTGTAAACCAACACCACATTCAATACGCAGAACTCTTCCCTCACACCCAAATTATTCACTTACCCTGTCCATCTTTAGTCACCTACTTTCCCACCCTTAATGTCTAGAAAACACTGATCTATTCTTTTCTCTTAAAATTTTGCCTTTTCTACTTATGCTAAGTGAAGTAAGTCAGACAGAGAAAGACAAATACTGTACGATCTCACTTATATGTAGAATCTAAATTTTTGTTTAAAAAAAAAACACAACAAACTCATAGAAAAAGAGATTAGTCTTGTGGTTACTAGAGGCTGTGTGTGGGGGGAGGGAGAATTGGAGGAAGGTGGTCAGAAGGTATATACTCCCAGTTATAAGATACGCAAGTACAAGGGTTGTAATGTATATCATGATGACTATAAGTAACACTACTGTGTGATATATAGGAAAGTTGTTTAGAGAGTAGCTCCTAAGAGTTCTCATCACGAGGAGATTTCTTTCCCCTTTTCTTTTTATTGTATCTCTATGAGATGATGGATATTAACTAAACCTATTGTGGTAATTATTTCACAATATATGTAAATCAAATCATCATGTTGTACATTTTAAATTTATACAGCGATGTATGTCAATTATTTCTCAATAAGAATGGAAAAAAATTGCCTTTTCCTGAATGTTGTATAAACTCAATCAAAGAATATGTTATCTTTTGGGTCTGGCTCCTGTCACTAACCATAATGTATTTGAGATTTATATGTTATTGCATGTATGTTCTTTTCATTGCTCTATAAGGTGGATATACCACACAATTTGTCTATCCATTCACCAGCTGAAGGACTTTTCAGTTGTTTCAAGTTATTCTGAGTAAAGCTGTTAAAAATATTTGCATACAGGTTATTGTGTGTATGTGAATTTTATGTCCCAAATGATTGCTGATTCTGAGCATTTTTTATGTGCTTATTTATTTATTTTTTTTTGTGGTATATGTGCCTCTCACTGTTGTGGCCTCTCCCGTTGCGGAGCACAGGCTCTGGACACGCAGGCCCAGCGGCCATGGCTCACGGGCCCAGCCGCTCCGCGGCATGTGGGATCTTCCTGGACCGGGGCACGAACCCGTGTCCCCTGCATCGGCAGGCAGACTCCCAACCACTGCGCCACCAGGGAAGCCCTCATGTGCTTATTTTATTTGCCATTTGTATGACTTTGGTGAAGTGTCTGTTAAAATCTTTTGCCCATTTTTATTGTATTGTTTTCTTATTGTTGAGTTTTGAGAGCTCTTTATGCTGAATACAAGTCCTTGGTCACATATGTAACATGCAAGTATTTTCTTCTAGTGTTTGGCTTGTTTTCTTCCATTTAACAGTGTCTTCCAAAGAGCAAAACTTATAATTTTATGAAATCCAATTTTTCACTTTTTTTGTATCTAATAATTGTTTGTCTAACCCAAATGTAGCAATACTTTTTCCTATTTTTTTCTAAAAATTTTATAGTAGCACCTTTTACATTTAGCTGTGTGATAAATTTCAAGTTAATCTCTGCATAAACTGGAAGGCATTGGGTTCATTCAGAGAAGAGATTGAGAATATTAAGATTAGATAATATCAGACCATGAGTTCTAGAGATCACTATGGAAAAATTTGAGAGATTGAGGAGGGATGGAGGTTTGATTTGGATTAAAGGGTATAAGAGATACAGCTAAGGAAGAATCCTCTGGTAAGTGACCACAGGGTGAGCTGTGTTTCTTGTTTTCATTGTGTCAACTATGAGGTGAAGCATAGGTAATGATGGTCTTTTATAGATATTCATGTGTAAGGTGATGAGCACTGGGATGTTCTAGAATTGGTTTGTGTGACACCACAGATCGTCTCTGTCATGCCTAAGTCCTCTGCCTGAAGCCTCAGTCTATCCTTTCACTTCCTAGCCAGAAGAGTTATAGAAATGGCTTGTATCATTCTTTTGGTCATTTGCCAGATGGATGCTACTTTTATTGCCACCATTACCTGTAGAGAAGCCCTACATGATAGAGTTGTCAACAGTAGACACATAGAGGCTCTCTGCTCCTCAGTGGTTAACCTCAGGGCATGGTCACACTTGGCAACAGCAAAGGTATTAAGCCTCTGAGGGGAGGAAAGTGTTTTCATAAAGAGTAAAGGAGTTCCCTGGGAACCTTATTTAGTCACTTACTGAATGGGGCTGTTGAGAGGCCTGGACCATACCCTCTGGAAACTCAGCCAATGGCTGTGTGGAGACTGGCAAGCATCGAAGTGGACAATAGTATCAGAATGTTCATATATAACCAAAGGGAGACACAAAGATATGTATATGAATAATGCACCTTTCCAAAAGAGCAAATAACATTTAGGGAGAAAAATATTACAAAAGAGGAAAGAGGATGAGACTCATGTCCCATTGGAGTATAAGTTGAAACAAAAGTTCTGCCCGAAGAAGAAGCAACCAGTGTATTTTGGTGAGTTTGGCCAGCATTATTATTTAAATTCTTTGCACATGGAACACTCTCTAGGATAGATCACATGCTGGGCCCCAAAGCAAACCTCAGTAAATTTAAGAAAATTGAAATCATATCAAGCACCTTTTATGACCAAAACAGTGTGAGATTAGAAATCAACTACAAAAAAAAAAAAAAAAAAAACCAAAAGACTGTAAAAAACACAAATAAATGGAAGCTAAACAATGTAGTCAATATTATTAACCAACAAATAGATCACTGAAGAAATCAAAGAGGAAATAAAAAAATACCTAGAGACAAATGAAAATGGACATGATGATCCAAAACCTATGGGATGCAGCAAAAACAGTTCTGAGAGGGAAGTTTATAGCAATACAATCTTACCTAGAAGAATCTCAAATAAACAACCTAACTGTACACATAAAGCAACTAGAGAAAAAAGAACAAACAAAACCCAAAGTTAGTAGAAGGAAAGAAATCATAAAGATCAGAGAGGAAATAAATGCCATATGGATGAAGAAAACAATAGAAAAGATCAATGGAACTAAAAGCTGGTTCTTTGAAAAGATAAACAAAATTGATAAACCTTTGGGCAGACTCATCAAGAAAAAAAGGGAGAGGGCTCAAATCAATAACGTTAGAAATGAAAAAGGAGAAGTTACAAAAGACACCACAAAAATACAAACGATCATAAGGGACTACTACAAGCAACTATATCCAAAAAAGAAAAAAAAAGAATTCTTCGAAGTGGTCTATTTGCTGACATGCCAAGGTTTATGAAAGAGGACAGTGAGATAAAGCATATTCTTGGGGTAGAAAAGTTGTTAGAAATAGATAAATGTACTCAATGCTAATAATTCCCAAAGATCCATGGTAAATAGTTTATCAAGGTGTACTTGGCCTTTATTTCATCTCATTAACCCTAATACAAAAGTGATTCCTAATGCTAAAAAAAGTTGAGACACAATTATATGTTTCTAGAACTGCATTATAGTAGAATTATGATGTTTGCCTACATTACTTTTCTATTGCTGTGAACAAGGTATGCCAAAATTAGCAGTTTAATTATAATGCCTGCTTATCAGCTCACAGTACTTACATAGCAGGTCTGGGCCTGAGGTAGCTGGCCGGAGCCTCAGGGTTTGAGGCAGAAATCAGGTGCCAGCAGGACTTTGGGGAAGAACCTGCTTCCAAACTCAGGCTGTTGGCAGAACCAGCTTCTTATGGTTATAGGCTTAGGTCCTGTTTTCTTGCTGGGTGTTGGCTGGGGTGCTTTCAGATCTTAGATGGTGCTCACATTCCTTGCCACCTGCTTCCCCCTCCAGCCTCAGTATTTGAATCTTCAAAGCCAGAGGCAGAGAATCTCCCTCACATGGAATTCCTCTTGCAGCTTGTTTCTTTAAGTGCTCACCTGATTAGGTCAGGGCCAAGGAGGATAATCTCCCTTCACAAACCTTATCACAAGAGTGATATGTCAACATATTTACGGGTCCACCCACACTCAGGATGGAAGAGATCGTAGAAGAAGGTGAGTCACTGGGGTCTCCTTAGAATATGACCTACTACACTGCATCATATATGTAGGGCACTGGAGCAAAAGATAATTATTTTTATAAGTTAATTTAGAGCAAAGAGAAATTCATTTTAAGTTTTCTAAAGCTGTGTGAGAATACTGGGGGTGAATCATGCCCAGTGAGATTCCACCACTGTGGGTCAGTCACAGTGGAAGCCTAAACTGCATTGTTTTAGTAGTTCAGGGAAGAAGATGGGTCACTAAAAAGAGAAGATAATTCAAGGATAAGATAATTACTGTATGTAAGTGAAATTAGAAAAATACAAAATCATTGTTTTTTGTGGTTTTCTTCTCTCCTGATTCTTTCCATTCCACTCTTTGTTGAGGCGTTCACTGAATCTGGCTTCCTGAGACTTGACATCTCCTTCAAAAGGATGTCTTTTATTGAACCATCTGTGACTAACGCAATGTTAACCGGATAATCACTAAAAATGGGTTAAGGAGGGCTTATGAAGATGCCTCCTTTATGCCAAAATAAATGTTTTGATAGAGGCCTTTAAAAACTTAATCAGAACATATGAATTTCTTGTAAAGGTAATGGTGATGATGGAGCTGGAACCTGATTTATTAAGTAAACTGGACTCAGCTTGATGTTAGAAGGAAGGAACATAATTATTTTTTACATCTGCTATTTTTAATCAGCTCTAGGGGATGTACCTTTCCTCCCAGAATGAAATCTAAGACAATCTCACTGCTTTTCTTGACATCCTCAAACAATATATTAATGGCCCTACTTTTGAAATAATAAAAAATTTTTCCAGTCCGTATAATATAAAAACTACAAACTATCATCCATCTTAAAACCTCCTCTTGAGATTTCGGACGATTTGTGGTCCAGTTATTATTGTTCTATAATAAATTACTTTAAAACTGATCTGTCTAAAGCAACTATTTTATCTTGCTTATTGCTTTATGGATCAGGAACTTGGAAAAGACTCAGCTGGGCGGTTTTCACTTGGGCTTTTTTATGCAATTGTGGTTAGATGCTGGCTCTGATAGTCGCCCTCTGAAGGCTCACCTGGATGGATGTCCAGGACGGCTCACTCACCCGGCTGGCAATTGATGCTGCCTACTTTCTGTGTGCTCAGCAGTGGCTGTTGAAAAGGATGCCTATATGTAGCTATTCCATGTGGCTTGAAGACTGAGCAATTGTTTGGAGTTCAGGGTTCAAAAAAAAAAAAGGAAAATCCCAGAGGACACCTGAAAGCTGCATTGCACTTATAACTTAGCGTAGGGCATCATATAGCTTCACTTCTGCCAAATCCTTTTGATCAAAGGAGTCATAAGCCACACAAATTCAAAGAGACTGGATATATTACTTCTTGACTGGAAGATACCAAAGAAATTTGTGACCATAGATTAAAACTATCACAGCTCCCTTCTACAAGGAGACATCTTGCTCACCAGAACAACGTATATTGCCCTTGTATCAGTGGAAGATCAGCTGGCTCCCAGTGCTGCCTGTCTCCTCTCTTTAATCCCCTACAACCAGGTCCCAACCATCCCAAGGCTTTTAACTTTAGATCTCAACACATGTTTAGGTATCAACCTACACATTCACAAAAATTCAGAGGTTGCAAGAGAAATCCTCTAAGAACTTCTTTTGGCTTTATGTGATGGAGAATCACCCTTCTCCCGTGGGTGTGTGTGTGTGTGTGTGTGTGTGTGTGTGTGTGTGTGTGTGTGTGTGTGTGTGTGTGTGTGTGTGTGTGTGATTGTGTGTACACTGAAACTAGTATACGAACAATCCTTTCCAAAGAAATCTGAAGGACTTTTTTAACCTTCATGTTGATCTTTACTAATACAGGCTTGAGTGGTGATGTGCTAAGTGTCCCCAGACTGTTTCAAAATCTCTTATCATCCTATGAACTAAATCTGGCAATCGCCTGAAATACAAACAGCATTATATGACATATTTCAGTATCATATAACAGATCTATACTTCTAATTATCTAGGTACCTTATTTTTTACTTATACAGAAACCTAAAAAATAAAAAAATTAATGTTACCTCTTAATAATACAACACTTTTGAGCTCTAGTAGTTTTCTGGTAGCATCTTTAGCATTTTCTGTGTATCAATGAATCCAGTAAAGTTGCAGGATACAAAATCAATACACAGAAATCTCTTGCATTCCTATACACTAACAATGAAAGATCAGAAAGAGAAATTAAGGAAACAATCCCATTTACCATCACATCAAAAAGACGAAAATACCTTGGAATAAACCTACCTAAGGAGGCAAAAGACCTATACTCTGAACACTGTAAGACACTGATGAAAGAAAATGAAGATGACACAGATGGAAAGATATACCATATTCTTGGATTGGAAGAATCAATATTGTCAAAATGACTATACTAACCAAGGCAATCTAGAGTTTCAATGCAATCCCTATCAAATTGCCGATGGCATTTTTCACAGAAATAGAACAAAAAACCTTAAAATTTGTATGGAAACACAAAAGACCGCAAATAGTCAAAGCAATCCTGAGAAAGAAAAACAGAGCCGGAGGGATCAGGTTCCCTGACTTCAGACTATACTACAAAGCTGTAGTCATCAAAAGTATGCTACTGGCACAAAACAGAAATACGGGTCAATGGAACAAGATAGAAAGCCCAGAAATAAACCCATGCACCTATGGTCAATTAATCTAAGACAGGGAGACAAGAATACACAATGGAGAGAAGATAGTCTCTTTAATAAGTGGTGCTGGGAAAACGTGACAGCAACATGTAAAAGAATGAAATTAGAACATTCTCTAACTACATACACAAAAATAAACTCAGAATGATTCAAAGGTCTAAATGTAAGTCCAGACACTATAAAACTCTTCGAGGAAAACATAGGCAGAATACTCTTTGACATAAATCGCAGCAATATCTTTTGGATCCACATCCTAGAGTAATGAAAATAAAAACAAAAATTTTAAAATGGGACCTAATTAAACTTAAAAGCTTTTCCACATTAAAGGAAACCATAAACAAAATGAAAAGACAACCCACAGAATGAGAGAAAATATTTGCAAATTAAGCGACCAACAATCTCCAAAATATACAAACAGCTCAATATCAAAAAACAAAAAACCCAATCAAAAATGGGCAGAAGATCTAAATAGACATTTCTCCAAAGAAAACATACAGATAGCCAAGATGCATATGAAAAGATGTTCAATGTAGCTAATTATTAGAGAAATGCAAATCAAAACTACAATGAGGTATCACCTCACACCGGTCAGAAAGGCCATCATCAAAAAGTCTACAAACAATAATGCTGGAGAGGGTGTGGAGAAAAGGGAACCCTCCTACACTGTTAGTGGGAATGTAAATTTGTACAACCACTGTGGAGAACAGTATGGAGGTTCCTTACAAAACTAAAAACAGAACTACCATACGATCCAGCAATCCCACTCCTGGACATATATCCAGGGAAAACCATAATTTGAAAAGATATATGCACCCCAATGTTCATTGCAGCACTATTTCCAAATAGCCAAGACATGGAAGCAACCTAAATGTCCAGGAATGGTTAAAGAAGATGTGATACATACATACAATGGAATATTACTCAGCCATAAAATAGAATGAAATAATGCCATTTGCAGCAACATGGAAGGATCTAGAGATGATCATACTAAATGAAGTAAGTCAGACAGAGAAGGACAAATATTATATGATATTACTCTTATGTGGAATCTAATTTTAAAAAATAAATATAACTTATTTATAATTTATAATAAATATAACCTATTTATAAATAAATGAACTTATTTGCAAAACGAAAACAGACTCACAAATTTCAAAAACAAACTTGTGGTTACCAAAGAAGAAAAGTGGGGGGTGGGGGATAAATTGGGAGCTTAGGATTGACATACACACACTACTATATCTAAAGTAGATAATCAACAAGGACCTATTGTAAAACACAGGGAACTCTGCTCAATATTCTGTAATAACCTATATGGGAAAAAAATCTGAAAAAGAATGAATATATGCATATGTGTAACTGAATCACTATGTTGTACACCTCAAACTAACACAACATTGTAAATAAACTATACTCCAATAAAATTTTTAAAAAAAACCAGTTTTATCTGAAGAAAGCATTGCCAACAAATTTGGTGCATCTTCTTTTCTCCTCAAAAACAGTTTCAATGTTTTGTTATTTATGATAGAAAGATCCACATGAAATACAGCAAGCAGACGAGAAGGTTGTCAACCATTCGAGTTGCCCAATGCCAGGAGCTTTTTAATAGGCAATATCTTAATAGAAGCTTAGATATACTTTTTTATTTTTTTGCCGTATTAATGTAAAAGTTTATTAGAGGTCATGCTGTGTAATAAATGACTCATCATTATATTGGAGATTTATTTGAAATTAGAATAAGCCTGGAAGTTCATATCACTTATCTCTTTTCTAAAAATTCAATACAGACTGCACCAGGTATGGAAACAGGAAGTAGTCAAAGAGCACTTCACAGCCTCAATCTGCACAGCTCCCTAGAGGTTTAGAACATACGCCAAGGAGACTCCACAGTTTATATTGATCACATTAACCCCTTGATACATAGAGTCATTGATATTTTAGAGTAGTTGGTTTAGAAGAACTTGGCACTAATAAAGAAAAAAAATGTATATATGCAAGAAATAGTTTTCAAACTTTATCTAGAAAATGTATCATGTATTATGCAAGAACTATGAAATGATTCCCAGAAAGGAATGCACAGCGAGCAACCTTAAAATGCTTGCAAAGCAATGGAAAACCCATTCAAGTTAAATGACACAACTCTTTCCTCCTGGGTTCCTAAATTCATATTAATGTGACATTGGACCTCTATGAATAATTTTTAGTGTTGCTCCATGCAATACACTTTGTGTAAGAGAAAGAGGTGTGGTTCTCTCTTCCCGAGATTTGACCTTAGAGGATAACACACTATTGATAGCTCATAAAGCAGAACGCCTCTGCTGATGGCCATAGGCCTCTGGAGAATGGGCAGAGGTTGCTATTATCATTCAGCAGGCAGATTTGATCATCATCAGTCTTATTTTCTAAGAGCATGTCAGAATGACTGAACAGATTCCTACAGAGCAGTTCCCTTAAAGTTCTGAGAGGACACCAGTTGGGAGATCCATTTGAAAAGAAGAAAGAAATCTGCAGTTGTTGGCATTGTGAAGTAGCTATGTGTCACTTTTATTAACTTCAACCCTACTGGATACTATTGTATCATGGTATGCAGTATTCATGGCTATTAAAAAATATTGCATCATAATACAAACATGACCGAGTCCTTTATTTCATGCACAGAATTTTGTTGCACAGAGATAGACAGCAGGTAAGAAAGAAAGCTTCTGTCTTCTAAGGCCTGCAAAGAAAGGTTCCCAGAAGAGGGATTGCTTACCAGTCTTCCTCATCTGGAAATTTCCAATTCAGAGAAATACTGGGGTTGGGCGATTTAGGTATAAGGAATAAAACATACAAAGGCTAAGAGAAAGTACAGAGAAAAAACTGAAAATAATGTAACTAAAGCCAGATACAAATGAAAGATGTGTTAAATCACAAGATCAATGTATGTGAGAATTAGGCAGAACTCAAAAGTCTTTATGGAAATCTGTTTTGCCATGAATTGGGGGTCATGCATAATGCTGTGTGTCTCAACTGCACTTTCCTTCAGAGTACAGTAGGTAGAATTCATCTCACTGTTGCATTTTAATGGTCCTAAGGGATTTGCTTAAATGAATGCCCTCTACAATAACTTTCAGCAATTCCTATACAAATAAAAGCTTATAAATTATCTTGTGCTGCTTCAAAAGTATTTGTATACTCTTAAGTTGTTTAGACATCTCCCAAGTGGTCTGCTTATGTAATATTGTTTTGTAGAACATTTATTTCCTTTGCAGAATACTCAGAAGAAAAATTTGGTCCAGTTTATCTGTCCAAAGTATTATAAATGATATCTAATGGGGGTCTTATGAATTATTACATACAATTTCAGTCATTTAAAGTTAATGCCTGGGATAGTAAGAGAAGTTTGAAAGCCAACTTCTTATGGGTATATTTGAACTGAGTAGTGTGTGTATGCATGTGTGTGTGTGTGTGTGTGTGTGAGCAATTTGAGAGCAAATTTTTATTCATGATAATGTTATTTGAATTTTTCTTTTCACCTTGTATTTCTTATTTTTCACATGACACCTACACGGGAATAGTGCAATATAATGTAGGAGGTATGAATTTTTAATCACAAAATTCAAGTGTTCAAATATGTAACTTCCTTTTATTTATATAACTGAACTGAGTTTGGTCTGGTTTATTCATCTGTGCTTGAAGGATGTCTGACATAACAGAATACCATAGACTAGGTGGCTTATAAATAACAGAAATTTTTTTCTCCCAGTGCTGGAGTTGGGAAGTCTGAGATCAGGGTGCTAGCATAATTGAGTTCTGGGGAGAGCCTTCTTCTGGGTTGCAGACTGCTGATTTTCCCCTGTGTCCTCACATGGGAGAAGGGGCAAGGAAACAATCTGGAGTATCTTTGATAAGGGCACTGATGCTATTCATGAGAGCCCTGTCTTCATGACAATCACCTTCCAAAAACCCCTCTAAATACCATCTCATTGGGGATTAAGTTTCAACATAGAATTTTAGGGGGCACAAACATTCTGTCTATGTCAGATGGGAAATTTAACCTTATATAATCAAAGTAACTCACTAATTTTTAGTTTAAAACCCAGTCTCGAAGGGGAAAGGAAGGGGGAGGGATAAATTAGGAGTTTGGGATTAAAATATGGACACTGCTATATAGAGATACCCAACGAGGACCTACTGTATAGCACAGGGAACTATACTCAATATCTTTTAATAACCTGTAATGGAAAAGAATCTAAAGTGATCTGAATCACTTTGCTGTACACCTGAAACTAACACATCATTGTAAATCAACTATATTTCAATTTAAAAAAAAGAGTCTATTTGGCAGTACATGATCAGAAAAATGTTTTCTCCTCACTGTCCCTCTCCTTCTCCTTGGGATGGCATACAAGTTCTGGCAGTGGCTAGGCGTAGGATACATATAGTTCATGTTTCATGGTAGAGATGCACCTCCACTGACCTCAGTTGAAATGGGTATTTCTGCACATGATCCTGGTTGTGTCCTAGCATCTACTGCCTGCATCTGTGTTTCCACTATGGCCTCCAATTTCCAGATCACACAATTTGTTCTATTCTTGTCTCTAGGCTCTGGCTTAGCACTGCCTCACTTCTAGGAAATGATAGTTTATGAAGAGTTATTTTCCTCTGTGTAAGATTCCTTAGATTCTTGAATATTTTAATGAGAAATCTGATTATCCAATAGGGGCCTATAAGATAGATTAAAAACATATGACCACATAACTTTTTTTTTATTTTAATTACAGAGGTTCTTGTCAGACATGAGGAAATTCAGCTCCTTATAAAAAAATGGCAAGATTTACAGTTATAGAAGGAATTAAATGATTAACACTCTATCATAATAGGTAAAAAAAAATAATGCACTGGCAAAAATAAATAATTAAAGGAGGCAGGACCTCCTGAATGGCAGAGTATGAAGATTGGTGGACCTTCTCCTCAACAAAACAATTTTACTTGTGAAAATTATTTTAAACAGAAAAGCAAACCAGCAATTATTCAAAGTCTCTGGAAATTATCCTAAGGGCAAACAGCAAACGGAGAAACAATCATTAAAGAAAATCTACTAAATCTCAGTAAGAACATAACTGTAGAACATAACTGACCCATGTTCTAATCCCTTACCACCACAAATGCCCCCACCTCTGCAAGCTTTGCGTTACAGAAGCTCTACCCTGAGTGTTCTACAATTAGCAGGTGAGGACTAAGAAGGTGGAGCTCTCTCTCTCTCTCCCCCATTATCCAGTTTGGGGATATGATTTCACCCTCGCAAAGGCAGGCTGTTGGGTTTTCTCATCCCCTCCTGTTGCCTGTTGCAGAAGGTCTACCCCAGCCAAGTATGACTGAAAGGACTAGGTATCCATTCCCCTATCTATCCCCTACCCATGGAGCAGAAGCTCTACTCAAAATGTTGTGGGGTGAGAATAAAGAGGCCCCAGTGATCTCTACCTGAGATTGGTTGCAGGGTGGAAGTTCCATGTTAGAAGAGTCAAACTGAGAAGACTAGAAGTTGTCACTGCCCCCATCCTATAACCACTCAGTGAAGATATCACTTCAGAAAAACTTAGCTCCCCCCTCATCCCACCAAGTTTCAGTGGAGTAGTTCTGGTGTTCTGTCCAGAATAAAGGCAGGCCGTAGAACTGATGGAGTCTGAATTTATTTGAAATAGAGCATGGAGAACTTCATGCCTAAGGGTATTGGAGGTTTTGGTAGAGAACAATTAAGAGAAGGCTGGTAGGGACTCCCCTTCCAGTCCAGTGGTTAAGACTTCGCCTTCCAATGCCAGAGACGCAGTTTCAATCCCTGGTCAGGAGGTAAGATCCCACATACCTCACGGCCAAAAAAAAAAATACCACAACATAAAACAGAAGCAATATTGTAACAAATTCAATAAAGACTCAAAAAAAAAAAGAGAAGGCTGGTAGCTCCATGATACAAGCAAAATGTTAGAGCAGCCAGAAGTCTACTAAACTAGAAAAGAATAACAAACTAAAACAAAACTTTGAAGAAGGAAAGGAGATAACAAAGATCAGAACAGAAACAAATAAAACAGAGAATAGAAAAACAACAGGGGAAAAAAGAAAAAAAAATACAATGAAACTAGGAGTTCGTTTTTTAAAAAATTGCCAAACCTTTAGCTAGACTTAGCAAGAAAAAAGTAGGACTTAAATAAATGAAATTATTAATGAAAGAGGAGACATTATAATTTATACCACAGAACTACAAAGGATCAGAAGAGACTACTATGAACAAGTGTGTGCCAATAAATTAAACAACTCAGAAGAAAATGATAAATTCCTAGGAATTGTACAACCTGCCAGGAATGAATCATGAAGAAATAGAAAATCTGATCAGCCTCACAATGAGTAAGGTGATTGAATCAGTGATCAAAACCTCCCCCCATAAAAAAAGCCCAGGTCCAGGTGTCTTCACTGGTGAATTCTACCAAATATTTAAAGAAGAAATAATGCCAGTTCTTCTCAAAATTTTCTAAAAATTTGAAGAGCAGGGAATACTCGCAAACCTGTTTTACAAGGCCAGCATAACCCTGATGCCAAAGCCAGATAAGGACACTATGAGAAGGGAAAACCACAAGATAATATCCCTAATGAATATAGATGAAAAACTCTCAATATATATACACTACCAAACGTAAAATAGATAGCTAGTGGGAAGCAGCCGCATAGCACAGGGAGATCAGCTCGGTGCTTTGTGACCACCTAGAGGGGTGGGAGAGGGAGGGTGGGAGGGAGGGAGACGCAAGAGGGAAGAGATATGGGAACATATGTATATGTATAACTGATTCACTTTGTTATAAAGCAGACACTAACATACCATTGTAAAGCAATTATACTCCAAGAAAGATGTTAATAAATAAATAAAAAATAAAGGCTTGCAAACCAAATTAATCAGTACATTGAAAAGATTATATACCATGATCAAGTGGGGTTTATCCCTGGGATGCAATGATGGTTAACAGAATGAAATTAGTAGACTAAATGATAAAATAATCTCAACAGATACAGAAAAAGTATTCAGAAAATTCAACATCCTTTTATGATACAAACTCTTAATAAAGTAGGTGTAGACTGAATGTACCTCAACACAATAAAGCTCATACATGACAGTCTCACAGCTAACATCATACTCAATGGTGAAAGGTTGAAAGTTTTCCCTTTAAGATGAGAAACAAGACAAGTGTGCCCACTCTCACTACTCCTATTCAGCATTATACCTGAAGTCCTAACCACAGCAATCAGGTGAGCAATCTGAAAGTAATTAGTAAAATTGTGTCTGTGTGCTAATGATGTGATCTTGTATATAGAAAAATCTTAAAAACTCCACCAAAACACTCTTCAAAGTCATCAATGAATTCAGTAAAGCTTCATGATACAAAATCAACATATGAAAATTATTTGTGTTTCTTTACCAATAAACTCTCTGAAAAAACTAAACATTCTCATTTACAATAGCCTCAAAATAATAAAATACTAAAGAATAAATTTCACCAAGGAAATGAATGATCTATACACCAACAATCATAAGACACTGATGAAAAACATAAAGACACAGATGTAGAGAATGTACTTGAGGACTTGGGGAGGGGAAGGGTAAGCTGGGATGAAGTGAGAGAGTGGCATGGACTAATATACACTACCAAACGTAAAACAGATAGCTAGTGGGAAGCAGCTGCATAGCACAGGGAGACCAGCTCGGTGCTTCGTGACCACCTAGAGGGGTGGGATAGGGAAGGTGGGAGGGAGGGAGACGCAAGAGGGAGGAGATATGGGGACATACGTATATATATAGCTGATTCACTTTGTTATAAAGCAGAAACTAACACACTCCAATAAAGATGTTTGAAAAATAAATAAATAAAGATACCCCTAGTTACTTTAATTATGTGAGAAATATATTCCCTTTGTTAGTTAAGCCAGATCTAGTCACTTACAACAAAAACAAACCTGACTTACTCAGCACTCACTTCTATCTGCCTTGAATTACGGCTACTAGTATCTCCTCCACTTGACTCCAAGTTCCTTGAAGGTAGTTATCTTTGAACCCTCCAAACTACCCCAACACTATATGTTAGTGTAGCATAAAGAAGCAACCCCCCCCAAATTAAAAAATAAATAAATAAAATAAACAAATCCCATGTTCTTGGATCATTAGAGTTAATATTGTTAAAATGTCTACACTACCCACAGCCATCTATAGATTCAGTGCAAGCCCTGTCAAAATTAGAACAGCAATTTTCACAAAAATAGATGAAACAATCAGTCATGAGGATACAGTTAAACTCAAGCCTTCATGCATATTCCTGATGGTAAAGAAAATTGTGCAGCTACTTTGGAAAACAGTTTGGCAATTGCTTGAAATGTCAAAATGTTAACATGTGACCTAGCAATTATATTCTATGTATGCAGCCAAGAGGAATGAAAAAATATGTCCATGCAAAACTTGTACACAAATGTTCATAGCAGCACTATTCATAATGTACAACAAACAGAACATCCAAAATGCCCATCAACTCATGAATATATAAATATAATGTGGCATTTCACACAATGGAATATAGTTCAGCCATAAAAAGGAATGAATATGGATGAATCTTGAAAATACTATGCTACGAGAAGGAACCTAGACACAAAAGACCACATTTTTTATAATGACTTTTACACAAAATGTCCAAAATAGGCAAATCTATAGAGACAGAAATGAGATTAGGTTTTACGTAGACCTGGGAGATAGAAGAGTAAAAACAGAGAATGAAATTCAATAGGTATCTTTTTGAGGGGAAGAAAATATTCTAAAATTAGAGTGAGGTGATAGTTGCATGATCCTCTGAATTTACTAAAATCATTGACTTACATATTTTAAATGGGTGAATTCTATGGTATAAAAATTACAGGTCAGCAATACTGTTTAAAATTGATGCTAACATTTATGGAAAGTTCTCACATGTCCCTCACTTTTCTAAGAAAGTTATAATTATTTAATCCGGACAAAAATTTTTATGAGGCAATTATTAATATCTTCCTCAATTTACAGGGCAGGGCACTGAAGCTTACAGCACTTAAATAACTTGCTGAAAGTCAGACAGTATTTAGGTGTTCGGGTTGGAATCCATACCCAGGCGGTCTGGCTCAAAATTTCTTGCTTTAAACACACACTTCTGCTGTATTATATTGCTCAGAACTTACATTTCTATTCTGTTCCTGTTACTTACAGAAGTCATAGAATTATAGTAAGATTTCTGGAGAATATACTGTCTTCCAGCCAAAGCTAATTGGGGCAAGCACTAATGTGAGTATACCCTGCCCCATAAGGCCTTCTGGCCTTTGCCATTACCTGACATGTTCTTACCCTCCTTGCTCTAATTTAAATCCTGCTCACTCTTCAAGGCCAAGCCCAAAGCGATCTCCAGGATCACTCCTAGGCCAGTGCGATCTCCAGGATCACTCCTAGGCCTTTCTTGTCCCATAATGTTCTTTATATGCCTGTAGTACACCGCTTTTCCTAGTACATTATAATTATTTGTTTTCATATCTGTTTTTCTCATTAGAGTGAAGGTCTCAAGAATAGGGAACACTGCTGTTTTTGTACTTGCATCCTTCAGCATTGCTATTTGGAAAATAGCAGACATTCAATAAACACTAAATGAAAGAAGGGAGAGAGGCTATAGAATAGAATAGATATTAATTTCCTTAACCTTACAGAATTTCGGATGCAGTTAGAAAATCACACGCCAAATAGTGAATAACTACTCATGCAACAGAAAATCTAGGTGAGGTGGGCAGTATAGTTCTTTTGTTTTTTGTTTTTTTTGCAGTACGCGGGCCTCTCACTGCTGTGGCCTCTCCCGTTGCGGATCACAGGCTCCAGACGCGCAGGCTCAGCGGCCATGGCTCACGGGCCCAGCCACTCTGCGGCATGTGGGATCTTCCCGGACCGGGGCACGAACCCGCGTCCCTTGCATCGGCAGGCAGACTCTCAACCACTGCGCCACCAGGGAAGCCCGGCAGTATAGTTTTGATGAGCAGCACTGAGATGCACATTTCTAGGCCATCTAATATACATTTAAATCATAGCCTTTGCTTCTGGACAACACTGTAGTTTTTCCAGCAATTAAACTTCATCTTCTTTGATAATTACTATGCAGCCAGGTGTTGATGCTTCATATTAACTAGTAAAGTCAACCTCAAGCATGTCATTATATCTCTAAGCCAAGGTCAGAATTCTAAATGTTTTGATTTGCCAGTTCTATTTTAAAAGTATGTTACTCATTCAAATAGAGGTTGAATATGTCAGGGTTTGATCCCACTGGCATGCCATTTGGAAATGTATATTCCAGACACTGCCTGGTTTAGTATTTTGAACTAAAGCCTGCTGGCCTGGGAATGTCATTACTTCTGGAGAAAATGATTTACCTGTGTGACTTTTCAATCAGCAAATTATTTAAAAAATAAATCTAAAAAGGAAAATATTGTTCTTGCCAGGATGAGCAAAACATTTTCTTCTTTTATAGTGTGTAACTGAAAAAATCTGCCAAATGCAAAGCCTTTTTTTCCAAAAGTAATGAGAATATATGACTTAGATATAGTCAAACCCATTTTTTTTTCTTCTTGGTATTGAAGCCATATACCTTTACTTTAACTCTCAAGTCACTTGAACATGTTAGGGGAATTATCAGTCAATTGCTAAACAGCATATCTGATCTGCATTTGCCCCAAAGCATTAGAGTTGCCTAAAAGTCATTGCATCCCGCAAGAATCCAATGTATTCTAGAGACATGATTTGCATGGTGGTAGTATCAGGACTCCATTCCTCTAAAAGCAAGCATGATTCAATGCAGAAAAAATCATGAGTTGGTGTGGAACACGGAGCTCATTGACACAAACCAGGCATTTTGTTTTCATTCAAAGTCTACTCTGTTTTATGAGGGTGCATGATAAATTTGACTTCAAGAGAAATCACAAAATTATAGCAGAAGTATTGAGATAATGTACTCTCCTCCCCAGCTAAAGATACATCTAGGTGATGGTTACGTATGCCAGGGATGTGTTAGAGATGTTAACTTAAAAATTTAATTTTAGAGATTTTTAAAGCAGATGAGGTGAGGGGAGGACAGTTTGGCATACAAAATAAAAACATCAATAAAAACAGGCATGATAACATGTGGCTTTGGGTGCTGACAGAGGGGAACTGAGCGGTGATCAGAGATGAGACAGAGTGGTAGGAAGGGAATGGATAAAAGACGTTATGTTGTGTGCCCTGTTAAGGAGTCTGAACTTAATTCTTCAGGTATGGTAAAAACCTCAAAAAGTTTGTATGTAAGTAGAATAGAAGATGGTGTGGTCAGGGTTCCATTTTATGTAAACCATTCTGGCAATGGTGTAGAGCCAGATTGTTAGGAGGCAATAGAAACAGGCCCAATAAAGATTACGAAGGTCTGAGTGAACAGGAAAGTAGCGGGATGGAGGGGAAAGAATTGACATGAGAGACTGGAAGTAGATTTATCTGACAGGAGTATGTGGTAGGTGGGATGAAGAACTTCTGAGGAGGTGACTGGTGGATGGTGGCATTTTCACTGGCCTCCTCTCCCTTATGTTTATATTGACTAGTGGGATCATTTGTTTTTATACTGCAGATTTTGAAGAAAATATGTTTTCTTACATAATATGTTCCTAGATTACTTGGAATCATGAAGAAGAGTTTCTTTGACATGTTCATTTGTTCAACATCAAATGTCATTATAGGATCAAGGAAACTGATACATGACCAAAATTTAAGGGAGCAAAGTTTTGGAGATATATAATCTCGATACTATATAAACGTGAAGCGCTCACCCCCCCCCAAAAAAAGTGAACAGAAATCTAATTCTTTTGACACTCTGCTTATGATTTCAGGAAAGTGATGTTCAGATTTTGTGCTTTTCATGTTATAATATTTAAAACCTAGCACAGCAAGCCATAGCACACAAGATAACACCTTGCATCAGGCAATCTTTATTGTTACACTGAATTAAAACATATGATTTTCATCACCTTCAATTAATATTATCACTTAGTCTTACTTTAGTCATCAACAAAAGGGGTGGGGCATTTTTATAAGATAGTCTTTAGGGTCATTCTTAATTCCATAATATTATTTTAGCATTAAATTCTGAAAAGCATCACTTGGCAAAGAAGCATTTTACCATCTTAGCTTAAGACGCTAAGGTGACATTAAAACAAATCTTCTCTCTTTCCTCAAATAAAATTAGATATGTGAACATTTTGTCTGTTGTAACCTCTGGTGAGAAATAGGTTTCCTGGTAATTTTTAGGGTCTAAGCAGATGTACACTGCTATAATTTTTAAGTGTGGGAAGTAAGTATGTCTGAACAACATATCCAGATTTACTCTCCTTTGTAATTGTATCTTCATTCCTGAAGTTGAGAGATTAGAGACACACTGACACATTGTGCAAAACAGTAGTTTTGAAATTGAGAGTCATTTTGGTTCACTGTTATTCCCCCAACCCGAGCAAAAAAAAAAAAAAAATATTTCCAAAGACGCCACCACTGTATAGGTATGAAATACCTATGCAGTGTATAGGTATGAAATACCTATGCAGTTATGCCACGGGTGTGAATTTCCTCAGCAATAGATAAGACTATCAGCAATGAGGGCAACTTTAAATGTTTGAAATGTCACAAATCTGGCCTTGGAGTAATTTTTCAAATATGCAGAATTTGGATGTTTAGTTTTCTAAATTGTCCATGAGTGGCTTCCTTTTTGCAAACTAGACCCATGGAAAGTTTCAATTTTTACAGTCACTTTCTAAGTTACACATACGCAAAAATAATCAAAGAGTAAGAACAGCATTTTCCTTTCATCCTTTTGTAACTTAAAAACAGCAATGCAAGTTTGGCTCACACACCACACAAACTTTCATCTTTTACTGGAGCCCATTAGATCAAAAGGATAATGTTACAGAAAGATGTGAACGGATGGAACAGGCTGTCAAATAGTGAGTTTGCTCTTTTTTTCTTCTAATTTTTGAGAAGTCCCTTTATTAAAAAGAAAAAAAAAATGCTGTACTTTAAACCACCATAAGTGAAGCCAAAGACATCTCATATATGTGTAAAACTGGTAAAATTAATGATGAAATTAAAAGAATTCACATTTATAAACCTTAGAGAGGGTACATTTTTAACGTTTAATTTTAATATATGAGTTATAAAGATTTATCCTCCAATTAATATTTTATTTTAGTGTCATGAAGTGTGTTTTAAAGTGAAAATGGTATTTGTTAAGTTCCCCTGCAGCTTCTATGTTCTGTTAAGAAAAGCAAGATAACCAAAAAGTAGAGCCTCGGTCAGCATCAAGCAGAGGAGCAGAAGCATTTTAATAAGTTGGATGTTCCTACTTCCGTATTTGGCTTCTTGTGATCCCTTAAAATGGCATGTGTAGGGCTTCCCTGGTGGCGCAGTGGTTGGGAGTCCGCCTGCCGATGCAGGGGACCGCGGGTTCGTGCCCCGGTCCGGGAGGATCCCACATGCTGCGGAGCAGCTGGGCCCGTGAGCCATGGCCGCTGAGCCTGCACGTCCAGAGCCTGTGCTCCGCAATGGGAGAGGCCACAGCAGTGAGAGGCCTGTGTACCGAAAAAAAAAAAAAAAAAGGCATGTGCACTGTAACGTGGTAATTTGGTGTCATGCAGAATTGAGTAAAATACTCTGGTACCTGACTTAAAAGAAGTAAATATCTCTGAAAATAAGCCATAGAGATAAAAGAATAAGTTTCTCTTTAAAAGTAAAGATGAACACCTCATTTACTAAGAAAGTAATTGAGTTATGGCCAGTTTTGCAAAGTCTAGGGGTATGTTTTATATAAAAGAGTATACACTTGTATATACATGTAAATCATGACTATAATGACATAAAGATTGTCCTTAATGCAATGCTATTGATATGATTGCTACTTATTTTTAAAATAATATTTTACTGACCTGAAATTAGTAAGGAACTAGATGTTTCAAATAAGCTCTTTAAAAGTAATGGACCACATCCTTGGATTCTAAAA
Organism: Lagenorhynchus albirostris; assembly: GCF_949774975.1. NCBI lineage: Eukaryota > Metazoa > Chordata > Mammalia > Artiodactyla > Delphinidae > Lagenorhynchus > Lagenorhynchus albirostris. Next base: position 96,589,529 of record NC_083097.1, on the reverse strand, counting down.
TAACATTTATATTATATTTAATAGAATGTATGTAATAGAAATCTTTCCAAAATCTAAATGCCCATACTACTGCTCAATGAAATATCTATTCTTCTTGTTATAGTAGGCACATAACTGGACTACATTTCTTAGCCTTACTTGAAATTAAGTGTGGTTATTTGCCTTAGTTCCAGCCAGTGGCACTTGGGCAGAAGTGACAGATGCCACTTCTAGACCTACCTCAAACAAAACTCCCCTTACACTCTTTCATTCTGACTAGAAGAAAGAGGACCTTCCAACTTTGGAAGCCAAGTGTTGAAGGTGGAGGAGGATTTGTCCCAAATTGACTCCATGGAGGAAGGTCACCCCACCACCCTATGTTCCAGCCTAATACTGTTACATAAACATGAAATAGACTTCTATTGTGTTTGGACCATTATACACTTTGGAGTCTATTTGTTATTGCATTTAGCCTATCCTAAGTAATACATCAATACTTTTTAATAAAAAAAAAAATCCTGAACATAACATTTTTTGTTGGGGTCATCATCAAATACTCATAAAATGGCCTACTTCGCACTTTCTCCTCCTACCACTAATATCCCACACCTCATCCCCATTCTGACTCTATGATGGTATGTTTACCTCATGTTTCCTTGAGAGTATAGAAACAGACTGAAATTCCCTTATCTACACACCACGTTAAACTGCCTCCTTCCCCACATTTCTATTCATGTGTTTCTTTCTTTCCAGTTTCATTAATAATAAAAAAATTAGGACTTTCCTGGTGGCACAGTGGTTAAGAATCCACCTGCCAATTCAGGGGACATGGGTTCGAACCCTGGTCCGGGAAGATCCCACATGCCACGGAACGACAAAGCCCGTGCACCACAAATACTGAGTTTGTGCTCTAGACGTGAGCCACAGCTACTGAAGCCCGTGCACCTAGAGCCCATGCTCCGCAACAAGAGAAGCCACCGCAATGAGAAGCCCTCATACCACAACAAAGAGTAGCCCCTGCTCACTGCAACTAGAGAAAGCTGGCATGCAGCAACGAAGACCCAATGCAGCCAAAAATAAATAAATTAATTAATTAAAAAAATTAATAATAATAAATTAAAAGAAGCAATTAGATTGTGTGAGAAAAGACAACAAAATCCGTTCTTTGGGCCTGAGAATTTGAACTTCATTTAGCTCTCTAACTTTGTTCCTCTGGTAACTGATAAAAAATGCTATGTTAACCATATTATCAGGCAGTATTGCTTACAACGAAAATGTCACCTGATATACTACATCTGGATTGAATGTAACTTTCATCCTTCCTGTGTGGTGGCTCTTGTAACTGGTATGTCTTCTGTGCAGTCTCTGGAATTGATGTGTATAGAATTCTTATAAGAGATATTAACTTCTGTGGGACATGAATCTTTTAAGTTCGAGTGACTCCTGCACCTCTTGATGTGAACTCACATCCCAGCCGTCAAGCTGTGATCTAAGATGAGGACAGCTACTGGGAGGTTCTGTGAACTGCCACATGGGCTGCTGCAAGGACTTTTCAAAGGAATGCCTGTTGTTGTCCCCCTATAAAGCTGTCATTCTCACCTCTCTCTCTCTGAGCAGTCCAGTCCTAGTGTGGCCTGTGGTAGTCCTGTGAATCTGAATATTTAGCTGAAACCAAGAAGGTCCTTAGTGGGCTTTGCCTGTCTCTAATCCAATCCCCACTCTCTGTTCCATCAGCCCAGCAAGCATCCCTCCTCTACTTCAGCAGAACTCTGGAGGCTTGTTCCCTTGGGAAGGTAAACAGAAGAGCCTCTAGAATAGGAGAGGTTAGACACAGTTGTGTGTAGGAGTACTGTACGAAAACAGGGTGTTGGTATTTGCATACCAATTCCTAACTAAAGGTAACAACTTAATTCTACATTTGTTAACACTCAACCTAACTTAAATTTAAATTCCAAAAGTAAATACTATACCAATTACAGGAACTTTTTCTTAAAAGACTATTTTTAAAAATGGAATGAAAAAAAATGGAATGTATCATGTAGCCATGTATACAAAAAGAGAGTTTGATTTATAGGATACATGGAAATGTGGATGTTAAATAAAATATATAAATAAACAGTATGATTTTGACTAACTAAATTATCAATTAAATGGTCCTCAGCCAAACGAAGTGAATTCAGATAAAGAGTACTATTCTAACTGTAAAGTAAAATGAAGAAAAAAAAAGTAACAGGATTTTTAAAAGAAAGATGAGTTCCATGCTTTTTTATTCAGAAGAAGTCATCTGATTTAGGAATACTTACACACTTTATATAGGTGTATATATATATATATATATATATATATATATATATATATAGTATATGTATGGATACATGTGTATATCAGTATCCACTTATTTAAATAGGCATATGAATATGCATATATTTGCATGTGTTTCATGAAATGCCAAGTCTGACATATTCCATGTAAATAAATGGATTTTTATTTGTCCAAATGGTTTTATAATAAATTAAAATTATGTTTCTTTGGGTACTAGAGTATCAGTTTGAAAAAAAAAGAAGCCACAGTATTTCACAGCTCCAATCATCAGGATGTAGAGTCTATATCTCTACCTATAGAATTGTTGCTTGGCCATGTGTTTTTAATTGGTTAGTGGACCTTAGCCAATGTTATGCAAGCAATATTTTGATAAACACTATCACCTCGGGGCTTTCCCACTCCTGCTACTGTGAACCCTGAGACCATGACAGGCAGAAGCCCAGGCTAACCCTCTGCGAATGAGAAATCATGTGGAAAGACCTAGATATTCACGTTCTCTCAACCACCCAGCTGAGAACCCAGACCATGAGAACTACCCAGAAAGTCCACAGAACATTGCAAAAGAATAAATATAAACACATATTGTTTGAAGTTGTTAGGTCTTAGGGTAACTCTCTATACAGCAAAAGATAAGATAGAGACATACCTAGAAACTCAGTGTTGCCAAACAAAATATAAGACATGTGGCATTAGATTTGGAACCAGGAAGCAGGAAGAAGCTGGAAAAGCTGTGAATAAATTGTTAGTAAGCTAGATAGAACAATGGGTGGGAAATACTTAGTGAAGTCTGGAAAAATGGCATGGAAATGTCTACAACAGACTGGAAAAATAGCAACCCATGTTATAAAGCAACAAAACAACTGGCAAAACTATTGCCTGAAATAACTTGGAAGACAGAAAGTGTACCTAAGCAACTTTTGGATTTTGGATAATGAAATCTCCAAACAGAATGTTGAAAGTATCAGTGGATGGGCTTCCCTGGTGGCGCAGTGGTTGGGAGTCCGCCTGCTGATGCAGGGGACGCAGGTTCGTGCCCCGGTCCAGGAGGATCCCACATGCCGCGGAGCGGCTAGGCCCGTGAGCCATGGCCGCTGAGCCTGCGCGTCCGGAGCCTGTGCTCCGCAATGGGAGAGGCCACAACGGTGAGAGGCCCACGTACCGCAAAAAAAAAAAAAAGGAAAAGAAAGTATCAGTGGATGCGTATGGTTGTATACGAGCTGAAGAAAGAACTATTCAGATTGCAAGAAGAACTTAGAGGAGAGCAGCCATTGTTTGCATGGTTGGAAAACAAATCAGTCTCCCTAGCTTGGAAAAAAGAATTCTCAACACGAGACAAGATGTAGAGCCAGAGGCAAAAATCAAGGATCCACTATAAACTCCCTTGTTAAAGTCCTCTGAAAGACTCAGCTAGATTAAAGGCCTATGAATCGAAGGTTGCTGCACCATGCCAATGTGACGCCTGGCCCAGAGTAGAAAGAGGCTTGTCTTTAAAAGAAATGAAAATGTGGCTTTCAGGGCGTGGAATGGACCTGAATCAGATCCATAAGAAACCAATCTTAGACTAAAAACATAAACATAACTCAAAATGCAAACAAAAATGGCCATTTGGCCCTTAAATTTTTTACTCATAAGAAGCAGAGTGAGAAAATTTCTCAGCTGCAAATATAGACCATTTTTTTGTGCAAAAGGAAGGATATCTCAGAGAGCAGAGTCAAAAGCCAGAGGATGAAGCCAAAAGCAGTACGGAACTGTGGTACTGAGGAGGCTCTCCTAAGGACAAGAAGTGGTCTCCAATCAGGAAACATTTTCTGCCCCTGGAACAGGCTGGATTTCAGAACTGCTACAAATCAGTGACTGTCATGCTCTTCTTTTTGACCGGCAGTATCTGTTGTAGCTAACCTCTCTCTGTGTCAACACTGTATGTTGGATGTGTGTAATGCATATAACTTGTCTTTTAAGTTCACAGGTTTCTGGATCAAGAACTCCATCCAAGGAGGCTCCTCTGGATCTAGAACTATCTACTCATGAGATGAGACTTTTCGGGGCACTGGAATGGGTAGAGGTTTACTTTATCTGTGGGTGGAATGGGACTAATTAAAGCCAGAGAGCCAAGTGAGCTAAACTGAGAAAATGCTGACAGTATTTCACAGGAAGTTGTAAAGTCTGTTTCTCCAACTCTTGAGTTTCAGTTTGGCTGTGACTTGCTTTGACAATGGCATGTATGTAAAAAGGATGCAAGAAAACGCATACAGTGGGATTGCATACTGGGGCTTCCTCTCTTTTGCTGTTGGGAACCCTGGGACTATCATGCAAAGAATCCCAATTTAGCTTCTTGGAGATGAGGGACCACAAAGAGAGAGGTCCCAGCCACTGACAGAGAAGTTTTAGCTGAGGTCTCCATCCTATGAGTGAGGCCATCCAAAACCACTCAGCCCCAGCTGACCCAGCCCACATATCCTACTGAATTCTGAGCCATAATAAAGATGGACTATTTTAAGCCATTAAAATTTAGGGTGGCTTGTTATTCAGCCAAAGATAGTGGTAATCTACAGTCTTTATAAAGTAATCATAATTTGTCTTAATTTTCACAGTGCCCTTATTCCTGAGTTAATAACATAGCTTCCCAAGATTAGTAATTTATTAATTAATTTGCCTAATTTAACTATAACTGGAATTTCTTGAACTTATCTTTTTCTCACTGCTTACAACTAACAATTGGTCACAGAGCTGGTGGTATCTCTCTAGGATGAAGGACACATTTCTCTAAATAGGCCTGGAAGAGACTCCGAACAGAATGAGGAAGAGAGCAAAGCCAGCGCATGTGCTATGATGATTCTTTGAGAGCCCAATGATGCTTGTTCCTAGCCCTAGAGCTCCCATTTCTTGGCTTTGGAAAGCAAGGCGTAGCACAAACTACTCTTAGTGACTTTGTAGGCTAGAAACAGTTGCTAGAGGTGCCAGATAATTCTTGAAGAATGGATGCTCATTTTTAAGAAGAGTTGTCTAATCCCTTGCTACTCAAAGTACTGTACGGTTCTCAGACCAGCAACATTGGCATCACCTGGGAGCTTGTTAGAAATTCAGATTTACAGACCCTACCCCAGACCCACTGAGTCAGACTCTGCATGTTAACATAATCCCTGGGAGACTGTATATACATTAAAGTTTGGGAAGCATTGGTCTGTTCTCTGGTCAAAAGCATACAGGTCATTCTACTAAACGTACTCAAAATTTCTCCGAAACTACTAACTGAAATTTTATGGTCCCTCAAACTCAGAGCCCCTCTTTGTTGCCATGAAAACCGTGAAGTCATAAGTGCATCCTCTAAAGTCAAACAACTCAAATTCCCCAGGGCGAATCATATGTAGTTGAAAATGTTCTATCAGTTTTGACTAAAAAAACAGCAATTTTATAGGGATCAACCATGTACTTTGAGAAGCATGATACAGTACAAAGGACATGGGCCTTAGAGCCATGCTTGTCTATGTTAAAAATACCCCAATTTCTCTACCTGTCTGTTACGTGACCTTGGGAAAAATTACTTAATCTCTTGAGTTTCAGTTGCCTCACTTGAAAAATATGGATAATAATTGTTTATTCACAATGTAATTAAATAGGTTCAATAAGAAAATATATGTGATTATGCCTAACGCAATGCCTGGTTCATGGTAGAAACTACATTAGTGTGTGTTTTCCTTATGACAGGGATTTGGCTGCCAAAATGAAAAAAAACAGTAAGACATTTAAATCAATTTGAAAAATGACTATTTAGGGGTTCTGAGTTGCTGGTCTCAAGGTTTTAAGGCAGGAAGTGATATTTGAATACTCAAGGAGGTATTTCCTTGTGATCCCCTAATGCTTTTTCAGTTGTTACTGGGTACTTAGGAAGACCATTTCACCCTCTTTTAGGATATCAGGTCTCTAGCTGATTGTTTTGCCAGGTTGTACAAAAGCATGCCCCACTGGTCTGAAAGAACTGAATTGCTTATTCTTTTTCTTATTTTTTTCCCCTTCAGCAATGTGACCTTCCTTTTAGAGTGTTAGCAATGAACTCAGGAAAGAGTTTACACTGCCAGCTGTGGGTTCAGATAAACGGATTTATATTAATCCACTGAGTAATTGGGAACATTTCATCTAATAAGGCACTTTGCTTAGCTCATGCCAGCTGACTGAGGTGAATACAAGATTTGCTGTATCATCTGCTTAGAAGAATAAATTTGATTGTGAACATACTTCCATGGTGTCATACTATATCACTAAAGAAAAACGGGGAAGTTAGGGGCTGACCTGAAAGATACAACAATTTCAACTGAATTAATATCCCACTGAGATCTTCAAACACCATTCCCCAGAGGCCAGCTTCAAGCATTACTAGAGCAATTACATTTCATATTAGACTGTTTCACGCAAGGAATGAAATAAAACTGTCTATTCATTTTATAGTTTAAACAGACTTGAAATGTAGCAGGAGGGAATCTTTTTCTAATCATCCATACTAACACATCCCACAGAGTGACATGTTAAAGAAGTAAAAGTCAGAGAAGAAGATGAAACATAAAGGAAAAATACAAGCAATTGAATTTTAAAAGTCTCACTTTCTGCAAATTATATATAGGAAAGCAGAGAATATCAGCATTAGGATCAGGCAGAAATACAGGCTGGCAAGGCTGTACCTAATGGGAAATACTCTATTAGTGATCATCAATTGCATTTTGCATGGGCTTCCAGTAACATGGTACCTTTATAAATATGTAATTTCAATCTATAATTCAATTATGTTTACCATAAGCCTTGTTTAGAGAAAATTTACTACTTTAGAACTCATGGAAACAATATAAATCTGTGTTTATTGATGAAGCAGGGCTGTAAGTGCTCAAGAAGTCCTTAATAGAAAGATACCATCATGAGTAACATATGGGAGCATAAAGTGGCCATATAAAATGTGTTATTTACCAAGATAAAAGTATTATCTAAAAGTGTAGTTTCCACAGGTGAAAAAAATGTAGAAAGCACCTACATTCACATACTCTGGAAGGACATTAAAACCTGTTTGAATTACTACTAAGGGAAGCACAGCATATGAAGATCTGACTTGCCAGAGCCAAAATGAAGTTTATCTTCACATTCTGGCCTATATGATAAAGAGACAAATCATATTGTGGTCGGCAGCAAATTGGAGCACAGCCATGTTGTATGAATTAAGAGCGAACAAAGAGAGGTTACTTAGAGAAAAGACAAAACAACAAGGCAACCCGAAATGGCTCTTGAAAATGCACATGGACGCTATTAAATACACTCGTTTGGCTCTTATGTTTGGACTTAGAGGCACAGAAAAGGCCATTCAGGTTAGTCTAATCAGCTGCTTTTCTTGATGAGAAAGTCTCATTTTAAAGTAGTTACAGGCTCAAATTTCCAACATCATTTAAGATTCCTGGGTTCTATTCCCTGCTCTGAAATTGACTTCAACATTTTAATTTTTTCCATTAAAATTCACTGATAATAATAAATACTGGATAGTTACAGACCCCTTAGTTTCCTCATATCATCGCTTCTCATACACACCAGTGTCACAATCTTTGTCATATTCACATAAATTATATCTTAGTCCTTATTCAGTATTTTTAATATTTGTTCTTCAAATAATTCGTTATATTATTTTAACTTGTCATAAATGCATTGTGAAAGTTATAAATCTGAGGTATGTGATGTTTAATAATGAACATATATAATTACATTATTATTAAGATAAAGAGATTCATTTGGTTATAGTCTGTAATCATATCATGTATCTCACTTTGGGAAACACTGTCATCTACTTCTGTCTCCAACAAATATTTATTGAACTATTACTGATTACAGAACGCTGTGTTAGGGGCTACGTTGGAAGATACCTAAAGATGTATAAAAATATGGTCTAGGTTTCTAAAATTTAATAGAAGATAGAGGCATGTAAACAAACGGTGTAAAGGAGAAAAGAGGAATGGGGACAAGTGCTAAGTTGAAGCTGAACTTGACACTAAATGGTCTCAAGGTGGTACATTTGAGCACCACCATTTCTGTCCATGAATGTCATACACTCTGTACTGTGTCCCAGAAAACAAAGCTATGGAAACTGGAGTGAATGGGAATCACAATTCCTTCCTAGGGAGCAATTGTGAAAGAGAAGTGTCCTTTTCAGTTTTTACATATAATATTTGTTTTAATCTTATCTCAATCTACAATTTTATCTAGCTTTGCTTATTGCACCACAAATGCACCATGTCAGGGGCTCTTAGCAGGCACGATATTCTACTACAGAGAGCTGCAAGCAGAACGAAAGAAAACTGAAAGCCCAAAGCCAACTAATGTTTCTAAGTTGCAGGGCTCCATTTGGGAAAAATTCCCTCTGAACACCAAATCATATTTCCGGGGCAATCAATGTTTTTAATTAAAAACAAGCAATCCACATCCACTAAGTTTGACACATTTTGATCCTTTACATGTTAATTCATGAAGATGGAACTTCAATAGGCTAATTATTTTGCATCTAAAGATTCTTGTTCTCTGACTCAGCCAGGTTCCAGACTCTGCTTTACAACTATTAGAGAAAGTGGAAGTGACATGATATATTTTTGTTGCAAGAGCATATGCCTTCTGGTTTCTGTCTGCAATAAATGTGGACACAAGATCAGCCCTGTTCCCATAGAAAGAGCAAATGGGTCATTATTGCCTCAGGCAACTAAAGTAATGCATGAGCCCGGTTTACCCTGCAGTGTGCCTTTTTTTTAGGTGTACGTAAGTGGGAGCCAACGGGAAGATACTTTGTCCTTTTTGCCTCTTCTCCGTCAGCAATTCTTTCATTAATTCTGCCAGTGCTTGTGCTTGAATAGAGCCATGAAACAAACCAAGAACCAAGATATTTAAACTTTGAACGTGACTGGGAGCTGTGGTTGAATTTTATTAAGGCACATAGAGTTTAAGGTGGAAATAAACTTCAATAGATACTCATGGTGGAGCTAGGAGAGAAAATCTTCCAGGGATACCAAGCCTTCCATGAGAAGTTGCTGAGAGAGTGAGGGGGAGAGAGGGGAAGAACAGAGGGATAGCTGGCTCCAGCTGTCTATGGAGCAGCTATTTCTCTGAAGTTTCTCCAGCCGTGGATGCCTCACAAACACAACAGAAGCCACACTTCCCGAGTGATTCTGGGTACAATTGGAAAGGGTTGTATTATTCTACCAAGCAACTTGTTTTCCTCAGAGTGCTACTGATTTTAGAGATCACTAGAGGAAAGTTCTATATTTGAAAGGATATTCCTAGCCAAAGCTCTCACCCTATGAAGTACCATGTCTACCCCTCATTCAAAAGGCAGAGACTCGGGGCTTCCCTGGTGGCGCAGTGGTTGAGAGTCCGCCTGCCGATACAGGGGACACGGGTTCGTGCCCCGGTCCGGGAAGATCCCACATGCCGCGGAGCAGCTGGGCCCGTGAGCCATGGCCGCTGAGCTTGCGCGTCCGGAGCCTGTGCTCCGCAACGGGAGAGGCCACGACAGTGAGAGGCCCGCGTACCGCAAAAAAAAACACACAAAAAAGGCAGAGACTCCATTGACCTCCAGGCACTGGATACGTCTCAATAAGTTGATCAGCCTGTTGACTGATGGAATTTACTAGCAACATGTATCTCCTAGAGAATGTTCAGAGGAGTTTAAGTTTGGGGTGCTATCTAGTTATTGCTGTTTTTCTAGCATGCTGATTATGTTGCTGTTTTTAATTATGCAAATGTACCCAGAGGCTTTGGCAGTAGGCAAACATGAGTAGACATGAACGCATACACATCCATCCTGCTGCTGTCTTGTCATCTCTTTGTGTCTATGATTTTTTTCAGTCCACTTCCATGTACAGCATTACCATAGCAATCACACGCACATGCACACTATATTTTGCATTTTCTAAGAATTAACCCTCCAAATAAAAAATGGGAAGAAAGAAAGAGAGAAAGAAAGAAAGAGAGAGAGAGAGAGAGAAAGAAAGAAAGAACGAGAAGGAGAGAGGGAAAGAAAGGAAAGGAAAGGAGGAAGAAATGAAAGAAAGAGACACCTTTCACATATTCTTATTTGCCACTTTTGCCACTGTAGTACTTTATCTAGGGGTCATTTTTCCTTTCTCATGTTTTAAAGATATTAGGACCTTTCCATCAAAGGCTTTTTAGAGTATAGGATTCATAAGAAGGCAAGCCCCCGTTGAATCCCATCCACGTCCCAAAAGAACTCATTAATAAGTTGTCGGAGTAATAAGGCTATTTCACCGCATGGTTTACGGGAACAGCCTCTCTTTTAGGCTGTATCTGGATTTAATTGTAGACACCACATTCCAGTGTGGTAGCTGCCCAGGCAAGAGTGACAGTTCTCTCAACTGGCACCTCTTCTTTGCCTTCCTCGTTGGATACTAGGGCCAGGATTCCTAGCAGGAATGTCCTTGTTTAGGGTGGTTTTCACACAAAAAACCCCCAAATAAAACAAAATTTAGCTCTTATAGCGCTCACAATTCCATGTCTAGAAGAAGATGAATTGATTTCTGGGTTATCCACTGGACTGTCCTTGCATAGGAGCAATTTGTTTATAGCACCTGCTTATCCACTTTCCAATATGTCTGTCTCCAGGTTGAGTGACATTCACTTTTCTTTTAAGTGTCCAGGACATCAAGCTGCCCTCTGGCTCTTTACGATGCATGTACTTTGGGAGGCCCTCCTTATAGGTCACTCCATGCACAGATATCTTTACTCCAAAATTACTTGCCCTGTGTCTTCTTTCTTTAGTTTCTTGGCCTATGACTAGATAGCCAACTGGATGTTAATTTAAACAAGAATCTTAAACAACAATTATAATTGTTAATTTCATTACCCTGCCCAAATAGCAATTATAAATTTTACTGCCCCTTTGATGGCAAATGATAAGAAACAACGGAATTTCAGGAATGTCAGCATGTATAGCAGGTGCCCTAGTTCATGGAGTAATTTTAGAAATGGGAAGAAGGCAATGGCTTCTTCTGATTCTGTCCCATCTAACAACTGATATTTAAAATTCAACAGCTTATCATCTATAAGCTTAAAAATCGGAAGTAGAACGTAAAGGATACTACTTAATTCAATGTTCTGAACCTTGAGTCCACAGAATCCACAAGACATTCATGAATGGGCATCAAAGGTGTAAAAATATTACATCTTTATTTTCACTAATCTCTAGCTAAATTTAGTATTATCTTCCATTATTACTGCAACATGTACAGTAATATTAGCAGAAATTGCAACTTTGTAACCAACAGAAGTTACATGTATTTTCATATCATGTTATGGTTGTTGCAAATATGGCAAAACATGGTTTTCTTCATCATTCCCTAGAAATTATAATCATTATTAGACTTGCTACCAGAATTTTACTAGAGTGCTAATTAAAGTACATATATATTACAGTTTTAAAAAATATTTTGGTAACTGTATTTCAATGTAAATTATTTCTTTTATGTGATTATTTTAAAATAATTTAAGAACATCATTCTGAGAAGGGGTTCCATAAGCATCCACTAGACTGCTGAAGTGGTCCATTGCACAACAGTTTAAAGAACCATTGTTTTAAATCATTATTATTCATTTGCACCACAGTACAAAGAAAGGATCTGGAAGCAATTTTCACAGTTAAGAGGCTACTTCACACATGTGGTAGCAGAGGGAATTCATGGATGAAAAACAAGGTTCTAAGAAGTTGGGGCCATCAAAAGGCATAGTGGTATACTTCACTGCTTACATTTTCTATAGGGAAGAGCCCCCCCCCCCACAAATTATAGGGAAACAACTTTTAGACACACACAACAAGATCAACCTTTTCCTCCAGCTTCCTTGTTTATCCTGCCATTCCTCCTCTCTAATACCTATTTTGATCATCCTATTGTTCATGATGCTTCCACCATAGGAAGGCAGAAGAAAACAAAACAGATAGAGATTAAGCTAGAAGATATACAATCATGAGAGTAGCATTGATGAGATGCTAACATGGAAATTAGAATAAAATAGCAACCTAGAAATATGTTGCCATCTATCCCTGGATCCTGGAAACTCAGTATATTTTTCCATGAGGAACGTTAGCCTCATAAGCACGTTCCATATATACAGGGGACCATAACTCCATTTGTACTTTCAGGCTAGTGAGACCTAGGAAAAGTTGAATTTCTTTAGCAGTCAAAGTCCATTAAGACTCATCCCCCTTTCTCTACATCTGTGTCTCTATTCCTGCCCTGGAAATAGGTTCATCTGTACTAATTTTCTAGATTCCACATATATGCGTTAATATACGATATTTGTTTTTCTCTTTCTGACTTACTTCACTCTGTATGACAGACTCTATGTCCATCGGGGAGGGTGGGATGAATTGGGAGATTAAGTTTGACATAAATACGCTACCTACCATATGTAAATAGACAGCTAGTGGGAACCTACAGTATAGCACAGGGAGTTCAGCTCGGTGCTCTGTAATGACCTAGATGGGTGGGACGGGGGGTGGGTGAGGGAGGTCCAAGAGGAAGGGGATATATGTACACATATAACTGATTCACTTCATTGTACAGCAGAAACTAACACAACATTGTAGAGCCTAACATCCCCCACATCCATCATGTAGATCCTCAATTCCCTTCTCGAGCACATTGGATTATACACAAGCACTTCCAGGTTAATTATCTGGCACCCCTGTCCAAAAACAGTTTGCCAGCTTCAGTTATCTCTTGAGGTTGGGGCAGCAAGGAGGAATTGTTTTCAACTGTTAACAGCAAAGTCTTTGGAACCAAGTGACATCATTTACACAATTGTGGACAAGGTATTTAATCTCTGCCTAGGCTTCTGGACTTGTAAAACTGGGACAACAAGAGTGCTTGCCTCGTAGGATGTTGTGAGGATTCAGTGAGGAAATAGGTGTAAATAATTGAGATATTGCCTGGCACATAGTAAATATTCAGAAAATGCTAGTCATTATTACTATTGCTATTATGCCTGCCCTATTCTTTCCCACCTTCTCTGGCTCTCTCTCATTTAGTACTGCTTCCTGAAAAGCATCTAGGACTCCTACGTTTCCTACAGAAAACCAGGGTTGGCCCCTCCATGAGAACACTGAAAACTGTGACCAGGTCTTGCATTCCAGGCCCCGAGAAGAGAATGTTGTTGATGAATTGGGGACACACTGGTTTCTGCACAGAATATGGATCTTACCTCTGCACCTCTCACACCTGCTTCCTAGGCACAAAAGCAATGTAATTTTGGGCCCTCTTAAATAATTTCCCTTAAGCATCAGTGAGAACCCTTTCTCTGTGTTTCATATTTCTTAATTATAAAGTGGGATAATAGCATCTGCATTCTATGGTTTTCATACAATTTAAATGTAGAGTATCTAACATCTAAACCAACCTCATTTCTTCGTCTCAAACTTAAGGTATGAACAGGCTGGATCAGAGTTCAGAAAGCATCTATGCTCTATATGAAAATCAACATTTCTCTAAAGCAAAACAACAATTCCTTGTTGTTCTTGATGTTCAACTGCCCCACTAATGTGAAAGCAGGGAAGTGCAATCATAGTATTCATTAGGCTGAAGATACATATTCTTTGTCACTCTCCCCAATGATTAATTTCTCATTTACTTTCTATTTGTCTCTCTTTTATAAACATGCTCTTTCTGTCTTCTGGAGCCAAAGGCAATACTATCAAGCCTGACTATGTTCTATTTTCTTGATAACTCCAAATAAAAATGATGAAGATATCTTTTGGTTTAAACCAGAATATTCCAAATATTGAGCAACTGCTCAAGCAATTTCCTATTAGCTCGTATTCATTTGGGAAATCATTTATGTATAAAAACAATCTTAGATTGGTTCAAGAGGGCAGAGTAGAAGGAAGTGCACTCACTACCTCTTGCGGGAGAACCAGAATCACAACTAACTGCTGAATAGTCATTGACACTGGAACTCACCAAAAAAGATACCCCACATCCAAAGACAAAGAAGAAGCCGCAATGAGATGGTAGGAGGGGCACAATCACTGTAAAATCAAATCCCATAACTGCTGGGTGGGTGACTCACAAACTGGGGAACAATTATACCACAGAAGTTCACCCACTGGAGTGAAGGTTCTGAGCCCTACATCAGGCTTCCCAACCTGGGGGTTCAGCAACAGGAGGAGGAATTACCAGAGAATCAGACTTTGAAGGCTAGCAGGATTTGATTGCAGGACTTCAACAGGACTGGGGGAAACAGAGACTCCACTCTTGGAGGGCACACACAAAATAGTGTATGCATCGGGACCCAGGGGAAGAGCAGTGACCCCATAGGAGACAACCAGACCTACCTGCTAGTGTTGGAGGGTCTCCTGCAGAGGTGGAGGGTGGCTGTGGCTCACCTTTGGGACAGGACACTTGCAGCAGAAGATGTGGGAAGTACTCCTTGGCGTGAGCCCTCCTGGAGCCTGCCATTAGCCCCAACAAAGAGCCTCTGGCCTCCAGTGCTGGGTCACGTCAGCACAAAAAACCAGCAGGGAGGGAACTCAGCCCCACCCATCAGCAGACAAGCAGATTAAAATTTTACTGAGCTCTTCCCACCAGAGCAACACCCAGCTCTACCCACCACCAGTCCCTCCCATAAGGAAGCTTGTACAAGCCTCTTAGATATCCTCATCCACCAGAGGTCAGAGAGCAGAAGCAAGAACTACAATCCTGCAGCCTGTGGAACAAAAACCACGTTCACATATAGACAAAATGAAAATGCAGAGGGCTATGTACCAGATGAGGGACAAGATAAAACCCCAGAAAAACAATTAAATGAAGTAGAGATAGACAACCTTCCAGAAAAAGGATTCAGAATAATGATAGTGAAGATGACCAAGGACCTCGGAGAAAGAATGGAGGCAAAGATCGAGAAGACGCAAGAAATGTTTAACAAAGACCTAGAAGAATTAAAGAACAAACAGAGACGAACGATACAATAACTAAAATGAAAAATACACTAGAACAAATCAATAGCAGAATAACTGAGGCAGAAGAATGGAAGAGACCTGGAAGACAGAATGTTGGAATTCACTGCCATGGAACAGAACAAATTAAAAAAAATGAGAACAGCCTAAGAGACCTCTGGGACAACATTAAATGCACCAACATTCACATTACAGGGGTCCCTGAAGGAGAACACAGAGGGAAAGGACCCAAGAAATTAATTGAAGAGATTATAGTTAAAAACTTCCCTAACATGGGAAAGGTAATAGCCACCCAAGTCCAGGAAGCACAGAGAGTCCCATACAGGATAAATCCAAGGAGAAACACGCTGAAAAACATAGTAATCCAATTGACAAAAATTAAAGACAAAGAAAAATTATTAAAAGCAACAAGGGAAACATGACAAATAACATACAAGGGAACTCCCATAAGGTTAACAGCGGATTTCTCAGCAAAACTCTACAAGCCAAAAGGGAGTGGCACAATATATTTAAAATGATGAAATGGAAGAAACTACAAACAAGATTACTCTACCTGGCAAGGACCTCATTCGGATTTGACAGAGAAGTCAAAAGTTTAATGATAAGCAAAAGCTAAGAGAATTTAGCACCACCAAACCAGCTCTACAACAAATGCTAAAGGAACTTCTCTAAGTGGGAAACACAACAAAAGAAAAGGACCTACAAAAACAAACCCAAAACAATTAAGAAAATGGTAATAGGAACATATATATTGATAATTACTTAAATGTGAATGGATTAAATGCTCCAACCAAAAGACACAGGCTCGCTGAATGGATATAAAAACAAGACCCATATTTATGCTGTCTACAAGAGACCCACTTCAGACCTAGGGACACATTCAGACTGAAAGTGAGGTGATGGAAAAAAGATATTCCATGGAAATGGAAATCAGAAGAAAGCTGGAGTAGCAATATTCGTAGCAGATAAAATAGACTTTAAAATAAAGAATGTTACAAGAGACAAGGAAGGACACTACATAATGATCAAGGGATCAATCCAAGAAGAAGATATAACAATTATAAATATATATGCACCCAACATAGGAGCACCTTGATACATAAGGCAAGTCTAACAGCTATAAAAGGGAAAATTGACAGTAACACAATAATGGGGGGGGACTTTAACACCTGACTTACACCAATGGACAGATCATCCAGACAGAAAATTAATAAGAAAACACAAGCTTTAAATGACACAATAGACCAGATAGATTTAATTGATATTTATAAAACATTCCATCTGAAAACAGCAGATAACACTTTCTTCTCAAGTGCACATGGAACATTCTCCAGGATAGATCACATCTTGGGGCACAAATCAAGCCTCGGTAAATTTAGGAAAATTAAAATCATATCAAGCGTCTTTTCAGACCACAGCGCTATGAGATTAGAGATAAATTACGGGGAAAAAAAATAAAAAGCACAAACACATTGGAGGCTAAACAATACATTACTAGATAACCAAAAGATCACTGAAGAAATCAAAGAGGAAATCAAAAAATAACTAGAGACAAATGACAAAGAAAACACAATGATCCAAAACCTATGGGATGCAGCAAAAGCAGTTCTAAGAGGGAAGTTTATAGCAATACAAGGCTACCTCAAGAAACAAGAAAAATCTCAAATAAGCCATCTAATCTTATACCTAAAGGAACTAGAGAAAGAAGAACAAACAAAACACAAAGTTAGCAAAAGGAAAGAAATTATAAGGATCAGAACAGAAATAAATGAAGTAGAAACAAAGGAAACAATAGCAAAGATCAATAAAACTAAAAGCTGGTTCTTTGAAAAGATAAACAAAGAGTCATCAAGAAAAAGGCGGAGTGGAATCAAATCAATAAGATTAGAAATGAAAAAGGAGAAGTCACAATGGACACCACAGAAATACAAAGCATCATAAGAGACTACTATATGCAACACTATGGCAATAAAATGGACAACCTGGAAGAAATGGACAAATCTTAGAAAGGTATAACCTTCCAAGACTGAACCAGGAAGAAATAGAAAATATGAACAGACCAATCACAAGTAATGAAATTGAAACTGTGATTAAAAATCTTTCAATAAACAAAAGTCCAGGACCAGATGGCTTCACAGGTGAATTTTATCAAACATTTAGCGAAGAGCTAACACCCAACCTTCTCAAATTCTTTCAAAAAATTGCAGAGGAAGGAACACTCCCAAACTCATTCTACAAGGCCACCAACATCCTGATGTGAAAACCAGACAAAGATACTACATAAAAAGAAAATTACAGACCAATATCACTGATGAATATAGATGAAAAACTCCTCAACAAAATGCTAGCAAACAGAGTCCAACAACACATTAAAAGGAACATACACCATGATCAAGTGGGATTTATCCCAGGGATGCAAGGATTCTCCAGTATATGCAAATCAATCAATGTGATACACCATATTAACAAATTGAAGAATAAAAACCATATGATCATCTCAATAGATGCAGAAGAAGCGTCTGACAAAATTCAACACTGATTTATTATAAAAACTCTCCAGAAATTGGGCATAGGGGGAACCTAACTCAACATAATAAAAGCCATATATGACAAAATCACAGCAGACATCCTTCTCAATGGTGAAAACCTGAAAGCATTTCCTCTAAGATCAGGAACAAGAAAAGAATGTCCAGTCTTGCCACTATTATTCAACATAGTTTTGGAAGTCCTAGCCCTGACAATCAGAGAAGAAAAAGAAAAAAAAAAGTAATCCAAATTGGAAAAGAAGAAGTAAAACTGTCACTGTTTGCAAATGACATGATACTATACATAGAAAATCCTAAAGATGCCACCAGAAAACGAGTAGAATTAATCAATGAATTTGGTAAAGCTGCAGGATACAAAATTAATGCACAGAAATCTCTTGCATTCCTATACACAAAAAACAAAAAATCAGAAAGAGAAATTAAGGAAGCAATCCCATTCATCATTGCAACAAAAAGGATAAAATGCCTAGGAATAAACCTACCTAAGGAGGTAAAAGACCTGTACTCAGAAAACTATAAGACACTGATGAAAGAAACCAAAGATGACAGACAGAGAGATTTACCATGTTCTTGGATTGGAAGAATCAATATTTTGAAAATGAATATACTACCCAAAGCAATCTACAGATTCAATGCAATCCCTATCAAATTACCAATGGCATTTTTTACAGAATAGGAACAAAATATCTTAAAATTTGTATGGAGACACAAAAGACCCCGAATAGCCAAAGAATCTTGAGGGAAAAAAAATGGAGCTGGATGACTCAGACTCCCTGACTTCAGACTGTACTACAAAGCTACTGTCATCAAGACAATATGGTATTGGCACAAAAACAAAAATGTAGATCAATGGAACAGAATAGAAAGCCCAGAGGTAAACCCATGCACTTATGGTCAACTAATCTATGACAAAGGAGGCAGGATAAATGATGGAGAAAAGACAGTCTCTTCAATAAGTAGTGCTGGGAAAACTGGACAGCTACATTTAAAAGAATGAAATTAGAACACTCCTTAACACCATATGGAAAAATAAACTCAAAATGGATTAAAGACCTAAATATAAGACCAGACACTATAAAACTCTTAGAGGAAAACATAGGAAGAACACTCTTTGACATAAATCACAGCAAGATCTTTTTTGATCCACCTCCTAGAGTAATGGAAATAAAAACAAAAATAAACAAATGGGACCTAATGAAACTTAAAAGCTTTTGCACAGCAAAGGAAACCATAAACAAGACAAAAAGACAATCCTCAGAACGGGAGAAAGTATTTGCAAACAAATCAATGGACAAAGGATTCATCTCCAAAATATACAAGAAGCTCATGCAGCTCAGTATTAAAAAACAAACAACCCAACCCAAAAATGGGCAGAAGACCTAAATAGACACTTCTCCAAAGAAGACATACAGATGGGCAAGAAGCACATGAAAAGCTGCTCAACATCACTAATTATTAGAGAAATGCAAATCAAAAGTACAATGAGGTATCACCTTACACTGTTCACAATGGGCATCATCAGAAAATCTACAAACAACAAATGCTGGAGAGGGTGTGGAGAAAAGGGAACCCTCTTGCACTGTTGGTGGGAATGTAAATTGATACAGCCACTTTGGAGAACATTATGGAGGTTCCTTAAAAAACTAAAAATAAAATTACCATATGACCCAGCAATCCCACTACTGGGCATATACTCAGAGAAAACCATAATTCAGAAAGACACATGCACCCCAATGTTCACTGCAGCAGTATTTACAATAGCCAGGTCATGGAAGCAACCTAAATGCCCATCGACAGACTAATGCATAAAGAAGATGTGGTACATATATACAATGGAATATTACTCAGCCACAAAATGGAATGAAATTGGGTCATTTGTAGAGACATGGATGGATATGGAGACTGTCATACAGAATGAAGTAAGTCAGAAAGAGAAAAACAAATATCGTATATTAACGCATATATGTGGAACCTAGAAAAATGATACAGATGAACTGGTTTGCAAGGCAGAAATAGAGACACAGATGTAGAGAACAAACATATGGACACCAAGTGGGAAAAGCGGGAATCGGGGTAGGATGAGTTGGGAGATTGGGATTGACATATACACACTAATATGTATAAAATAGATAACTAATAAGAACCTGGTGTATAATAAAATAAAATAAAATAAAATTCAAAACAAAATAAAAATCTTAGGATATAAAGCATATTTTCTAAAGTTTGTTTTATTAAATATTTCTCATTTCACCTTGAAGGGTTGAAATTCAATTTGAATCTACAAGTATTTATTGTGTATTTCATATATGAAAGATACTGTCAGGTGCAGTGTGGGATATGCATAATAGGTAGTATTTGTAGAGCATACTATCAGATAGATTAGCAAAGTTCTAGGAAAGATCATTATTATTGCTATTTTGCAGATGATCAAAGTGGGTCTCAAAAAGGTTACAGACCTCATCCCTAGTCCATCACAGAACTTCTGTGTGCCAGCTATGTTTATCAAACCCAAGTCTTTTGATGCTGTATTCCTCATTCTTCCCAAGAAAACATCAAAGTTCCATTCTAGCCATCAATGAACATAGAATACATTAGGATATATAGGTCACTCTGACAACTGACATAATAAGTTACAACTGAGGTTCAGAAAAATTGCTATAAAATACGGAGGAACAAAACTTTTCTAGTGACTTAGAAAGGCATCATGGAAAATGAACTGTATCTGGATTTGAAGGATTATTTGTGATTTTTAGTGTTAGGTATAATGGGACTTTGCAGAGAGAAGTAATTTTCTTGGTCTAGAGCTTTGCAAACATCAAAAGTTTTCTTCAGAAATAAGTCTGGTTGATACAGATTGGGAAGGGCTATTAGCCATTAATGGTAGTACCTCCCATTCTAGGTAGTTCCAAGTAGACCTGGTGATATTTAGAGATGCAGGAGAACAGCATTCCTTATGACTTGGCCCAGTACAGAACATTCTCAGTCTTTCAGGGGCACCCTAAGCCTTATCATCCCACAGGCTTCTCACTTGTTTTCCCAAATCTATTGATTCAATCCTATAATATGTATTTGAATAGTGTATTAATCTTATAAATGCAGATCTACAGAATGATACTAAAGAGCAGGGAAGGAAGCTGTTTAGGAGAGTATTGATCTAGATAAGGACATCATGGTGTTTTACAATCCATAATGAGACCTTATCATGATACCTTGACACCTCTGGTGATATATCACCATACATCCAGAATCCTTCAGTTTATTCATGGAAAATATTTGCTATTACTTTTGATTCTTCCTCCAGTCTTCCTGTCATCTAACCCAATGCCTTTTTGCTTTGCAATTAGTCTTCCTTGTGTTTTCTGCACTTTACTTTATTCAGGAAGTATTTAAAACTACTGTTAAGTTACACAATTGGGAACAGCTTGACCAGAGTTGTGCTTTAATAATATTTTTCTTGCACACAATGTGAATTCAAAGAAAGAATTATAATAAGATAGATCCTCTTATTGATATTGTTTTCAAGACAGGGAAGACAATTCTTAACTAGATTATTATTAGCAGTGATAGAAAGGAAAGGGATACATGTAAAAGACAGCAAGGAAGTATAATTTACTTCCATACTATTTTACAAGATTCAGCACCATAATGCAGACCTACCATAGGAAGGACTCTTAGGTTTGGAGCCTATCTGACTGGAACAGCAGCTTCTACAAATGGAGATTATGGTGAGAAATGGAGGCATATATAAGGAGAAAGTGGATGGTTATTGACATAGGATTCTTTAGCTGAAGGAAAGAGTAAAGGAGAGAAATGAGGTCTGAAGGCAAATCTTAGGGGAGATTTAAGATAAACATGAGGGACAGGAATAGGAGGTAGCAAAGGAAGAGTCAGAGAGATGGGGAATAATTCAGTATTCTAGAGTCCAGCAAAAAGGAGAGTAAACAACCAGATACATGCTGTAGAGAGAGCAAGTGTTTGTGATGAAGGAGTCACTGGTAACTTCTGAAAGAGAAGAGCAATAGGAGAGTAGTGTGGCTCGAAGCTACCCTGCCTAGTGTAGAACAGGAAGCTGGAGCTAAAGAACCAGTAGTAGACCCAGCGCATCCCTTTCATTGTGAGAACTTCAAATGGTCTGATGCCATTGTTCTTCCTGACTATATTCCCTCCATATTATCTCAATAAATTAATAATTGTATTGAATGATAACCTAACACTTAAAAACTTACCTTGCATAGTAGGAATTCAGCGTGGGAAAGATTGCATTTGATGGTTTATCTTGGATTTGGATTGAAAGATAGCCTCACAATAGGAAAGTAAGATTAACCATGAACGATTCTAAGTAACTACTTAGAAGCAGAAGGTGGTCTAGTGACATGGCAGCCCATGTACACGTAGGTAAGTTTATTTTCCAGTCACCTACTTTACAACTTCTTACACTTATTTCTTATTTTGTATCTGCCTAATGCCAGCCAGAGAAAGCAGGGTGGTCACAAAATACACACCATCACCATATATCCAAAAGCTCTGCGAACAATATGCATGTTCTGAGACCAATCAAACTCTATTAAGAGAAAAACTGAATGGGCATTTTAGTAATCCTCAGTACTCGTACATCCTGATCGTTTGATAAAAGGTATTAATTTTCATTTTGGTTGTACATAATCTATCAAGGATGGCAGCAGTTTCCACAATTTTCTCTTTGATCTTCTCTGCAGAACTAGAATTCTGGATTAATTTTACCAGGGACAACGATCTAAACACAGCAGTGTTGAGTCAAGCATTACCCTTTCATTTCCAACTTGCCATATGGGAAACATATATCTTTTCTTGCAATGTATTAAAGTTTTGATCAAATGCATGCCACATTAAATGTTTGCAGCCATATAGTGAATACATTTTGGCTATTTAAAAATCAGCCAAGATTTACAGTATAATTCCATTGCTGAAGTTATCCGTGACAAAGCCAGACAAAGCCAAAACTCCTCATACGTACAGTAAAGTGTAATTTATTATGTTTCATTAAGACATCCAAATATGAGGTACATTAGGGTTCTGGGTGGCATGCTGGGTGCAAGATTTTGTAGTTTGCAATTCCTTCTGTAAAATCTATCATTTATAGTATATAAAAATCTCCTGTTTCTGTCTGTGAATGTTGACACAACTGTTGGGGCTTGTGCTCAGGCCTGGAATGTCCCACAGCCGGCATAATGCTGTAAGCAGCAACAGGAGGAAGTTCACTTTCCCTTTGTACATTATATGAGAGTACATAAGCTCCGTACTTATGTCCTCTCATATAATGCTTAGAGATAACTGAGTCTGCTCTCTTTAAATTATTGATCCACCCACTAAAGAAGGGCACTAAAAATATCTTGGGGTCATATGTTCCTAGAAAGAACAGTGACTCCTTTTAAATAATTATGTTTATATTTGAAAGCTTTTCATTCATTTACAGATAGTTATTGAACACTAACTATGTGCAGGAACTCTGCTAGACATTATGGATATAAAGAACCAATTCATTTTCAATGTCTTGTTTAACTCTTTGTCTTTTTGTCTATAATAGGCAGCCTATGCTTATTTAACTCATTTAATCTTTCCATCAAGATCAACTTCTCAATTGCTTTGTATTCCATTCTGGGGCACTTTTCCTTTTATGGAAATGTCTCCCATGTGTAGATGGCTGGAACTTAATGTCAAAGGGCAGGTGTGTTTTCTGTTTTGGTTCATCATACGCACACATCCATATTTCATCTTGGACATCCATATTATACGATATGCTCATGCCTTAGTGTAACCTTGGCTCACTTCCAGTGTTGCTGCTTTCTATTTTTCAGCACAAAATCCCTGTGGTTTGGCTTATTAAGTCCCAGATGTATTCATTTGGACTCTTTCCCTCAGGAAGCCTGAGGTCCCGGGGTGGTAGTGTCTGAGACAAATGCTCAAAATTTCCTGGAATGAGTCCTGATTCTGGCTTCATGATGCTGTCACTTACCCTTCATGGAGAGCTATCACTGCCAGGTCATTATTTCCCTGCTGAAGCCACTCCCTGCAATTCTATTTGGGAGGCTTCATATCCCAGTTTTCTATGAGGCATCCAGATGAACCGATATGAATTTCATGGTTGGGGAAATTTATTCATGAAATCTGGACTTTTGCCTTGATGTTGTCCATTGATCTTTAGGTCTTTAAGCAGATACGGTAGTCCAGAAGCTATTGCTTAATTATACTCTTTTGGGAGAAGTGAGTTGAAGTGAGTTCAGGCAATCATATGGATCAATTAAAAAGTATAACAGAGAAATGGAAAACCAAAGCCAAAAAATATACAGTGTACTTTGAGAAACAGAAAAAAATTAATGTGTTAGAATTCAGGATATTAGTTACCTTTCAGAGAATAGTGCCTGGGAGGAGATACGAGGGGACTTCAGTGTTGCTTGTAATGTCCTACCTCTTGATCCAGGCGCTGGTAATATGGGTGGGCTCATTTTGCACATAATTAGACACAACAAGTTGTATACTTACAATTTGTGTGCTTTTCCATTGGTATATTATACTTCAGTAAAAATTACCTAAAAGAAAACAAAAGAATTCAGATGTTAACTAATCATGTCCATTAACTGTAAGTAGAAGGTAACTTGATACATTTATTTTGTATCATGATACTGAGGCCATACGTTTTTAAACACAGAGGAACGAGTGACTAACACCAGTAACTAAATATCTTAAAAATGATGTTTAAAATAACAGGCACAAAGATATCAAAACAAATTATATTTTTCAGCATTTTGAAAGAAACTGATTTTCACTTCATTCTTGAAGCTTCTATGTTTTTCCTATCCTGCAGGGAGAAAATTGAAGTAAAACGATATTTTCTTGGCTCAGGATCCTTAGAAAGTCACTAGGAACGGAAAGTAGATTAGCCTCATAGTCTCGGTGGCTTAGCAGAAAATTTCACAAGTCAAAGGGAGTTTGAAAGTAAACCTTTACCGCTCCCCCCAATTTAACATGTTTGCCAGCCCATACTCATGCTGTTATCAAAGTGGCTCATTTTAAATTCTTTACACATACATGTAATGAATAATACAAAATTCCTCTACCTTCAAACCGTGACATTGCTGTCTGATTTACCAAGGTTCAAGGAAAAGAAGAAACCACTTAGTGATGAGTAAATCAGCCAAACTAAATCTTTTAATTTAATCTGATTCTGTTGCAGTCACATAGACATGACAGAAGTGAACTCTTATAAAAAAGGAAAAATGACAGTAATTTTAAAATGGTTTGTAAAACAATTATAAAACATGGAGAAAGAATCTCCATCATTTAGAAAATGAAGACAGCCTTGCTATTTCCATCAATGAATAACTGATTGATTGCAAATGATACATTCCTATTATTAATGAAACCTGACAATTCCATTAGACTAATAAACAACAACTGCATGTTAATTCTCTTGATGAGCTTATCATTCATTTTTCCAGGGTTGAGGAATGCAAAACGAAAGCGAGAGTATTTAGAAGGTGAAATGAAGGTATAACTTTAAGGATTAGAAAACAGTTTATGTTTCTCTCCTCCTAAATCAAATGATAAAGAAGAATGTTAGGGCTTCTAATCTATATGGAGTTACGCTGTCAATTCTCAAGTAATCCATTCAACAGTTTTTACTGTTTGAACAGCTACATTTTAGTCAGTCGATTTATTGAATATTAGTCCACTCCTTCTAATTCTCTGGAGCCAGGTGCTTAAATCACCCAAACAAATTTGAGACCAAGAGCCCATGAGAGTAAACTCTGTTTTATCCAACTTAAAAAGAAGAACAATACCCCCAAATATACGATCTTCAAAGTAATTTGGTTTTAATAGGTTGATTCTGTGAGATTCAATAACTCTCTGTCCTTGAGCAAATTACTCTACCACTAATGAGGACTGGTTTTTGCACTTTGAATACAAAAGTGTGTTGAGACACTGAAGTAACGATACAAGGTCATACCAAATAACAACTTATTTCCATATGGCTAGATTTGTGAGGGTCCAAATAAGAATTCTATTAATTGCAGAAAATATGAGGAAAACACATGTGCAAATGAAACTACCCAATACAGAATTTGAAGAATACCAAATTTATTTTGCAATTTATTTAGCTGTAAAAGGTAAAATAGAAAAGCTTAATTATATGCATAAGTGACAATTCCAAATGATTCTTATATATGTCAATCTCCTTTGAGATATATCTATATATTTGTTATTTTAATGGAAACAACAAATTAAATTTACTGAAAATGTATTTTAGGGAACCAATTATTTACTCATTCACCCTCTTGAAAAAATAGTTGCTAAATACTTGTGCTTTGTGCTAAACTCTTTGGGAGGAAAAATATCAAGTGAGACTTCAACTCTCCAAGGAGTTTGAAAAGCATTAGTGGAGAAAGACTTCTAATGTTGCTTTTTGTTGTAGATTGAATTTATTTCTCTGTTTCATTGTTAATATAAAGGACATAGAGAAGTATTTTTTAAATCTACAGAAGTGCAGAGAAAGTAGAGATCTCAAGTGAATGGAATAATTAGAGATGTTTTCAAGGAGGAGTACATCTGAACCAGGGGTTACCAACATAAAGGTCTACAGGGTACAGGAGAGTGACATAAATGAACAAAGTGGGTAAACCATTTCTAAGAGAAAGGGAAGTGGCAGAGACTAAGGAAAAAGGGAAAGTGTGTGTTCTTTTTAAAAGGAAAAACCTTTCCTTAGTTTTGGCTAATTATAATCCTTATGTGGCAAAGGCTTCTGATTTCTCAAGAGAAGCCACAACTCTGGATTTTTAGGTACAATCTCCATCCTTTCAAATTTGGGAAAATTATATATATATGTAAACATAAGTTATATATCTATATATAATTTGTAAAATTATATATAATATACAAACTGATTGTATTATTTATATAAACTCATATATGTGTAAGTGTGTGTATATACAAACACAAAAACAATCAGTTTTTTAAAAAATATACCTAAAGCCATATTTGACCTACATACAGTTTCCAATCTCAACACTATATCATGGCTTTGGTTAGATGGCCAAATGTAAAAAAAAAATGGAGAAGAGAGAGCTCTCTAGGAGAAAAAATCATATGGGGAAGGGCGAGGGAAGGTCAGTTGACATTAAGAGGTCTCAGTTGACTTGTGTGTGTGTGTGTGTGTGTGTGTGTGTGTGTGTGTGTGTGTATGTTTATTTGTGTTTACATATACAATGGAGCCAGAATTAGATATTGACGGTAGAACACATAGTTATTGACTACCATAATAATGAGTTTGGAACTTTTTTGAAAGCCCTAGAAACTGCCAAAAGGTTTTCAGGAAAGGAGTGACTCCATACAATTACCTTGTAGGATTTACTAGATTAGAGGCTCCAAACATAGAGACCTCTCAGCTTCCTACTGTACTAGCTTAGCAATAAAGTGACTGCAGCCTGACCTGAAATAGTAAGTAGAGCCATGGAGGGGAAGGAGTGGACAGGAGAGACACTGTCATGGAACAGGACTTGAAAACTGAATAGATGTAAGGAGAGGTTTAAAGGAGATTACAAGATTTATTCTCAAATTTCTTGTCTTTTTGCCTGTGAAGATGTAGAGCCATTAATGTTAAGACAAAAGGCTATGAACTGGTATAAGCAGATATTTATGGATTAACTTTAAGCATGTTAAAATGGTAGTGTTTACAAAGTCCTCAAGTCTAACTTTCGAGACATTTTGAAATCAGTTTTAAGCCATAACTGAGGTGGAAATAATGTGAACACATAATTTATTTTATTTCTTATTGTATTTAAAAATATGAATACAATTCTTTTTTAATTAAATTGAATTTTAAAATTCTGATTGATTACCTTCTAAGAGACAATGAGCGCTTATGCAAACAACTCACACTTCCAATTTTGTTTTGAGAAGGTCTCCATTACTATAGATAAGCCTAGTAAAATATGACCCTTAAAAAATTAACTAAACATTATGTTTTGAATTTTATCTCTGTGGGGTACAAAAAGAAGAGTATTCATTTTTGTCATAGCACTTTTGAGATCACTTCCCATGCAAGTACTTTTTTCATCAAATAGACTCTTCTGGATCATTTTTGGCACTCTAGACTTGGGACCAAGCAACTGTAATGCCTCAGAGAGACAGTGCTATCATTGAATGTCTTAAAATGTCAGGTGGATCGATGAGCAACTGGAGTAGTTGTGAAGCAACTGTTTTATTTTGAAAAAGAAACTGAGCTTGCAACAAATAACACATCTACAATCAGATGACTACAAAAAAAATTGGTCATATCGACCTAATATTAGTGTTTTTCCAAACTCTGTATTATATAAACTTTGCTCAGTTGGGAAAGCTGAGACTTTCTGATTAACTGGTTATTGTATCAGAGTCTAGGCAAAATATGTTTTTTTTTCTTTTACATTGTGGTGAGCACTCAGTTTCTCCTCTCAATCTGAAAACATTAGTGTTTCTGTTTTAGTTACCTTCTGGAATTAGTTATTTGATACTTTCTTCTCTTTGTTGTTCTACTTCCCAGATTTTTTTAAACTTTGTCTTTCAGAATTTCTTCTGATCTTTGTTGTTGTACTGTTTTGTGTATTCATTTTCAAGGGAATTTTTCTTATCAAAGTATTCTTTTTGCAGGTATAGCTCCTGTTCCTGTTTAATGGATGCAATTTAGTTTCTAAGGCTATTACATATTTTTTCTTTTTGTGGGGGGCACATAGTTTTCTTCTGTTATCTTCAATGACTCTCTCTGATTTCTTTGGGGTTTTTTTGCTTTTTTTCTAACCTTTGTATTTCATGTTAAAAGCTTTGTTTTAATGTCTTGTAATCCTTGACTGTTCCTTTATAGTTAACGGGAAGTGAAGCACTGCAAAGATGTTTACAAATTCTATTTGCATAGGTGGGCTTTCTCCACTAATGGCTTTACTGTAGAATAAACTTGTTTAGCCATTTCATTTGGAAACTCTAATTACTGGCATCTATAGATTTTGTCTCTTGTCCCAGTCAGTTTCCTAGAAAAGTCTTTAGTCCAGAGATAAGCAAACTTTTTCTATCGAAGTCCAGAGAGCAAATATTTTACACTTTATCAGTTAGATAGTCTTTGCTGTGACTACTCAATTCTGTCATGGTAGCACAGAAGCAGACATAGACAATACAAAATGAAGGATGTGGCTGTGTTGAAATAAGACTTTACTATTATGTAAACAGTCATCAGGCCATTGTTTCCAACCCCTGTTCGAATCTCCTGCTGTGGGCTATAAACTTGAGTACCAAGGTTGTGTCTAGTGAAAGAAGGGGACCAGAGACATGGCCACTTAACATGGTCTTTTAATAAATCCCTCTGTTTTCATTACGATATCCCATCCTCACCTGTAACTTGTGTATTCGGGATTAAAGTGTTTCTACCAATCCCCAGAAAGTAAATTTCCAGTCTTCGGCTGTGAAGGGTAGTGGGGAACAACCAACTTTACAGAGTGTGGCATATGGTCTCAGAGGCATTCAAACAGTACACCTGTTTTCAGCAATGACCTATTCCGCTAATATCAGCTGTACCTGGTGCCTTCAATCCTGAGCCTTTCCAGGGCTCTACAGCACAAATGAGTTTGGAGCTGGCCTCCCCCATTGCTGGTTTACGTTTTTTTCTGATCTGCATTACCACCTATAAGTCAATAACATCCATCCAGATGTTTTCTGGTTTCCAATATTGTGTTGCTGTATTTGTCTCTCCTGTTTTCTTTGTACTTTCAGGTTTTTACTTTTCAAAAATCCTTTAACTGACATTTTAGTAGAGATTCTGATGGGATTAGCAGTGAATATGTGTGATGAGTGTTCCATGTTTAACTGGAGCCTTCAGAAAATAGATAGATGGATAGATATTCTGATCTTTGATATTCTGGTCTTAATGTCATCCATTTGCAACTGTAATATCATTACAATCAAGAGTCTACTTTTACATGCAGGTTTACTTGATACTTTACTTGATCTTGAAGATATTTCATATCTCTGAAATACGAGATGGCAAACTACAGTTTATAGTTTTTACTCTTTCAATTTCCAAGTGAAAAAAAAGATTGCTTCAAAGTAGGATAAACACAGTTTTATATATTCAGCCCAGTTAGTTTTATATATTCTACCTTCCCTCATGCCCCAGGTCACTAAAATCCCCACTTTCCAATACTTTCATAAAATGAAGTCAATAACTTTATATCTTTTCCACAGGCTATTCCCCCAAATATGAACACTAGGCAGGTGTTCACACTCATTTAATATTTAAATAGAATGAATAAGCATTCATTCTACTGTGGGAAACCTTGAGCCCTCCTAATGCAGCTTACACATCTCTCTTCATCCTTCTTCTCTATCCTATTCCTCTTTTATGCTCTCTGTCTTATCTCTTGATTCCTTTTCTATGTCCATTCTTTTTTTTTGGCCGATCATTATTATGACTCATATTCGTTTTCTATTTCTGTATAACAAATTACCACAAACTTGACGGCTTAAAGCAACACCCATTTATTAGCTCACAGATGTACAGACTTGAGTAAGCTAGACTGGGTTCTATGCTCAGGGCTAAAATCATGGTGCTGGCTGGAGTCTCTGGGAAAGAATCCACTTTCAAGCTCATTTATGTTGGCAGAATTCAGTTCTTTGCAGTTGTAGGACTGAGGTCTCAGTTTCCTTGTTGGCTGTCAGCCAGGGGCCTCTCTCAATTTCCCAAGGCCATCACATTCCTTCTCACTTGACTGCATTCATCTTCAAAGAAACAATGGTGTGAGTCCTTCTCAGGCTCCATGTTTCTTTGACTTTCTTTTCTGCTACCAGTCAGAGAAAGCTCTCTTCTTTTACGGACTCATGTGATTAGGTCAGATTGACCTGGATAATCTCCCCACCTCAAGAGCAACTAGATGATATACTATAAGCACAGGGGTGATATCTTGATGCATAAGCAGGTTCTGTAGATTAAGTTAGGACATCACTGAAGGGTCATTTTAGAAATTCCACCTATCACACTTCTATTCATTCTACAGAAGTGCCACTGGCAGCAGGAGTATATAATAGGTTTTACTCAAAGTCTGGGTTAGCAGAGAGGACTGAGTTATAACTCAACACGTAGAATGGATTAAAATAGAATATCAGGTATCATTGTCCTGAAAAACTTCTTCCCTATTCCCTGCCTTGCCTTCAGTTGGGCCCCAGCCTCCAGTGCTTTTGTGGGACTCATCTCCTTTTCTTTTCCTCATATCTCTATTACCAAATTTAAAGTACCTCAGTGGTTAGATTCTCCAGTTTCTGGATAAAAACTTCCAGATTACTGTTTACTTCCACCAGCAGAACACTATACTTACAAACTCTCTCAGAGACAATTCTCAGACTGTTGGGCAAGTGAGAAAATTCACTTTTCATATCTAAATATGCCTATTAACAAAATGAAAAATTTCTTCCTAAAAACGACTCTGCTTTTTTCTTATCCCTACCGTTT
Source organism: Lagenorhynchus albirostris (assembly GCF_949774975.1). Taxonomy (NCBI): domain Eukaryota; kingdom Metazoa; phylum Chordata; class Mammalia; order Artiodactyla; family Delphinidae; genus Lagenorhynchus; species Lagenorhynchus albirostris. The sequence continues at coordinate 96,558,199 of NC_083097.1, read as the reverse complement.
CAAACCGTTTATATGTTCTTATTCTTACAAACTCCTACTCTTATACTCAGGTTTTTTTAAATTAGTGAACATTAGATAAAATAATACATGTAAACTACTCAGTATATTCTCAGAAACATAGCTAGAAACAAATGTTGGCAAACATTTTTATTGGAGATAGAGTGGAACCGTGGATCATTTAGAATTCCTCAATTAGCATCATTTAAACAGCTGCCTATATGTAAGGGTGTAGAAATGCATTAAAGCCAGGCAAATAGATGATAAAAGTCAAAAACAAAACCAACAAAAACCATAACTCTTTGAGCAAGATCTCTAGCAAGGATTAATGTAATCATCTGGTCATGTTTCACCATTATGTGAGTGGAAACAGCTAGGCAGCCAGTAGAGAGAACACAACTTAACTTAGTTAGACTCTCCTGTCTCACTAATTGAAGGTTTTTGTACACCCTCAGGCCAGAGACCTTGTCTCCTGTGTTTTAGGCAATGACCTGCAATGTCTCCTGTGTTTTAGGCAATGACCTGCAATAAGAAGTATGCAGTCAATGCTCGATAAGTAATAATAATTAATATTGAATCTCATTCCCTGGGCAGTACTTCCAGTATTGATGATGTCAGAGAGGATTATGTCTCCCAGGAAAACATGTAGGATAAATTTCCTGGCTGGGCCCCAATTAGAAGCAGAGGAGAAAAAGGAACTGAAGTGTATTATGAAATAAGTCACAAAGCTCAGGAAAAACTATCACAAACACAGAAGGATACTCAAGTCACTTGTCCTCCTGTCTTTTTGACCTCTTCCCCTTCTTTTAGTTGATGTATGTTTAATTCATTATATAATCAACACCCATAAATCCATAACTTAACCCAAGAAATAAAACAATTGCAAATAATAAACAAATTACCTAACAACAGGAAAACAGAGAGACAGACAAAGAGAACTGATGCTTGCCAAACTTCTGCAGTTGGCTTTGGAGACCCCTTACTATGCGAAAGTGGGCAACACTTCGGTGCCTGGATGTTGAAGAGAGCTGGGTAGGAGAGATACCGATGAGGGATGTAGGGAGGCTGGGGAGAGAGGATACTCCCAGGAGCTAGAGTAGCAGGGACTTACCAACTAGTATGGAATTAGTTCAGTCACTTAACAGCCTCTCTCCAGAAGTAAGCACCATTGTGAATTTTATATCATTATTCTATTATGCACATATATAAACACTCATACCCACACACACACACATTTTCCATGATTATTAAGCATTTTATCTTTCAGTAAATTTGTAAAGGACATTAAATGCAGGAGTTTTTATGTAATAAGGAATACCTCTCAGTTTAATTTAAAAATCCAATAAATATGTTTCAGAGCTCTGTTAGGTATGCCGGTAACCAGGAAATGGAATTTTAGGGGACATCATTCCCCCAAGTTCAGTGAAAATGAAACAAACAAAGAAAAAAAGTAGACCAACTATATCTCTATCCATCTATCTATCATCTATACATATACACACTCAGGTTTTTTTTTTTTGTGGTACGCGGGCCTCTCACTGTTGTGGCCTCTCCCGCTGCAGAGCCCAGGTTCTGGACACGCAGGCTCAGCGGCCATGGCTCACAGGCCCAGCCGCTCTGTGGCATGTGGGATCTTCCCGGACCGAGGCACGAACCTGTGTCCCCTGCATCGGCAGGCGGACTCTCAACCACTGCACCACCAGGGTAAGCCCCACACTGAGGTTTCTTTTAGTTTGAGATCTTTCACTTTACTAATTTTGATCAATCATCAGTGTTTGATGACCTCTAGTCCTCCTCATATCCATGTATTGGTTTGGAGCATGACTAGATTAATGAACCAGCTGAGAAGATCAGCACCTAGTCCTCCCTATTTTTGTCCAGTCTTCTCAGTGGAAAGAGCTGTCTGGATATGAACACATTCATAATGTCATCCTAGGGAATTCAAACCCACCTTACAATATGACCGTTATTCAATCAGCAATGATCTTTGTCACACAAAAATATATCAGATACTGGTTTTATTTCTGTTAAAATTAGTTAAGAAAAGTAAATTTTCAGAGTGTTTTTGTGAAACTGAGAATCAGAGTAGGCCTTTCTTAATAAGTTAGTCCTAGAGATGTGAAGTCAGATATTTGTGGGGAGAGCCTCTATAATTATTTTGAATTTTTGTTGTTGTTGTTGTGAACCTTATGGTTCTTCAGTGTCCTTCTCTGTTAACATTGCCATCACCTAGAATTAGTTTCATGCCTGAACTACTGCATTCCAAGATGGCAAACACAGCTCCATGGTCAATCCTTGCTTCGCTAATGGTAACTCTGATCACATAACAGATGTGAAGCTCAGAGAATAAAAATCCTCCATCAGGACCAACATGCTTCATTTATGTCTCTCTCTCTCTATATATATATATATACATATATGTATACACATACACACACACACATATATATCTAAAAAGATAATCACAGGGCTTCCCTGGTGACGCAGTGGTTGAGAGTCCGTCTGCCGATGCAGGGAACGCGGGTTCGTGCCCCGGTCCGGGAAGATCCCACATGCCGTGGAGCGGCTGGGCCCGTGAGCCATAGCTGCTGAGTCTGTGCGTCCGGAGCCTGTGCTCCACAACGGGAGAGGCCACGGAGAGGCCACAACAGTGAGAGGCCCGCATACCAAAAAAAGATAATCACAGAAACCAGTTTCCATTTTCTGATCCAATATCAGCTAACTGCTAATTTTCCTTTGAAAACAACAGAAATAAGCATTTCAAATCAGTGTTATTATAAATATCCAAAATGTATGATCATTTTGAAGAGAACACTCTGACACTTCACATAACTTCACTGTAATTCTGAATAAGTCTATCTTCTGACTTTTATTTTGTAGTTAACATCCTGTATTCTGATATGTAGAGCTGAGAATATGGGCGACAGTAGATATTGAAAAGTAGATAATATGAAAAAAGCTAGTGGAGTAAATTTACATAAAACATGATAAAGTGAATATTTACCCAACAAATTAACTACTAAAATTTAGCTTAAGGTACACTTAAGATATAGAAATTCTTTAATTTGACAAATACTCCTCTGGCAAGAACTCGGTTGTTTTTGATACTTTCTTTCTATAGGCCATTTTAAACATTTCTTGCTTTGTTTTCTCTCCACTAATTAGTCTTTAAATATCCAATGATATTTCTCAGGATAACAAAGTGAGCTAATCTTTACATTTGAAATTTCAACAACCAGACTGAAAAAAGCTCAAGCAACTTTCCATTCAATAACTTCAGGCCAAGAATTCAGACATAGGTAACTTATTGTTTACATGCTGTATCCTGCCAAATTCTGGATATAGATTTAGAGAATCTGTGATAGAGAAACCCTTAAATATTTAGTAATTCAATTTCAGTTGTAATTTTGGGGGAGGGGATTTGTATGTGATTTTTTCTAAATTAACTTTATGAGAAAATCGTACCTTCTTGACTTTCAGTATAAAGAATAAAGAATGAGTAAAGAATGTTAATGAGGTTTATACTAAAGCTTTCTTTTTGAGGATTTTTTAAAAAAGAAATCTTGCATTATTCTTATTTAATCTTCCTTACTTTGATGATGAGCACAATTAAGTTAACCAAAAAGATCAAGTGTGTATGCATCCTCAATTCAGTCAATGCAGTTCTCTGCTGAATTTCACTCATTGCCTTAAATTGAGAAGAACTGAGGCTGAAATGCCTGAGAAGCTCTGTTCCCTTCTCATGGCTGCCACTCTTAGAAGCCTGGCCATAGCAACAGTTTACCTGGCAAAGATGTTCCGAAAACGTTGTGAATTGCCAGACTCTCATCCCCTCTTCTGGGGTTTTCTTGTGAATTGATTTATTTATTAGCACTAGGCATGCTTGCTTTTTAAAATGAGGTATGTTAGTCATTTTGGGAGCAGATGTGTATGACCTCCTGACTCTAAACCCAACAAGTTACAAATGCTCTTCCACACCCACTCTGATAAAGTATTATTTTCTTAAGTCAGTGGCTGAGTGCTGCATCTCCTGAGTCAGAAGAAAATGATGTATGTTTTCCCTTCTGGAAATTTCAATATGTAGCTCTTTTCTCTTCTCCATACATTTCATTTGTTGAAACTAGATGGAACATTAAGTTTTAAATGTTTTATCAATTTATCAGGAAGAAATCATTTTACAAAATATATATTTTATGGTTAAGGTGTCAGTAAGATTTTTATAGTGATTGAAATGTTTTAAAGCTAATTGGGAAAAATTAAGAATTTTAAAACATTTACCTTTGGTAAAATATGAAGGAGTCATTGTTTAATTTTAAAGACAATAGCAAAAGTAGGTTTTACTTAAAACATAATGATGGTTTAAGTCAACTCCCAAGATCCCAAGGCTATTTATTTGCTTGGTTATATAACACACTGAAAGACTTTTCACTAGAAATGATTAATGTTTTATGGTCAGCTGAAGACATTAAAAAACAAATAAGTCATACCATTTTTAACCTCTGTACTTACAGTAATAGGAAAATTTGTAAACCAATTGAAATTGGCCTTTGTAGTTATTCTGCAATTCAGGGTAATTCCAAATATATGCAATCATTCCCAGCTAATTGCCATAGATGGAAGTTCTTGCACTTAGAAATCAGAGCTATTTTAAATATTAATACTCCTTACAGGATGCCTTATTAAAAACTTGTGTCAGTCATGTCAAAACTCCGGTGACTTTGCAATTGGAAGGGTCTCATTGCATCAGGGTAGCAAGTCTAAACATGTACAACTTCTTTCAATAAAAGTAACCCAGTAGTTAAGCTTGGGATACATAGAATCACAAAGTGTTAGAGCATTTCAGGTTTTGTGCAGTTATTGAGCTGATAAATGATTTGCAAAATATTTTAAAGCTTATATCCAATGAACATTTAAAATACTGAACATACATAAAAGTGGAAATAAACCCCAAAAGGTTTTAACTTTTTAAAAAAGTGGAGAGAAAGAGAGCAATTTTCTGAAGTTATTCTTTTATCTGGCAGCCTAGCTAAGAGAGAAGTGCTTTGGAACTGTCCAGGAAAATATATTTGAATTGCATTCTGCAATTTTTCTATTAAAAATTGAATGATGAAATGTCATGAGGTGACCTATGACATGTGGTACAAGAATGGTCTGGGGCAGAGAGCCTCACAAAACCCCATTATTGCTAAGATGAGGAGAACCTCATGTGATTATTGAAACAGAAGTGTGGGCATATTGGTGTGGAATTGTTTACACTTCTTGATATCAATCGGATCTGGCTCTTGGCTCACGGCCTTAAAAAATGTTAGTTAGGGGCTTCCTTGGTGGTGCAGTGGTTGAGAGTCTGCCTGCCGATGCAGGGGACACGGGTTCGTGCCCCAGTCCGGGAAGATCCCATATGCCGTGGAGCGGCTGGGCCCGTGAGCCACGGCCGCTGAGCCTGCACGTCCGGAGCCTGTGCTCCACAGCGGAAGAGGCCACAACAGTGAGAGGCCTGTGTACCGCAAAAAAAAATTAAAAAAAAAAAAAGTTAGTTAAAAGCCTGTGGTGTACCCCTGCAACTGCAAGTGGTTCTGGAGTGTTCTCCAAGGCTCAATGGTAGGATGGACCCAGCAACTCACAGCAACTTTATTTTAAAGATGATAAATATTCTCTCGGGGAGGGGGAGCGCTATGGAAAGAAACTAGCAGCATGCATATTTTTGTTAGAAGCCAAGGTAATCTTTCAAGCAGGGAATTTGCTGCTGTCAGTGGAAGACTAGACTTATTTATTTATCATTGAGAATTTCCCTTTCTGTAGAGGATGACCATCTAGGGTCCTAAATAAGAGACAGACGTTAGCACAGAGCACAGGAGTAAGCATAAATCTACCCATTCCTGTGAGATCTACTGGTTTTGCCTCTAATAAGATAACTTTTTTTCTCAGAGGCAGGGGGAGATGAATGGATGAGGGTAGGGAGAGAATAGATTTTTCTCCTTAAAACTTAGAATCTATTTTCATAGAAAAATTATAATACTTCAATCAACTACCATTTATTAAGCCAGGTGCTTTTTATTCTTCACCTATCTAAATGCTCACAAACTGTCAATAGAAGTTAGGTGTTAGTATTCTCATTTTACAGATGCGGACACAGATGCTCACTGAAGAAAAACAACTTGCCCAAGATCACATATATACTTGGACCACGGCAGGATTCAAAGCTGGGATGCCAGACTCCAAAGAGCAACACTTCCTCTGACCTGCACTGCTGTCCCTGCTTTCTTGAAGACTTTCCACAAACTCAAGATGTACTTAAAGTTTTCTTAGGTGTGACATGTATTTGGAGATCTCTCAGGCCTAATGCAACCAGTCTCTGTGTAGCATGTTGAGGAAAAGGGATTTCTAAATTAAGAAACATTTTGTTCAAAAGTTTGAAGTTTGTTATATTTACAACTTGTCTGTTACTGCTTCCTGATCGTTGTCCACCTCTGTATTGCAGCCTGTTTACACTGCAGACTGAAAGGTTGGTGGTGATCATAGAGACAGCAAAACACACCAATAAAAACATAAGGTATGTGCATGGGATTATACTTTATAGGTAACTGTGAACACATCGGCTACCCATATCAGTGGAGACAGGAAGCGGGGTATACCTTGTGCCAATATTTCTCATAGGAGCTGAGAATTATCTGAAACTTCAAGTGAAATGGTCTATTTTTTTTTTTCTTTTTTGCGGTACGCGGGCCTCTCACCGCTGTGGCCTCTCCCACTGCGGAGCACAGGCTCCGGACACGCAGGCTCAGCAGCCATGGCTCACGGGCCCAGCCGCTCTGCGGCATGTGGGATCTTCCCGGACCGGGGCACAAACCCGCGTCCCCTGCATCAGCAGGCGGACTCTCAACCACTGCGCCACCAGGGAAGCCCAAAATGGTCTATTTTTATCAAGCCATTTTAGTTGGTGATCAGCACCATGACTGTCAAAAAGCATTATTACCTACTCTGTATTTTTAAATGTCCAATTATTCTTTTTCTCTCCTGGACTTTCAGTATTAAATACACTAAAGTGCTGAAGTTTGACTGTATTGATTATAGCCAGCATTAATCTTTCAAAATAAGCATTAGATCTCAAAAGACCTTATTTGAATCAAGTATAAAGAACAAGCGTCTGCTCTTTGGCATTCATGAAACAATATTTCATGCTTTCAGTATATGCACTTTAGAAAACTGTAAAGGCCAAACACTCCCTCTTTATCATTGTGATTAGACTTGTAAATGCTGTGACAATTAGCTCCTGAAATCCTTCAGGATTCATCCTTGAAAGAAAGAGCCAAGGACTTACATCGTGGAGAGAGGGAGGTGAGGTTTATGTCTCAGGGTATTAAAACATGCATTATGTGTTAGTGGTTGGGAAGAGAAGGGCCTGGACCAGCCTTCCTTTGGCTAGTGTGACCGAAGGAAACCCAGGACTCCTGGCTGGACAATATTCACATCAGGTCCTATCAGGTACTATGTCTTTCACTGATGTCAATTCAGATGGAGGCATTTAAGGATTGGGAATGATTTCAAATCTTTCTTCAGCTTCAACATAAATGGATTCATAGATGGAGTAGAAAATGGAAAGGCAGAGAAAAAAAAAAAAACAAAACTTGTGTTTTGGAATTACTCAAAATTCTGATTCAGCTCCATGGCCACAGAACCCTTTTCTGCATGTGAATAAAAATGTGTTTTCTCTGGCAAGGTCCTACAGAAGTGTTCTTTTCATGCAGAGGAAATGACCCAGGTATGAAAGTTTTTCTTATTTCTTTGCCATTAAAAATATCCAGTTTAGTGTTTTGGCATGTCTTTTAAATACACATAGCTTGCCATTAGTGACTTGTTAGCTGTTTCAACTTTATGCTATAAAATTTTACCATGAATGAGTCTCTCAAACAAGACAGTTAGCCTCTTGATCCTAGTTTGACATTTTAAAGTAAGGTTACCGTGAAGATCGGCATTAATCTAATCAGTTCAAAGACCATAAAGCTATGACCCCAAGGAAAACAGTCACATTGGGTGAAAAACCTATTCTATGATTTTCTGTCAGACACCCATATTAAAATGCTTATGTTTTTCAAATTTTGTGATTATAAATCCTTCAATATTTCTCATCATGAATAGAATTACTTCATTCCTCTTGGAGGTGAGTTTATTTAAGTCAGTTTATGGTGTCTGCATAGATGTGGTAGAAAATGGTCAGTCTTTTTGCATGGTGACTATGCTATCGTGACTGTGTTTAGGTCAGCCCTCTCTGAAATATTAAGAAGGGAGTGAGTTTGTCTTTGGTGCTTCTCATCTGATTACTTTCATTCTTCTCCCCCTGCCTCTACCATCTACAAAAACACCTGGCTTATACCTTCCTAGTCTTTAGGATGATCAACTGAGGCTGTGTGAATGGTCGCTTCAACTACAATCAGTTTTTTCATTATATTGTGAGCATGGAAAGACTCCTTGTCCTTGGGTGAAATGTCTTAATTTCTGTCAAAACCAGAATTACTGACCTGATATAAAAGGAAGCAAAAACTAAGGGTATTCTTGATTGAGGAGCTCATCTTCTCCTCTAGCTCTCTGTTGCAACCTGAGAAAGAGACATTGTCTATATTCTGTTTTAAATTTCTTGAATGTTTCATCTCTGTGTTAATCCTAGCACAGAAGTGATGTCCTGAATTCAATTACCAGAATATATTTTTACTGTCTGTGCAGCTGTTTTATAATAAGCAACCCTTTATAGTTAACTGCATCTTTAGACAATTACCTTTAACTAATACACTTTAGTGTGTTATTTATTTAGCAATGTATCATCAAGAAATAAGAGAATCTCTCCAGGAAACCTCTAGTAGTCTCCTATCTGTCTACATTCACCTGGCTATAAGCACCTCCTAAGGTTAATGACCATTCACTTCCACTTTCCATATCTTTTGGTAGTTAGTCCTACAAAGAAGTGGATTCCAGGAAATATTGCTCCAAAACGCAGAGGGAATGCGAGTGATTCCAGGCTAAGGAGTCAGTCCATTAAGGTTTTAAATAAACTCAAAATGGATTAAAGACCTAAATATAAGACCAGATACTATAAAACTGTTAGAGGAAAACACAGGCAGAACACTCTTTGACACAAATCACAGCAGTATCTTTTCCAATCTGTCTCCTAAAGTAGTGGAAATAAAGCCAAAAATAAACAAATGGGACCTAATTAAACTTAAAAAGCTTTTGCACAGCAAAGGAAACCGTAAACAAAAATCCAACTCACAGAATGGGAGAAAATATTTGCAAATGATGAGAACGCCAAGGGATTAATCTCCAAAATTTACAAATAACTCATGTGGCTCAATATCTAAGAAACAACCCAATAAAAAATGGGCAGAAGACCTAAATAGACAGTTCTCCAAAGAAGACATACAGGTGAACAAGAGGCACATGAAAAGATGTTCAGCATCACTAATTATTAGAGAAATGCAAATCAAAACTACAATGAGGTATCACCTCATGCCGGTTAGAATGGCCATCATCAAAAAATCTACAAACAATAAATGCTGGTGAGGGTGTTGAGAAAAGGGAATCCTCCTATGCTGTTGATAGGAATGTAAATTGGTACAGCCACTATGGAGAACAGTAAGGTGGTTCCTTAAAAAACTAAAAATAGAGCTACCATATGATATAGCAATCCCATTCCTGGGCATATATCTGGAGAAAAACATAGTTCAAAAAGATACACGCACTCCAATGTTCAATGCAGTGCTGTTTACAATAGCCAAAACATGGAAGCAACCTAAATGTCCATCAACAGATGAATGGATAAAGAATGGAATATTACTCAGCCATAAAAAAGAATAAGATAATGCCATTTGCAGCAACACGAATGGACCTGGAGATTATCATATTAAGTGTAGTAAGTCAGACAGAGAAAGACAGACAGTACCATATGATTCCACTTATATGCAGAATCTTAAAAAATGATACGAATGAACTTATTTACAAAACAGAAACACACTCACGGACTTAGAGAACAAACTTATGGTTACCAGGGGGGAAGGGTGTAGGGGAGGGATAGATTGGGAGTTTGGGATTGACATGTACACACAGCTGTATTTAAAATAGATAACCAACAAAGAACTATTGTATAGCACAGGGAACTCTGTTCAATACTCTGTAATAACCTAAATGGGAAAAAAATTTTTAAAGAATGGATGTATGTATAACTGAATCACTTTGCTGTACACCTGAAACTAACACAATATTGTTAATCAACTATACTCCAATATAAAATATTTTTTTTAATAAATACAAATTTTAAAAAATGTCTGTGCTATCAGAAATCACCAGCAATCACTGCATACTATGGCAGATATCCAACAAGAATGATTCTAGGCTCCAGCATATCCTAAACTATAGAGCAATCTGATCCCCGTTACGCTCTGCAGTTGTGGCAACACTCAGATACAGTACACTGGGATCCTCACTCTCTTTTCAGCAGCCCCTCAAGTGTGGTGTTGGAGAGAATTCCTTGGTGAGAAGGAAAGGCTACCTTTTAAGTCTTTACAGCAGAGGCTCAGTAGGGAATATCAGATTAGCATTTTCACCTACATGTTTTATGTCTTGTATATTTCAGTTCACCCAGACATAAGCACAGAGGCTGGCACCTGAAGGCACCTAATACATTTCATGAAATAAACAGACACATAAAAGAGTGCCCTTGACACTTTACTCTTACCATGCTATTTGTGTCTTCCCTTCCTAAATTTGCTACTTAGCGTGTGCTCTTTTCTTCAAATATTTTTTTCTTCCAGAAATGGCTATCCTTTCTCCTAGGTATCCCCAGGCGGCCTCTCCCTCCCTCTGTGTTTATTACTTTATTCTCTCCCTGTGCAAGCTCTGGTAGCCGCACTTTACTGCTCATCTCTGACTGTGCATTCCATCACCAAAATCTGAGGAACTAGATTACAACTTACTTAATGATTAGGTCTGAAATGAATGAAATTAGGGCATTGGTGAAAATCCAAAATATTGTCCATTAAGTTAGATGCACAAACACTTGCACAAGACCTTTATGTCATCAGGTTTGGCTGTTAAAAAGACTCCATTCTTCATCCTGAGTTTTGGAAAAGTTGTGAAGAACTGAGTCTACTAGCTGAATGGCCTTTTTGAAAATAGGGCAGCATTGCAAACATTTCACTACAAACTGTATTTGCTAACATCTATCTTTCCCCATTGCTGTTAGCAAACTTTCTAGTCTTTAAAGCATGGCCACATAAGGGTTAAAAGACTCTCTTACCCAAAGCAGGGTAGGGGCCACCATCTGCATCTGCAATGAGGTACCCATTTTAGCGGCAAGTTCTTCTCCAATGTGTGTTCTAGATCCCAATGCTATCATCATAGAATCTCTGGGGTTGTTGTTGAAGAAAAAATGAGATAAGATTTTTAAAATGTCAAGCCCAGTGTGAAACATAGAGATATTCAATTTGATAGCTCATTTTACCACAATCAATCAGGCAATACAGTACTTCTACAAACTTACTGTGGTCCAATGGAAAACATGGTATTTTATCTACATCCACCTTCATTCTCATTGAGAAGATCCTACATTTCCTGAGAAATATTTCCAATGCTTTCCATCCCTATTGTCACTTCTTCCCAGAGTCTCATCACTGTTCTATGGACTCATTAATATTGCTCCCTTCTCTCAGGCTTCCTGACTTTAGTTCATTTTCCACAATGCTGGTAGAATTCGCTCCTAAAAATAAGCCTTATTAGCACGCTTCCTTCAAATCTTTTGATTGGCTCCTCTTGCCTAGATAAACTGCTTTATTTATTGTAAGTCTCCTTCAAGGTTTTTATTTCCTAATATGCATTGTGAATCTCTAAGATGGGGACATACGTCACAGTTCTACTAATGCATTCTCCACTAAAACTTTTTATTTTTCAACAGAGCTTATTTGGGGAATTATTTACATAGGAACACACAGGGCCAGGCTGGCTGACAGTAGTTAAATCCAAACCTCTCAGTACAAATACTCAAAATCTGTTGGCAATCCCCCTCTCAAATCTCAGCTTCTTTCTGCTTCATACTCACTTTTTGCTCCAAACCTACTATTCTCAAATAACATTCTTTGTGGTTTTGTCCCCTCCTTTGCAGGTAATGTTACTGACCTCGAAGCACTCTCCCCAAATCTTCTACCACACTTCTCCTTCTACTCAAACTGCTCAACTTGGTGACCTACTGATCCTTTAAGAAACAGCTGAAGTGCTGTTTTCTCTGAAGCTATTTCATTCTTCTATCTCCTGAGCAATGTGGGTACTCTGGGAGTTTAAAAGGAAGAATAAACTGTGTTCATACTTCTCTTATAACTTTTTCACATTGCTATGTGAAACTCTGTCTCCCTCATTAAAATACACTCCATATGGGCAGGCATGGCCATGCTTTATTCTTTTTGTAGCTCCTTTTCTGGTTCACTGCCTAATATATATGGAGATGGTGTATAATGAATGTTTACTAAATTATTTGCTAAATATGCCACAGATAGAAGATAGAATGGTATGTGTCACACATACACACATGCACGCACATGCACACATACAAACTGCCACAAGTGATGTAGTTAATAATTTTTATCTTCAAGAAAGTGAGTATTTACTACACAGGTCCATGAATCTCTGGAAATTCTGATTTCTCTGTTTCCAGTCATACATATCCTATAAACTATACTCCTTAGGAACTATAAACTCCCCAAAGTCACTGTAGAATATCCTGCTGAACAAGGATATGGCTGTTCTATTTTGTGCCAAAGTCAATGTGACAGCAACCCCAGCTGACATGTAAGGTTCTTCCTTGAGCTCCCCAGAGGCAGCTCCTGTGCAAACGTGCAAGAGGAAGCTCCGATCACTTCTTTGAAAACCCACTTTGTCATTATTCGTTGATGATCCTCAGACCATTACCCACTCATATCTCAGCCTGACACTCGATAAGGATTTCAACAGAAGAGCAGCTGTTTCATATTATCTGCCTCTCTGTGAACAGTGGCCAGGTACTGCCCCATTCCAATTGCTTTATGAATGTGTGAGAAACATGGCCGGTTGCCAAAGACAGCATCCACATGATTGTTTGAAACAACGCCCCAGACATAAAAAGAAAGGAAAAAAAAAATCCCTCACAGATTGCAATGTGTACAATTTTGGCTGTTTTGCACATCCTCTGCAGCTGTGCATTCATGATGCTATATTTAAGCAAAAATCTGTGTAAAAATTAGTAACTAGGAGATGGAAGTTTAGTGGCCATTTTAAGGGTTTGGCTGCAGTGGCTGCCAAAATCCTCTCCATCTAGAATAAGCTCTGCCTGTCTCGTAATCAACTGGAGGTAGGATGTGACCCCTTGCTGGAATTTAATATTTTCATACATTGTAGGACTTTTCCCAAAAGTTAGCAAACCCTCATTATTTTTTTAATACATCTTTATTGGAGTATAATTGCTTCACAATGCTGTGTTAGTTTCTGTTGTACAACAAAGTGAATCAGCTATATGCATACATATATCCCCATATCCCCTCCCTCTTGCGTCTCCCTCCCACCCTCCCTATCCCACCCCTGTAGGTGGTCACAAAGCACCGAGCTGATCTCCCTGTGCTATGCGGCTGCTTCCCACTAGCCATCTATTTTACATTTGGTAGTGTATATATGTCAATGCTACTCTCACTTCATCCCAGCTAACCCTTCCCCCTCCCTGTGTCCTCAAGTCCATTCTCTATGTCTGTGACTTTATTCCTGCCCTGCCTCTAGGTTCATCAGTACCGTTTTTTTAGGTTCCATATATATGAGTTAGCATATGGTATTTATTTTTCTCTTTCTGACTTAACTTCACTCTGTATGACAGACTCTAGGTCCATCCACCTCACTACAAATAACTCAATTTTGTTTCTTTTTATGGATGAGTAATATTCCATTGTATATATGTGCCACATCTTCTTTATCCATTCATCTGTCAATGGACATTTAGGTTGCTTCCATGTCCTGGCTATTGTAAATAGTGCTGCAATGAACATTGTGGTACATGTCTCTTTTTGCATTATGGTTTTCTCAGGGTATATGCCCAGTAGTGGGATTGCTGGGTCATATGATAGTTCTATTTTTAGTTCTTTTATGAAAAGGATTACTGTCACTTTGTGCTGCTTCTTTTAGAATCACAACTGTCATAAAGTTGGGACTTCGAACAGTCCTGAAAAGAGAAACTTTCAAGAAGGCATATGTGTCAACTTAGTACTTCTTATGCCCCTCCTTTTTCACTCTAAGGAAATTGATACTAAAATTGTAATTAATGGGGAGAAGGTTGCTCAGTTGAAATATGTAAGACCAATTGCTTATCTGTAGGATGCAAATCCAAGTTTAAGAGGCACCACCAAATTCTCATTGTCTGCCAGCAGAAATACTTCAGACAATCTCTGCCTAATGAAGAAGGAAAATAAAATATCCCATGAATTCATCTATTGATGAAGAAAGGAATATGAATCATAATGACTACCAGAAGGGAAAAAATTCTTTGGGTTTTTATAAAAGGTCTTGTTTTTAAAGGTATGTAAAAGTTAGCACCTTTGAATAAGTTTTCTACTTAGAACTCAGTGAAGTCTCCAGAAAATGAGAAGTAAAATCACCTTAACTAATCTCACAATGCTTGGCCTTTTCAAGGAACATACTATAGTGTACCAACAGAGTTCAGCTGATCCATTAACATCTTCTCTGAAAAGCACTATCATCTTTTTCCAGAAACCTGTGAAGCTTAGATTTCTCTAAATCTTATTTGCCAATTACACACTTCAAATATTTTTATAGTCCTGAAAATAGAGCTGGTCATTACATGTGATGTCTTTTTCATATATGTTGACTATTAGTGAATTTTAAAAATTTCATCCAATCCATTTCTCAAAACTAATCTCCAATGTGGAACAACTTCTTGCCACCAATTTGCTCATGTCTATTTTTCCTCAAATTCTGAGTTAGAATCTTAAAGAGTTACTCTTTCCAAGAAATTTCTCATCACCACTTTGATTCATAATTATTTCATTTGTAAGAAGTTAATCTGTGCTAGAGTTATGCTTCTTTAAATGTTGTTCTTCATTTTTATGTTCCTTTTTTAAAATACACTTTTGATATTAGAATAGTTTTAGATTTGCAGAAAAGTTGAAGAAAGTAGAGTTCTCAAATACTACCCTCCTGTTTTCCCCTATAGTTAGCATCTTACATAAGTACAGTGCATTGATCAAAATTAATGAGCTAATATATATTATTATTATCAACTAAACTCCATACTTTACTCATATTTTCTTCCTTTTACCTAATGTCCTTTATCCAGGATACCAGATAGCACTTGGTCATCCTGTCTCCTTAAGCTCCTCTAAACTGTAACAATTTCTCAGATTTGCCTTGTTTTTAATGATCTTGTCAATTTTGAGAAGTACTAATTACATATTTTTCAGAATATCCCTCAACTGGGTATTATCTGATGTTTTTCTCATGATTAGACTGGGGTTATGGGTTTTGGGGAGAAAGGCCACAGAAATAAAGGGCCATTCCCATCACATCATGACAAAGGTACATGCCATCAATGTGATTTTTTTACTGTTGATACTGATATTGATCACCTGGCTAAGGTTAGTATACACACAGATATTTCTTGCTTTGTCTGCTGAGAAGGGCTATGGCAATGACACCTGTCACAGCTACTACCCAGATCTTGGTTTTAATACCACACTACAATAAAAGAACCAGGGCTCTTAGAAGAAAGGGATGATTTTAACACTAGGGCAGGAGATGAACCTGAAATGAACCTGGGGCACCTTATAATGCCAGACAGTAAGGAAGCACTCAAAACAAAATCACAAAAAGGAGAGTATGTCAAACATGGGGCTGATCCCACAGGACCCTACTGAAAGAGCTCCCAATGGCTAAAGCTGAAAAATACAGGCAAAATGATAATATGATTATGAGTTTCTTTGTTAAATGCAATTTGATTAACACATCATTCTGAAAAAAATCACATTGTTTCTTTCTCCATTTAGGATAAGGGTTATAAGCAAATATTCTGGAATCAGACTGACCAAGTTTAAATTATGGCTTCAGTTCTTATATATTACCCTGGTCAAGTTGCTTAAGCTATCTGTATTTCAATTTTCTTATCAAAATATTGGATAATGAGAAAATTATGAAATGCTAGTCTATAGTGCTGGGTACATGGTAAGCACTCAGTAAATATGAGCTTTTGTTAAAAATTTGTCTGCAGGGCTTCCCTGGTGGCGCAGTGGTTTAGAGTCCACCTGCCGATGCAGGGGACGCGGGTTCGTGCCCCGGTCCGGGAGGATCCCACATGCCGCGAAGTGGCTGGGCCCATGAGCCATGGCCGCTGAGCCTGTGCGTCCGGAGCCTGTGCTCCACAACGGGAGAGGCCACAACAGTGAGAGGCCCGCGTACCACAAAAAAAAAAAAAGAAAAAATTTGTCTGCAGTACACACTCAGTAAAATTAGCTCTTTTCATTGCCTAAATGACAAGTTATTCCTTGATAATTTTAGGAGCGATATTTTCAATGTGTACAGAGTTTATTGTAGAGATGCTAAATTAATTTGCTAAAATTCATTTATACCTATAAAATGCCATATTTCAATATTTATAATTCCCACTAATAGATTTCTAGATAAGTTCTGAAATAGTTGCCATGACTTGCTTTGATTTTTACAATGATTAAATTGCATATTTGGTTTTAATATAGTTGCTTATTCTTGATGTAACAATGTAGCTTTGGGCTATGACTACCTAATGTCACAATTGTCCAATTCTGTTATTTCTGTGAAAGTTTCAGTTAGAATGTTTGTTTGATGTCCAGTAGATAAGATCATTGAAAACTGACTGAAAAGTAAAGGAACAAACCAGAAATCAGTTGTGTTAAACTTGGATGAACCCAGACTTTGTCAGACATTCTAAAATAGCCAATAATGTCACTAAGTGAGAGGAGCAAGGAGTGGCTGGTGGAAGAAGGCATCGTGGGCTGTGGCACTGGCCCCATTAGGGTACAAAGTAACCTCCCAAGCTCAAGACCTGTCCTCCCATTGCTTAATATGAAGAACAATATTTTTTTCAAAAACTTATAGGAAGTGTTAAACAAATTTTATTGAAATAATACCCCCTTTTATTCCATTCAAAACCAGATTGCCATCCCTAAATCCCTATTGTAAAGAACTTCTAGAAACATCCCTGCATCTATACACAAGGTTTGACTACAACAGTCATAAACTCATTACTGTGAACAAAGATATTTATCTATTTAATCCAAATGTTGAGTCACTATCAAGTTGCTTTGAATACTACATCAGTCAGCCCCCCACTGAGTTCTTCCTCTTTCCTTTTCTAGGGAAAAACTCCTGCCTTTAAATTCATTTGAGGTTGTATTTTGGCTTTGTGTGTGCCTCCTTGGAGCTGGAGAACAGAAAAATTACCATTCGATGCCCTTAGCTCTGACAGGATCCCCAGAACTAGGGAAGCCATCTGATGGTCTACTGATATATGAATAGCCCAGAGTGAAACCAGATCCTCACTGTGGATGAAGAAGTGTCACACAGGGGCAGTGTGGATTATAACCACCTTTCAATGATAATTAGAAAATCTACTGTTTCTGTCGCTGACTCCTCCGAGGAACTTAGTGATGCCTTAGGCTCTAAGCCGGCTTTAATTCAGGTGATCTGAATAAAATGTTGCATTCTTGACTTACTGCATAAAACTATCCTTTGTCTTAATCCACTGATTGATCTCATGTAAACTGGACTTGCCCCTTACCAACCTGAAAGCTCAATGAGGTTGATAACCCCATGTGTCCTAAAATTTAACACAATGCCTACTGTACGCTAGATGTTTAATAAGTGTATGTTGAAATTACATAATTTCTTCAGTTATAGCTTATGCTAAAGATTCTAAGTTGAACTCCTCTTTGCTCTGTTTTCATGTTACACTCCTTTTGGGGGAAATAGAGAAAAATCAAACAGTAAAGATGTGTTATCTTCACCAGGACTATGATAAAGTATTAATCAATTCCTTATCTTCTGATGATTTCAAAATACAAGCAAGGGGGAAGAAATGAGGAGTAATGAGATGTAGTCTGCACAAAGAAGTGTTTTTCTAGACAAATGGGAGGACGGGGACAAGCAGTACTTTCAATCAACTCAACGATGACATGTGATTCCAAGCTGAGTAGGATAGCATCACTGGATCTGTTTCAGGGGGCCTTGCCTCTTTTAATTAGTGTTCTATGTTCTACGTTAGTTTTAATTAGTGTTCTTAGTGTTCTATTATAGTGTTCATCCTTTCTATAAAGGATGATCTTGCTGCTGTAATGGTTGAACAGGTAAGAAATCTGATACATTTACTGTCACAATCAGAGTTCTTATCATATACATTTCCTGGGGAATAGTGAACTATACATACAAGATCTGCCCCTGTATTTTACAGAGTGGCAAGTTTTCTGACACTCACAGACCTGTAATTTTACTTATAAACATTTTCAAGTATCATCTAACACAGGGACCATTGCTTGAGCTTCCCACACACACACACACACACACGCACACACAAATTTAGTCATCCTCTACTGCCTACAGAGCAAAGCTAATCTGCTTTTTCTGGTACTCAAGGCTTAATATAGACTTGGAATCAGACAGATCTTAGTTCAAATTCTGGCCTGCATTTACTAGATGGTCTGAAGTAAGTGCAGTCACCTCTCCTAGACTCCCCATTTGTAAAATGAAAATAGTGATTCCCATCTCAGAGGTTTACTAAAAAGTTCACTAAGGTAATAATTTACAAAGGTTTATCCAGATACGTCCAGGCCATCGTTCAGTACCTGGCACACAATAAACTATAACCATTTCTGTTTTTCTTTTTACAGTTAATATTATTATTCTGCAGCCTCACTCAAACACTCTTTCTTTTTCTATCATTTTCACTGTTACCCTATATGAATATATTATTTAGTTTTTCTACCTATTTATTGTCCAGTTGATTTTCTTGACCCTTTATTTCGTTCATATTATTACCTCCTAGTCATAGGTAAGTATGACTATTTCTGCATAAGCTAAGATGTGATGGATAATATATGGTAACATTAATCAAATTTAAATATGCTTGGACCAAATAAAAGAGGTTATTGACCCAAGAAATCAATCTAGGCAAGATCAGGTAGAGCAGATCTGAGAGAGAACTGAAACCAGGGACTGGAAGGTCCTCTGAGTGCTCTCTGTATCTTATCTGTGAGTCGGCTTCATCCAAGCCACCTTTTCCACGCCTCCAGAACAGGGGCAGCCACGGGCAGCTCCAAGGTTTTCATCTTCTCACCTTTGCCACATGAGGGAAATGGGATTCTATTGTTAGCTTATTCAAAATATCATGGAGAAAAGCTGTGATTGGCTCACATGTGCCCCGTGCCAAATGAAGGGCCATGTTCAACAAGATGGACCACAATGAATGTCTCGACATGATTCAGGTGCCCAGACTCCGTGTGGCTGAGAGAAGAGAGGTTATCTAAGAAGATGGCAGTTTGCTCAGGAACTCCAAATTACAGTTTGGTGAATAAGTGAGCAAATTCAACAAAATAAAGAGTACGCTCTTTCAGATAAGGCTTGGGAACTTGTAGAAAAAAGCAAAACAGTGAATATCTATGAGCCAGTTGTAAACTTAACCACAGCAGATTTGCAGAGCTCTATTTTGGTAGATCACATAGATAATCCAAGAGAGTCTTATCTGAGTAATAAGCTTATGGCATTCTCATTGTGGAATTAAACCAGGTATTTGGCCTTTAGGGTATTTTTTAATACCATAGAGTTTAAGCTTAGGTTCTAGGTTATGTTGCTTAATTTCTGTTTTAGCCACAAGAAATATCTGGCGATGGTAAGATTACCTACAGCATCTACTGCCTACACACTGGATTATATTTACGAACATGCTTTACATTTTTAGGCATTTAGTCATCAAGGTATATTTTTTCAATCTATTATATAAATGATGACTGCTTTTATCCTACTCTTAATACAAATCATCTCATTATCTCTTGCCTTTTATTTTAGATCAATTACCTAATATAAATAGTTAAACATTATGGTTTTCTTAGAGACCCTCAAATAACTGATGGTTGTCTAATATGCATTGTATCACAGCCTGCAACAAGAACAAAAGCTTACCAGTTAAAGTCAACTGAGGGATCTTTCTCTTTGAATTGCCCTCTCTACCACAGTTATCTTTTCTCACTGAGATCTAACCTTGCTTCTCAGACAAGAATAGAGCTTTCATCCCAGATCTATGACTTAACATATGATCTAAGCTCTTCTGGACTACTTTGGGGACAAAATACTGAAAGTATGAGATTTTCAAAAAACATTTTTCATGCAAAATTAAAATTAGTACCATGCAAAAGTAAGTGAAATAAAGAAAAGGACACATCCATTAACTATCAGTCCTAGAATGACCAACATTATTTAATTTAAAAGTTCCTTCATATTTTTTATGAATGTAGTTTTGATTGTTTTTGACATAATCACATTTCACATCTAACTTTGTGTTCTTCTGAATATGTATCAATACTATAATCTTAAGCATTTACATGTTAATGTACAGCCTTCTTAATGATTTTAAAGAGAGCAACACAATTCATTGATGTTATTCAAAATTTTCATAATATTATAATTTCTGTTTGTACATTAAAAAAAATTACGATATTTCAAACTTTTTACTATTAAATTAATATTTATAAACATTCTCATGCATTTAAAATTTTTTTCCCTTATTTTAGATTTATAAAGTGAAATTCTGAGTAAGAAGGTACAAAGCTTCTTTTAAGAACTTTTATCCAAAAACATGTTTTTAAGAGGTAAAGTAATCCAATTTCCTCTCAGCTTTAACTTCCTATTTTCTTTATAATCAATTGAGATGACTCAATATAACTTGAAAGTTTGTCTTTCAAAAGATTCCCAGAGGACCATTTAAAAAAAGTTAAAGGTCTTAGAGCCATTTTAAAGACACAGTACTGTAAGTAAGATGTGTTATCACACTCTGGGTTCTTCCTACAAGTCTTATTATTTCTAGTTCATTAACAGCTCTTCAAAAACTGTATTCTCTGAAGTAGTAGCCAATATCCTGCTTTGCCTGTTTTCAAAGATACCAGTGAAATAATAAATCCAGGAAGTTCCCTTAATTAAGCAGAAAGACTTCCTCACAATTTTAGGAGAAGAATTGTACTGGTGAGACCTTATTCTATCAAAATATTTCCATCTAGGACTTCCATGCTGTCCTTAATTTCTCCCAAATTATTTAAATCAGGTTTACTGAGGTATCATTTACTTATAATAAAATTCATATTTTTTATTCTATAGTTCAATGAGACTTGACAAATAGTCATGTTTCTGCACCACAAGGAAGATTTAGAATATTTCCATCACCCCAAAAAGTTTCCTTATAACCCTTTGTAGACAATTCCGCCTCGTCTCACTCAGCCCCTGGTAGCCAGTGATCCAACTGTATACTGACAGTATAGTATTGTGTTTTCCAGAATGTCATGTGAATGGAATCATGTAGGCTTTTGTATCTAGTTTCTTTAACTCAGCATAATGCTTTTGAGATTCCAATATTGTGCTGCATGTATCAATAGTTTGCTCCTTTTTATTGCTGAGGATCATTCCACTATATGGATATAACACAATTTGTGTATCTGTTTACCAGTTAATTGACATTTTGGTTGTTTCTAGTTTGTGGATGTTGTGAATAAAGCTGTCATAAATATTCAGGTATTTGTCTGTGGGTGGGGATACTTTTTGGTTTCTCTTAGGTATGCCTAGGTGTGAGAATGAATCTTGTGGAAAGTGTTTAAATTTATAAAAAAATTATAAAAATTCTCTGCCATTATCTCTTTAAACATTTATTCTGCCTGTTTTCTCTCTCTTGTTCCTTTAGGCCTTCAATTATTCTTGTGTTAGATTGTTTGATATTGTCTCTAAGTCAATAAGTCAATCAGGTCAATAATTAAACTGAGTTTGTGGGTTTTTTTTTGTTGTTGTTGCTATATTTAACTTCAATGCATCACACTTCAGCAGTGCCCTGATGTCACCTTATTTAATTTGGTTCCTGGAGTGGAGTGTCCTATGACCTCTACTCTCTGATGGTCTCAGAGAAAAGTTATGATTTTGTAGATTATCTGGATTTTTCTTTTTGTTAAAATGGAAACAACAACACGGAAGCAGAATGCCTCCTCAAATGCTTTTGTTGACACATCAATGCAGCTAAAATATAGCTCTGGGCCTATAGGTCAGAACGATAAGATAGTACAGGGAAAACTAAGTTCACTCATTTTATTTTCTACTTTTCCAGTTCCCATTTCATTTCAGACACATTTCTTTTTTGTAATGTCAAATTAAGAATATTCCAAGTTAAAATATTTTTTTAAGGAGGAAAGGGAAAACGGCAATGCTTGGGAAGATATTTAAAAATTCTCCTTGGAAACCATGTGACATTATTTTCCCAGTCAGATCAAATGACTTTTTGATGTGTTAACTATGGAAATTTTCCTTATGCCCTATCCAGCCTGGGATGTTGATAAATGATCATAGAGAAAGTATGTCAAAACATATGAGGAGAGACTTCTCATTGTCTTATATATTTCCCTGCCAAAGTGGAAAGAAAAATAGCACTGCTTTAACTCATTCTCTCATCAATCCCCAATTCTATACAAGCCAGAGAATCTCCCTCCACAAACCTTTGGCATATGTTTGAAATCCTGTTTCCCTATTGATAAATTCACCATTGGAAGCAATTAAACAAGGGGAGGATATACACACGCTCTTTCACGAGTGGTTTTCTTCTAAAATCCAGCCTTTAGCCATAAAAGTCTAGAAATTCCTTTTATTACCTCACTCAGAGTCAACTAGACCCAAATACTTTTGATAAATCCTTACTAATAACTGAAATGCCAATTTATTTATTTATTTAAAATAAAATCATGACTAAAAAACCCTTAGCTTTATGCTTGGTATATAGGATATTCTCAGTAAATCTTGACTTTTTTTCTGTCATTATGATAATTGTTGTCATTACTCTTATAACAAAAGATGGACTGAAGCCAAGACATTGATTAGTTTTTGATGAGGCAATGCAGTGAACTGGCTGTCCACCAAAGCTCATGCTTCCTCTTCTATAACAGAGTTACTGTTGGGAGGTGAATGTCCAGTCAGTAATTATATTTCCAAGACTCCCTTGTATCTATGTGTGATCACATACCTAATTTTCATCATTATGAGGAGAAAATTAAGCTTATATTTTATATGTCTTTTTCACTTTTTCTATTTTTTATTGGCTTTTACATTGACCTATGATGAATTAGAAATCTTAAAAAATAGTCCTTTAATATAGATGGCTTGACTAGCACTTCAATAAAATATTGCTATTATCCCTTGCAGAAATAGCATCTCTTTCTGTAGTACTATCAGGCACTTACTTCTAGCTAAATAACCTATACAAGGATGCTCTCAATGAGACCTGACAGCTTCATCCTCTTCCACTCAAACGATGAATTGTTTTAAACAGCTTAGCTTAACGTGAGTACTTTCTTGATGGGAATATTTTTGGCTATGAATATAAAAAGTTATTTCCAAATTTCTCATAGGTTTTGAATGCTTACCTTCCTTATTCACAAGTGCTACTTCTACCGTTTAATAGTCCATTGATTCTTGTTAATTATAATCAAAATATCCTTCCTTTCGACCTTTGCCTGAATTGCCTTTCACCTGGCTCCTGTCTACCTTACTTGAATATATTCTCATAGGCCCTTTTCCACTTCCTCCGAAACTCCCAGGCCCTTTACTAATTGTAAAATAAATGAAGTGGCCCCCATGGCTTTGGATGTCCAGCCGTGGATGTTCTGCAAGGCTTGTATACCACATATATGTCTTTTCCCACAGAGATTCTTGCTTTAGCTCACTTTTAATATCTAGAGTAAACATTTTAAAAATTAACTAACTTTATATCTTTGCAGTGTGGTTGATATAGTCAACTACATAGCAGCTATTTCAGCAATTTGACTTTTCCTTTAACAACATGAGGAATGCTCATTCAAACACTACGTTCTATAAAAAATGCAATATTTGAGTAAGAGAAGGTCTCTTTTCTCAAGGTGATTTTAATGCCAATTACCATAATATAAGATAGAGTGACAAGGGTGCTTCTAATATCCAATTATTCAATATGTTGCATTGTAATAACCTTTACATTTACTTTTGCCTTCTGCAATCCATGCTCTTATGTTCCTCAAATGCAATGAAGTATTACCTTTTTCTCTCTCTTTTAAGAAATAGATACATTTTATCTATAGTTCCTTCAATTGGCACAAAACAAGCATTCAATAAATGCTTTTTTTTTTTTTAAGTTTTTGAACTTCTCTTTTGGGAGACAAGAATCTTTACCTGAGTATAGTGATAGAATCTAGATAGCTATCTCCTCTCCCATCTAAGGGCTCATAACTGCAGCCTAGCACAAGTGCCATGGTTTGTGGAGCCAGAGGGCACTCACTTCAAATCCTTGCCACACTCTTTAGTCTTGAATGAACTTAAGCATACCACTCAGCCTGTTTCAGCCTCAGTTTCTTCATTTGCTAAAATATACCACTCAGGATTTTATTGTAGAGATTAAAGTATGTGGCAATGACTAGGCCAAGAATACAAAAGGACTACTTTTCATCTGGTTCAATTCCAATTGTTTTATTCATGCTGAGATTTAGCAAAGCAATGCGATTTGTCCTGAAATATTTTGTAAGTTAATGTAGCAAAGCTGGTCAGAAAATACTTATATCCTCAGTTCCAGTTTTGTGATGGCTTCATTTCTTTCTCTAAGGATGATTTATCCCTAAGACAATTCTCTTAAGGGTTAGGTGCCCAAAATAAAGTTAAAAGATGAAGGTAAATAATTTATAAGAAACACATCTGATGTTAAAAATAAAAAGCTAAAGCCCTACAAAAAAATCACAATACTTGGCTTTATAGGAACTCTCTCCTAATCTAAAATGTCCTTTAAGTACTCGTAGGAAGAAGGTAGTTCATGGTTTATGGAGTGGACCAGTGGAGAACATTGAAGAGTCTTCCTCAGAACCATTGGCAGGGAGAAAAAATTATATTAAGTGTCTGTAAATTCAAGGTACTCACAGGGCCCTGAAAAAAGTGTATCTATAACATGGAAACGTTCTGAAAATTTTCAACTCAAGGTGTCATTCCTTCTGCCAACTTCCCATTTCCATATCTTGCTAACCCAGCCTCTTGTCTCAGCATTATCCCAAGGCTAAACAGTGTTCCTTTCATCTTCTCTTTTCATTCAGATCCACTTGCTTGTGAGGGATCTGGGAAGTAGTCAAGAGAACTAAAACAATGAGTGTTTCCTCTAGACCTGGCATGGGCTACTGAAGAGAGACATTTTGGATTTAACACTCTTAGTTTGGAATGTATTAGAATCAAAGCAGATGTAGTATTGTTATACCTCGATAACCTCTGCATAATTTAGAAGGATGTGAACTGTGCTTTTTATGAAAATGACGATGCCAAATGCTTACAGATGCTAAGATAGCAGTATTGGAGAAGTTGGAAGCAATGTTATTGTCAAATCAAAAAATGTAAAAATGTGTCTGTATGTGTGTGTATGTTTTCATTTTTCAGCAGCAGGAAATGATGCCACAAGGGGAAGTCTGGTCTGTGAGGTGAAAGAAGAAAAATAATCACATTGATTTGAAGTTATGTCGATGAAAGAAAACTACTGGAAAGAAAAATATATAAAAGGTCAATGAAACTCACAAGAGGAGGCACTGGTCATAATTTTAACAGGTAAAACCTGTTATCCTCTGTAGCCAGCTCAGTGGTCCTTTCCAATTTCCCTGCACATTATATTTCTCTGGCTGTCACCCTTTGCCTTAATATTTCTAGTCTCCACTCACCTGCCTTTTCTTTCTCTCTGGGCAGAGATACCAGCACATTTGCAAGTTTTCCTGTTACTACAAACAGGTTTCTTCCTTTAGAACGGGCATAATCTCACTGACATGTGGAATCTTAAAAAATCAAATTCATAAAACAGAGAGTAGAATGGTAGTTGTCAGGGACAAGAGGATGGGGAAAATGGAGAGATGTTGGTCAAAGGGCATAAAGGTTTATTTATGGAGGATGAATGAGTTCTAGAGATATAAGGTATGGTGGCATGGTGACTATAGTTAATAATACTCTATCTGATACTTGACATTTACTAAGAGAGTAGCTCTCAAGTATTCTTACTACACACAAAAAATATGGTAATAATGTGAGGTGACAGATATATTAATTAACTTGATTATAGTAATAATTTCACAATGTGTATATATATATATATAAAATTACATTGTACACCTTAAATACTTACAATTTTTGTTTGTAAATTATACCTCAATAAAGCTAGAGGAGAAAAAAAAAGAAAGAGCTATTTTCCCAATGAATCTAGACATGCCCATCTCAGAGCTGGTCTAATTTTACTTTGGGTGAAGATACCTACTCTGCTGCAGCCTCAATGATTTCCCTCCCTGAGGTAATCCTATAGTGCTAACAAACTCACTTTCCTTTGCATGTTCCTATATTTTCATTGGCCCTTCCATTAAGTGGAAAGCACCCAGAGCATCTTGATGATGTTATTTCATTAATGTCTAACATCACCTAAACCTGGGTTTATGATATATTCTATAGTAAATGTTGGCTTGCAGGCAGTTTTTTATACAAATTAATATGTTAAGTGGTCAGATAGATGTAAAAATAGATAACTTCCTGCTGTCAGGGGTTTACAGTTTCTTTTTTAGGGGTTTACAATTTTATCCTGGGGAAGAGGCAAGTATATGTCACTTCTCACATTG